>NC_091453.1:54589692-54929399 GCF_964237555.1 Oryctolagus cuniculus | reverse complement strand
GACTTGAACAAGTCATTTCACTTTTAAAGATATGTTTCCTCATTTGATTAATGAATAATTCTCTTCCTATCTCATGAAGATTTGACATTAAAATTAGATGATATAAAAATAATTGTAGACTATACCATCTTGTATGTTTAAGTGTAGAATTTGGTATGTTTTCTAATACTTAGGGAATTTATAGTGCCTTTCAATTCAATTGGTTGCTTCTTTTTACAAAATATCATGCAAAGAGCAACTACAAGAAAACTGGAATGACTATACTATCATCAGTCAAAATACATTTTAAACAAAACATGTTAATAGAAAAAAGATATAAAGATATAAAGATACTCAGTAGTGGAAGTCAGGAATTATTTTTCCTAAGACAATGTGGTAATAAGTGGAATTAAGACACCTCTCTTACGTAACATTGTAAGGGAAGTTCCAGCCACAGTAATTAGGCAAAAAAGAAATAAAAGGCACCCAAATTGGAATGGAAAAAGTAAAACTATCTATATGCTGATGACATACTCTTAGATATGGAAAATTCCAAAGAATACACACAGAAAAAAAGCCCATATCTAATAACTGGATTCAGCAAAGTTGTAGGATATAAGATCAACACACAAAACCAGCAGATCTACATATACTAGCAATGAATAATCCAAAAAGAAATTAATAATTCCATGTATAATAGCATCAAAGATAATAAAATATTTATTTGATGAATAAGCAAGGAGGTGCAAGACTTGTGTCCTAAAAAGTACAAAACATTGTTGAAAATTATTAAAGAATACCTTTATAAATGGGAAGATATTCCACATTCATGGATTGGGAGAATTAGTTCTAAGATGTCAATACTACTCGAGGGCCAGCGCTGCGGCTCACTAGGCTAATCCTCCGCCTAGCGGCGCCGGCACACCGGGTTCTAGTCCCGGTCGGGGCGCCGGATTCTGTCCCGGTTGCCCCTCTTCCAGGCCAGCTCTCTGCTGTGGCCAGGGAGTGCAGTGGAGGATGGCCCAAGTACTTGGGTCCCTGCACCCCATGGGAGACCAGGAGAAGCACCTGGCTCCTGCCATCAGATCAGCACGGTGCGCTGGCTGCAGCGGCCATTGGAGGGTGAACCAACGGCAAAAGGAAGACCTTTCTCTCTGTCTCTCTCTCTCACTGTCCACTCTGCCTGTCAAAAAAAAAAAAAATACTACTCGAAATGATCAACAGATTCAGTATAGTCCCAGTCAAAAATCTCAATGGCTTATTTTTTTAGACATGGAAAAGCTGGTCCTAAAATTCATAATGATTTGCAAGACTCCCCCCACCCACAAATAGCCAAAAAATCTCGAGAAAGAATAATAAAGTAGGAGGACTCATACTTTCTGATGTCAACACTACTACAGAGCTACAGTAATCAAAACTGGCATAAGGACAGACACATAGGGTACTGGAATAAAATTGTGAGTCCAGAAATAAACCCTTAATTTATGGTCAACTGATTCTTAACAAGGATGCCAAGACAATTCAATGGGGCAATGACAGCTCTTTTCAACAAATAATGCTTAGATTACCAGATACACATATGCAAATTCCTTCTTTATACCATGCATAAAAATGAACTTGAAACAGATCACAGATTATTCCATTTATATCTAATGTTCAGAATAGACAAATCCATAGGGCAAGAAAGTATATTGGTGGTTGCCAGGGAATGGGGGATGGGGAATGGGAAGTGACTACTAATGAGTACAGGGTTTCTTGTTGGTTTGCTGAAAATATTTTCGCATAAGATTGTGGTGGTTGCTCAACTTTGTGAATATATTAAAAATCACTGAATCAAAAACTTTAGTTATTTTTATTATATGTGAATGCTATCTCAATATTTGGTTGGAGACAAAGGTATGAAATCCTACTTATATAAAGAATATGTGCTCATACTAACAAGAGAGAGATGAAAGAAATGTAGATTTCTCTACTTTTTGGAGGACTTAGGATGATAAGTGTGGGTATGATACTGTTATAACCATACAATTATTCCCCACATCACCTCAACTTTCTTTTTCTCCTACCTGATACAGTGGTTTTGGGACCAGGGCTAAAATTCTACTTGCCAGAGCCATGATAATATTTAATTAAGAAATTGTACAGTAGTTCCCCAATTATATGCAGTTTAGCTTTCTGTGGTTTCAGTTATCCATGATCAACTAGCATCTGAAAATATTACATGGAAAATTCCAAAAATAATTAATGAGTTTTAACTTCCCTGCTGTTATACGCATGTGATGAAATCCAACACTGTCCTGCTCCATCCTGCCTGAGTCATCCTATTGTCCAGTGTGTCCATGCTGCATATGCTACCTGCCTATTAGTCACTTAGAAAATCTATCTATCTCAGTTATTAGATTGACTGCTATGCCTGTGCTCAAGCATCCACTGTTTTGTTTAATAATGGCCCCAAAATGCAAGAATAATGACCTGGAAATTTGGATATGCCAAAGATAAGCTGCCAAATGCTTCCTTAAAATGAAAAAGTAAAAGTTCTTAACTAAGTAATAAAAAAAAAGCTGTATGCTGAGATTGCTAAGATCCATAGTAAGAACAAATCTTCTATCCATGATATTGTCAGGAGGGAAAAAGAAATTCATGCAGGTTTATCTGTTGCATCTCAAACTACAAAGATCACAGCCATAGTCCATAATAGGTGCTTAGTCGGGATGAAAAAGGCATTAAATTTATGGTACGGTACTATCTGCAGTCTCAGACATCCACTGGGCATCTTGGAACTTATTCCCCATAGATGACAAAGGACAACTGTAATTTTATATTTCAAACTTTATGCCAGAATTCCTAAGAACTTTTGGGGATGGATTACACTTTCACTCATCTTGAAACACTGAGATTAACAATGAATGCAACTGTCTCGCTTAGTAGTGGCCAAGATAGGCCACTAGTTCTATATTTGTGTAACTCTATACAGGTGGAAATGGACTGAAGGGAAAGCACTGTCATTGAGTCTGACATTCCTTTCAAAGGTGAAAATGTCTAGGTTAAAATCATTAACAAATGGAAAGAAAGAAAAGTAGTGGCTGGAAGTAAAAGAATGGATTCAGTGCTGGAAATCCAACATTACATTGGTTTCTCAAGAAAGGTTCACAACAGGAACCGGCACTGCAGAACAGTGGGTTAAGCCACTCTTTGAAATGCCAGCATCTCACATCCGAGTGCCAGTTCAAGTCCTGGCGGCTCTACTTCCAATCGAGCTTCCTGCTAATGTTCCTGGGAAACATTGCAAGATGGCCCAAGTGCTTGGGCCTCTGTCACCCTCTTGGGAGACCCAGATGGAGTTCCTGGCTTCTGGCTTCAACCTAGCCAAGTCCTGGCTGTTGGGGCCATTTGGACAGTGAACAAGTGAATGAAGATCTCCCCTCTGTCTTTAATTCTGACTTTCAAATAAATCTTTTTTTAAAAAAAAGACTAACAGGAAGAGAATAATACTCTATCTTAGCACAAGTATACCAGATGCCCAAGAGGGTGAAGTTGTATGTTTGCCTAGAATACCCCAATTTTTGGACTTTGACAAGGTCAAACGGAAACCTGCAAGCCTGAGTGGTATCATGCTGTGAGATATTCTGGTCATACACTACAATGATGAACAGAATTAATTGTTGAAAATCAAATGGAGCACAAGTAAATCACCAGTATCTTTTGATTCTTAAATTTTAGGCTACGTCTACCATACAGGATATCATTTGGGAAGAAGCTTCCAGGAAGTATCCCTTGGTGAATCATTAAACTATGCAGTGTGCAACTGCCAGACTGTTCACTAGATAATCTGTAAACTTTGATCACCAGATACCTTGACTATTATGAACAGAATGTAGCAGCTGCATGCTTGTTATGGCAAAGTGTGTTATGTATAAATACAAATCATCCGTGTTTCTGTGGCTTTAAGGATAATAAATAAAATAGAAACAAAGAGTTTCTGATGGAAATAAGGCAGTAGATGTCACATGATGGGCTCCAATTCTATGGGAAATGACTTCACCTTGAGACAAGGAAGGCATGGGGAGGACTTTATGGCACACTCAAAGCAAACCATACCTAAATGTGGCTACTATCCATGCAAATATAACCTTAGTATTGGGACTCATCATTTTTGGATACAAACCATGTACCTTTTATTTCTTTTGGACAGGCAGAGTTAGACAGAGAGAGAGAGAGAGACAAAGGTCTTCCTTTTCCGTTGGTTCACCCTCCAAATGGTCACTACGGCCGGCGCGCTGTGCCAATCTGAAACCAGGAGCCAGGTGCCTCCTCCTGGTCTCCCATGTGAGTGCAGGGCCCAAGCACTTGGGCCATCCTCCACTGCCTTCCCAGGCCACAGCAGAGAGCTGGACTGGAAGAGGAGCAACCGGGACAGAATCCGGTGCCCCAAGGGGGACTAGAACCCAGGGTGCTGGCGCCACAGGCGGAGGATTAGCCAAGTGAGCCGTGGTGCCAGCCCCAAACCATGTATCTTAACTGCACTCAAGCAACTGGTTCACAATGGCAACAATATGACTGGTGGATTAAATGCTGGTCCACAAGACAGAAGAGAGCTATGGGAAAGATTAATGTCAGTTGAAGTATCAAAGGACAAAGTGAATTCTCTTTGAATGAGCAGCATTCAGAAGAAAACGATGTTAGGTAGAATAGGCCAGTAAAAAAAGATACTCTTCCAGAAGAAAGCAAAAGGGTAGGAATCAGCCTGCAAAGCTGGTGAGGCTTTAGGGACCTGGGTCTGGTAGATTCTATGCTAGGACTTGTTGCTGATAAAGGGTCTGTACTCTGGCCCAGTAGAGTCGCTATACTATTTTAAAACAGATAGAGCCTGGGACCAGTGTTGTGGCATAGCGGGTTAATCTATCACTTGCAATGCCAGCATCCCATAAAATGCCACTTTGATTCCAGCCAATGCAGCTCCCTAATAATGCACCTGGAAAACAGCAGAAGATGGCCCAAGTGCTTGGTCCCTGCCACCCACATGGGAGACTCAGAGGAAGCTCCTAGATCCTGGCTTTGATCTGGCCCAGCCCTGGCCATTGCAGCCTTTTGGGGGAATGAACCAGCAGATGGAAGATTGATCTTTCTCTCTCTCTTCCTCCCTCCCTCTTTCACTCCCCCTTTCTTTCTCTAACTCTGCCTTTCAAATAAATAAATAGCTCTTTTAAAAAAGATAAAGCCTGACACTGCAATTGCACAATGATGCTACATCCTAGGCAATGACCCTTCATCAACACTTCTGGAAATCTTATGGACTTTCAAACTTCTAAGTTCTCTGGAGGCAAGAATAGCTTACATTGATGTACGCTGTCAGGCCTCACCCCACAAATGGACCAAAATAAGTTGCACCCTGTACTACAATTAGCAGGAATAGGAACCAGTCTGAATGACATCCTTATACTTACCTTAAAAAACAGCTGAGATCTACTATAGAATGACACACAAGGGGAGTCGGTGTCAGTAAAAATCATGTGAATTGAGACAGCTAGCTTTGTCTCCACATGCTATAAGCTGATTGTGTCCTCCTCAAATTCATCTTGAAGTGCTAACACCCAGAGCCTTAGAATGTGAGTGTATTTGGAGATTGGGCCTCTAGAAGTTAAAGTAGGGAGCCAGCGCTGTGGTGCAGCGGGTTAGCACTGTGGCACAGCGGGTTAACACCCTGGCCTGAAGCGCTGGTATCCCATATGGGCACCAGTTCTAGTCCCGGCTGCTCCTCTTCCCATCCAGCTCTCTGCTATGGCCTGGGAAAGCAGTGGAAGATGGCCCAAGTCCTTGGGCCCCTGCACCCGCGTGGGAGACCCAGAAGAAGCTCCTGGCTCCTGGCTTCAGATCAGTGCTGCTTCGGACGTTGAGGCCAATTGGGGAGTGAACCATCGGATGGAAGACCTCTCTCTCTCTGCCTCTCCTCTCTGTGTAACTCTGACTTTCAAATAAATAAATAAATCTTTAAAAAAAAGAAGAAGAAGTTAAAGTGAGGGCACTAGATGGGCCCTAATCTAATCTGACTGGTGTCCTTAGAAGAGAAAACATGGACACACAAAAATACACTAGGGGCACACGTACAAAGGAAATACCACATAAGGACACAGCAAGAAAGTAGCCATTTCTAAAAGCCAGAGACGCTTTAGAAATCAAACCTGCCAACGCCTTGATCTAGGACTTCTAGCATCCAGAACTGTGAGAAAACAAATTTCTGTTGTTACAGCCAGTCTGTATTTCATTGTGACAGCTCTAGCAGACTAATACAAGGACATAATCTGACTCAGAAACTGGAAATAACCAAAACCTGGTCAATCATGACATCTGTGTATCAGAACATTGGTATGTGGTCAAGGGCCAATTATGTTGGGAGAGTATAATAAATAGCTAATTCTTACTGACTTGTGGAATGAAACAGAGTTGCACAATAACTATTGTGCAAATATGGTGTAATGTTAGCATTGCTAGTAAAATTCAATTGCCTTTCATAAATAAGTCATGGGGCTGGTGCTGTGGCATAGTGGGTAAAGCTGCCGCCTGCGGTGCCAGCATCCCATATGATCACCGGTTCGAGTCTCGGCTGTTCCACTTCCAATCCAGCTCTCTGCTGTGGCCTGGGAGAGCAGCAGAAGATGGCCCAAGTCCTTGGGCCCCTAAACCCATGTGTGAGACCCAGAAGAAGCTCTTGGTTCCTGGTTTCGGATAGGTGCAGCTCCAGCCATTGCGGCCAATTGGGGAGTGAACCAGCTGATAGAAGACCTCTCTCTCTCTCTCTCTCTCTCTCTCTCTCTGCCTCTCTGTAACTCTTTCAAGTAAATAAATAAATATTTTAAAGAATAAGTCATAATACAGATATTGATAATTATATGCATTGAGAAATTTAAACTTTCTCAGGATGTGAGATCAATGGAAATTGATTGGCTTGAGGAAGAATTATATCTAGTTAAACATCAGCTAATCAATATGCTAAATGGTCCTATTTATCATAAAGTATACATGATAGCAGACCAATGGAAGAAACAATCAAATTAATATGAAATAATGGAGATGTATATAATAGTTTTATAGGATGGGCTAATTGCCTCTTCTAGTCTATCTCCATCTTGCACTGAATCCTTGAAATGTAGGACACAGATATTTTTACTATAGCTGTAATATAAGTGCTATACTAAATGCAGGTACTCAGAAAAATATAGTTTTCCTTTAAGACAGCCTAGGTCAAGGGCCAGGAGGATAGACTATGCAGGAAAGAGCTGACTCATCAGATCTGAGCTACTCACACCTTGCTTATTCTCAGAGGGTCTGTTTCAATGAATGGCACTTGTCTATCTACTGGGAATTGAAATCTTAAAATGTCCTGGTAAGGTTGCTTTGTAGACTTGGAATTTTGAACCACCTGGTACTAATTTGTCTAGTCTTCATAGACAATGTGACTTATGGAGAACACCTGCTTTTCTTCTGGTGGTCTGTTTTGGTAACTGCAATCAACCATGCAGGCACCATGTCCCTTTGTGATCAAACTGCAATGAACTCTGGAATCTTAGAATCCAGTGAGCTCCCTAGTAGACCACAGTTTACATGTGTTGCTAATCAACAGAGGAATCAAATGCATCCTATGCAGTTCCACTAGAAAAGGAGTCTTGCACACTTGTATCTGTTTGCCTCCAGACACTGCTCCACGTGTCAATTCCTTTTGCTGCTTTTGGTTAGCATCCTTTGGCTGAAATAAACCGTAACACCAAAGTTAATGACTCTGGAGTCCTAGAAATTTTGGAGGTGGTCTTGGGAATCCCTGATACAGGTATACTAGAAAATAACCTAATTAATATAAAAGAAGGCAGTAATTGAGATAAAAGACATATAGAAAACCAATAGCAGGGCTGGTGCTGCAGTGTAGCGGGTAAAGCCACTGCCTACAGTGCCAGCATCCCATATGGGTGCCAGTTCGAGTCCCAGCTGCTCCAGCATTTAAATATTCTGAATGGTGATTATATCTTTTATATTGTATTATATCTTTATTTATTTAAAAAGATTTATTTATTTGAAAGGCAGAAGGACAGAGAAGGAGAAATTATCTTCCATCTGCTGGTTCACTCTCCAAATGCCTACAATAGCTGGGGCTGGGCCAGGCTAAAGCCAGGAGTCAGGAACTCCATCTGCATCTCTCCTGTGGGTGGCAGGAACCCAAGAACTTGGGCCATCTTCTGCTGCCTCCCAGGTACATTAGCAAGAAGCTGGATTGGAAGCAAAGTAGCCAGGACTCAAACCAGCACCCTGATATGGGATGCAGGCATCGCAAGCAGTAGCTTAACTAGCTGTACTATCTTTAAAATCTCCTCTCATAAGTAATCTCAGATACAATATACAGTTAGGTACTTAAAATAGTCTTTCAGTAATAGCAATATTTATTTAATTTTACTCTGAAGGCAGAGCTACTGAGAGGAGAGGCAGAGATTTCTATCCACTGGTTCAATCCCCAAATGCCACAGTTGGATTTGGGCCAGGCCAAAGCTAGGGGCCAGGAACTCCATCTTGGTCCTCCACATGAGTGCCAGGGGCCCAAGCATTGGGCAATCTTCTGCTGCCTTCCTGACACATTACTGGGGAGCTAGATGAGAAACAAAACAGCTGGAGCTTGAACTGGCACTCATACAGGAGGCAGGTGTCCCAAGCAGTGGCTTAACTCACCATTCCACAATGCCTGCCTCTGATAATAGCAATTTTATGAAAGAATATTTGAGTTTGAAAATTAAAAAGTCACTTGAAGCTCATTAAGGACTGTCAAAAACCCATTTTATTTTTCCATTCTGTATAAATAAAAAGCAACCTATAAGCATATTTCCCTTATATTCAACTCCCATGACCAAATTTTCAGGAACTACTGAAAAACTTCAAGTACATGGTCTATAAAAAACAGTCTATAATTGCTGAATTATATATACTTTTGCTGAATATATTATACACATTTTTGTTTAAGATACTTTATAAACTAGTTACCTCTTGGAACATATTATGTAAATTATCTTTACTGTCTTTTTAAAATAAAATTAAAATTTGAAACTTAAAATAGAAGGCAAAGAGCAAGATGGGAGATTTAAAACCAATCATGGGGTAGGCATTTGGCCTAGCAGTTAAGAAGCCCATATCTCCACCGGGTTCTGTCCCGGTTGCTCCTCTTCCAGTCCAGCTCTCTGCTGTGGCCCGGGAAGGCAGTGGAGGATGGCCCAAGTGCTTGGGTGCCTGCACCTGCATCGGAGACCAGGAAGAAGCACCTGGCTCCTGGCTTCGGATGGGTGTAGCTCCGGCTGTGACGGCCATCTGGGGGGTGAACCAACGGAAGGCAGACCTTTCTCTCTGTCTCTCTCTCTCACTGTCTAACTCTATCTGTCAAATAAATAAAAAAAAAAAAAGATGCCCATATCCCATATCAGAGTAACAGGTTTCAATTGCCAGCTGTAGCTCCTGACTCAAACCTCCCACTAACACAGATCCTAGGAGGCAGCAGTGATGGTTTAAGTAATTGGGTTCCTACCATTCACATGGGAGACTTGGACTGAATTCCTAGCACCTGGCTTTGGGCATCTGGGAAATGAACCAGCAAATGACAGCTCTGTCTCTCAAATCAATGTTTTGTTTTGTTTTGTTTTGTTTTTTAGAAAAAACAATCACATTAAATTAAAAGAATGGAAAAAGATATTCCATGTTAATATTATTCAAAAGAAAGCTAAAATATTTATATTAACATTAGCCAAAGTAGACTTCAGAACAAAGAATATTGACAGGGATAAAGGGGGAATGCTTTATAATGACAAAGAATCAAATCATCAAGAGAACAATCCTAAAAGTTTATATACCCAACAGAGCTTCAAAATATATGAAGCAAAGACTGATAGATCTGAAAGGATAAACAAACAAATGCAAAATTTTAGTCTGAGATTTCAACATCCCTCTCCCAATAACAGATAGAACAAGCAGATAGGAAATCAGTAAACAGATGACTTGAACAACACTATCAATCCACTTAACCTAATTGACATTTACAGAACACTCCACCCAACAACAGCAGGATACATACACTTTTCAAGCACCCACAGAAGATTTACCAGGAGGGACTATATTCTGGACCATAAAACAAACCTCAATAAATTTAAAAGGATTCAAATCACACAAAGTATATTCTCTGACCACAATAGAATGAGAAAGCAATAGCAGAAAGAAATCTGGAAAATCCTATAAATATTTGGAGTTTAAATGATACACTTCTAAATAACCCTGGGTCAAAAAGAGGAAATAAGAAAGTATTTTGATCCCAGTGAAAATGAAAACGCAATATGCTAAAATTTGTGAGGTATGCAGCACATACCGTGTCTGGCTATTAAGGTGGCAAGAAGTCCCTGAAACAGCCCAAGAAGCAGACTAAGCCGATGGATGAGGAAAATCAAGCTCAAGCTTTCAAGCCAAAAAAAAAAAAAAAAAAAAAGAGGAGCAGAAGAAACTCAAGGAGCTAGGGAATGCTCTCCTGGCCACTTGTAGAATTAAAGAATCTGGCAAAATGGTAAGCTGTTCCCTGTGTTTCAAATGATGGCAACACTTGATTCCATTCCTAATCAAACATCTAGATTCTCTGTCATAACATCTAGAATGAATGAAATATTATCTTGGAGCCTGTTATATGTTTACAAATATAATTTTGTAAAAAAAAAAGAAAAAAGGTACTGAGGTGGGCATTTGGCACAACAGTTAAGATGCAACTTGGGACACCCTCATCCCATATTGGAATGCCGTGTTCAAAGCTGAGTTCCACTTCCAATTCCAGCTTCCTGTTAATGTGTACCCTGAGAGGCAGCAGATGAGGGTTCAAATTCTTAGGTCCCTGCCACCCACATGGGTGCCCCAGACTGAGTTCTAGGCTCCTGGCTTTAGCTTGGCCCATCCATGGCTATTGCAGACATTCAGAGAGTGAACCAGCTAATGCAAGATACCCACCCCCTCTCTTTCTGCTTTTCAAATAAAATGAAAAAATTTTTAATTGTGAGATATAATTAAATGTTTATAGACAAATTTATATCATTAAATGTTTATATTAGGAGAGAAGAAATGAATGAAGTCAAAATATGGTCCCCAGTCCAGCAACAACAGCATCACCTGGGAACTTACTAGAAATGCAAATCATCAGTCCCTAACCCAGATCTGTGGAATCCAAAACTCTAGCGGTAGGGCCCAGTAATCTGTGACCCTGCAGGTGAGTCTGGTACACACTCAGGTTTATTTAAAGATTTGTTTTATTGGAACTCACATTTCAGAAATGTCCCAGGTCCAAAGAATTGTGCAAGTAGTTTACCCTACAAATAATGCCTCATTTGCTTAAAACAGCCAAATTTTAGAAGACATAGCTACAATTTTTCTTGAAATCTGCCGGGGTAGAGGATAAGCATCAGGGGGAATATGATCCCCTTGAACAATTCTTACTGTTTATGCTAGGCCTTCCAGGTGGGAACCAAATGTAGTCAGCTCCCAATCATGTTCACTGATGAAAAGGAACAGAAACATGTAAAATCCAATGGAGTGATCATATAAAAATAATTTTCCTGAAATACGGTTTTTTAACCTACTCTTGAATATGAATTTATCTGATGTTCTATAATAAAGTCGCTTCAAACAAAATATTAAAGCCCTAACAAACACACTAATTCAGAAACATTAACTCCTCTAGTGGTAGGCATCATCTTTCCAACTAATTTAATGTCATAATCTCAAGGAGATCTGTTCTCTATCTAAATTTGCTGGCTCACATCTTTCCTGGGACAGGAAGATAATGATTTTGGCTTTCAATGGGCTTCAGTCACAGCTTCTACTAACCAGGAGTAAACAAGATCCACATTGTATCAAAATTATAAGTGACAGATATAGATAAGAATTTCAGTAACAATTTGAAAGAACACTTGCCACAGAAAGACTGTAAATTGGGAGATGTATCTATGACAGTCCTTAAAAAATAAAGGGGAAAATGCACAGTAAGGTTCTTCTAGTAGTCTAGGCTCCAAAGTAAAATATAATCCACTTTATACCAGGTCTCTTTTCTCTTTCCCAATCTTTGTTAATTTTTGTCAGCTTTAGTTCTTTCTAAGACATTGCCTTCTGCTCTTTGCTGTGCTTTTGAACAAAGGCCCACAACAGCTGCTTATGGGCCCCTGAGAGCATAATTAATCAAGTAATCAGCCAGCTACCACTGTTAAAATGTTTTAATATCAATGCAAAATGAGATTAGGGTTTTACACACAGATTTCAGAACACACAGATTTCTTTTCTTTCTTTCTTTTTTTTTTTTTTTTTTTTTTTTGACAGGCAGAGTTAGACAGTGAGAGAGAGAGAAAGGTCTTCCTTTTCCATTGGTTCACCCCACAATGGCTGCTGCGGCCAGCGCACTGCGCTGATCTGAAGCCAGGAGCCTGGTGCCTCTCCTGGTCTCCCAAGCGGGTGCAGGGCCCAAGCACTTGGGCCATCCTCCACTGCACTCCCGGGCCACAGCAGAGAGCTGGACTGGAAGAGGAGCAACCGGGACAGAATCTGGCGCCCCGACCAGGACTAGAACTCGGGGTGCCAGCGCCGCAGTCGGAGGATTAGCCTATTGAAACGTGGCACTGGCCAGAACACACAGATTTCTAAAATAGTTGCTCTTCCTTCCAGAAGCCTAAATAAGAATACATATAAATCTTAGGGATTTTTTTTAAAGAGCATGGATGTGGTTTTTCATCTGACATTTTAAAACAACTACAGTCAACAAACATGCAGTATAAGTAATTTCCAAATCTAAGGCCTTTAGTAGAAACGTCCAAATTAAAAATGAATTAAAATTTTAATTACTTTATTTATTGGCCTGAAATCCAGCAAGAATTCCCTCTTTCCCCAACACCTCAGAAAAACCACCAGCAATTCCTTTCTGGAGAATTGAAGGCACCACTAGTACTAAGCTCCCCTTTGTCAGTATCCAGACACCACTGGTTCCGTCGGTATAAATCAATATTACAGTTCAGTTACTGAAAATGTCCCATCACCTTCTTCACTGCCTTACAGCTTGGCAAGGCATTGCCTACAAGACACAGTTTGGGAAATGAGCCATGAGGGAAATAAAGGCATGACCAAAGAGTTAACCATTCATCCTGGGTCTGCCAACTGAGTGAAGTTAGTAATGGAAATGCAAAAATCTACGAGGCATTATTTTTTTTTCTCTTCTCCAAGTTACCAGCATGTATAGTACCAGGAAGTAAAGCACAGAGGAAGGTGGCAACAGTCACATACATGAAACCTCACTAGAGCTAAGAGCAAGCTAAATAAAACGCAAACAATACTGGGCCAAAGCTGTGACTTTTGTTTAGGTTTGCTTTGTGGTTACAAGCAACCTCTAAACTAAGAGGTTCATTAGGATAATAATAATGCACTGAGGGTTCAGCAATTTGCATTAGCAAATTATGAAAATTTCTATCTTATGTAAGAGTTCTGAGGGCTTCAATGTTGAATTTGGTGTCAGTAGTCAAGAAATTACCAAACAAAATAAATAAACCTCAAATATTTCTTTTTACTATACCTGCATCAAAAATTAAAACGCATCCTTAATATGTTGTCTCTGCCATTTCTCCAGTGAATTTAAACAAGTAGAAATTCAAAAACATAACTGTAATGATGCACAATAATATCTATTTTCCTCCAATAACTTAGTCTGTCCCAAAATATTTCTGTCCAAAATGTGTAGGTGCAACAGGATGAACTTCAGTAGTTAAAATTGTGATCTCTGGAAACTCTTGGATGATTGATTTGGCACCTTTAAAAAAAAAGAAAAATCATTGTTATGATAAGATTTTTTGGTAACACTAGTTGGAATTTAGGAACTTCCATATTCATTGTTACTATGTCTAATACTGACAGAGAACAGGGAACAACAGTCTTTGGATACATAGCCAGACATGGTTAATCTCTTCATTACATAATGTCTCAAATGAAGGGTCTGCAAAAAGTTCATGGAAAAGTTGTATTATGGAAAAACTACATGTGGATTTCATTATTTTTGACCAAAATCATCTCTTAATGCCATTTTCATCAACTTTTTGAAGTATGCTCATATGTGAAAAGCTTTGATAGCAGTTAGACTATCCCCCATCCTCTCATTAATACATTCTTAGAATCAAAATGTT
This sequence comes from Oryctolagus cuniculus, assembly GCF_964237555.1. Classification (NCBI taxonomy): domain Eukaryota; kingdom Metazoa; phylum Chordata; class Mammalia; order Lagomorpha; family Leporidae; genus Oryctolagus; species Oryctolagus cuniculus. The sequence continues at coordinate 54,915,210 of NC_091453.1, read as the reverse complement.
TTATATCCAAGATTTGAAGAATAGAGTTACTCGGTTATAATAACTTTTCCCTTAAAGAATCTTGTTTTGCTTTAAAGGTGGCCAGAATAGAGTGAAAATAGTCCTTTCTAAAAAGATGATTACACATAAAATGTTGTTTTCTGAACTGGAATACTGTGAAACAAGTGCAAAATTTCTTCAGTGTGTCAGAGTACGTTAGCTTTTTCAGGAGTTACAACTCTACCTTTAGGGGAGGAGGGCAGGCAGAGAAAGGACTGGATGAAAGGGACTAGCTGGGACCCCAAACTAAAAAGCCATACCAAACCTGACACGGAATAAAATCTTTTTCTGCTATATGGGTTGGATATTGTGGCAAAGAGAGTTAAGCAACCCCTTGCCTCTTATGACACCTGCACCCCATATCGTAGCACTGGTTCAAGTCTTAGCTCCTACACTTCTGATCTAGCTTCCTGCCAATGCATCCTAGAAGGCAGCAAATGATGGCACAAATGCTTGGGCCCCTATCACATATATGGGGGAACTGAAAGGGGTTCCTGGCTCCTGGTTTCGGCCTGGCCCAGCCCCAGCTGTTATGGGCATTTGGAAAGTAAATCAGGGGATTCTACCAGACATTTAAAGAAGAACTAACTCCAATTCTCCTCAAACTATTCAGAACAATCGAAAAAGAGGGAATCCCCCCAAATTCTTTCTATGAAGCCAGCATCACCTTAATTCCTAAGCCAGAAAAAGATGCAGCATTGAAAGAGAATTACAGACCAATATCCCTGATGAACATAGATGCAAAAATCCTCAATAACATTCTGGCCAATAGAATGCAACAACACATCAGAAAGATCATCCACCCAGACCAAGTGGGATTTATCCCTGGTATGCAGGGATGGTTTAATGTGCGCAAAACAATCAATTTGATACACCACATTAACAGACTGCAGAAGAAAAACCATATGATTATCTCAATAGATGCCGAGAAAGCATTTGATAAAATACAACACCCTTTCATGATGAAAACTCTAAGCAAACCGGGTTTGGAAGGAACATTCCTCAATACAGTCAGAGCAATCTATGAAAAACCCACAGTCAACATCCTATTGAATGGGGAAAAGTTGGAAGCATTTCCACTGAGATCTGGTACCAGACAGGGATGCCCACTCTCACCACTGCTATTCAACATAGTTCTGGAAGTGTTAGCCAGAGCCATCAGGCAAGAAAAAAGAAATTAAAGGGATACAAATTGGGAAGGAAGAAGTCAAACTATCCCTCTTTGCAGATGATATGATTCTTTATTTAGAGGATCCGAAGAACTCTACTAAGAGACTATTGGAACTCATAGAAGAGTTTGGAAAAGTAGCAGGATATAAAATCAATGTACAAAAATCAACAGCCTTTGTATACACAGGAAATGCCACAGCTGAGGAAGAACTGCTAAGATCAATCCCATTCACAATAGCCACAAAAACAATCAAATACCTTGGAATAAACTTAACGAAGGACATTAAAGATCTCTACGATGAGAATTGCAAAATCTTAAAGAAAGAAATAGAAGAGGATACCAAAAAGTGGAAAAATCTTCCATGCTCATGGATTGGAAGAATCAATATCATCAAAATGTCCATTCTCCCAAAAGCAATTTATAGATTCAATGCAATACCAATCAAGATACCGAAGACCTTCTTCTCAGATCTGGAAAAAATGATGGTGAAATTCATATGGAGACACAGGAGGCCTCGAATAGCTAAAGTAATCTTGTACAACAAAAACAAAGCCGGAGGCATCACAATACCAGACTTCAGCACATACTACAGGGCAGTTGTAATCAAAACAGCATGGTACTGGTACAGAAACAGATGGATAGACCAATGGAACAGAATTGAAACACCAGAAATCAATCCAAACATCTACAGCCAACTTATATTTGATCAAGGATACAAAACCAATTCCTGGAGCAAGGACAGTCTATTCAATAAATGGTGATGGGAAAACTGGATTTCCATGTGCAGAAGCATGAAGCAAGACCCCTACCTTACACCTTACACAAAAATCCACTCAACATGGATTAAAGATCTAAATCTATGACCCAACACCATCAAATTATTAGAGAACATTGAAGAAACCCTGCAAGATATTGCACCGGCACAGACTTCTTGGAAAAGACCCCGGTGGCACAGGCAGTCAAAGCCAAATTAACTATTGGGATTGCATCAAATTGAGAAGTTTCTGTACTGCAAAAGAAACAGTCAGGAAAGTGAAGAGGCAATCAACAGAATGGGAAAAAATATTTGCAAACTATGCAACAGATAAAGGATTAATAACCAGAATCTACAAAGATATCAAGAAACTCCACAAGATCAAAACAAACAACCCACTTAAGAGATGGGCCAAGGACCTCAATAGACATTTTTCAAAAGAGGAAATCCAAATGGCCAATAGGCACATGAAAAAATGTTCAGGATCACTAGCAATCAGGGAAATGAAAATCAAAACCACAATGAGGTTTCCCTTTACCCGGGTGAGAATGGCTCACATTCAGAAATCTACCAACAACAGATGCTGGCGAGGATGTGGGGAAAAAGGGACACTAACCCACTGTTGGTGGGAATGCAAACTGGTTAAGCCACTATGGAAGTCAGTCTGGAGTTTCCTCAGAAACCTAAATATAACCCTACCATACAACCCAGCCATCCCACTCCTTGGAATTTACCCAAAGGAAATTAAATTGATAAACAAAAAAGCAGTCTGCACCTTAATGTTTATTGCAGCTCAATTCACAATAGCTAAGATCTGGAACCAACCCAAATGCCCATCAACAGTAGACTGGAAAAAGAAATTATGAGATATGTACTCTATAGAATACTATACAGCAGTCAAAAACAATGAAATCCACTCATTTGCAACAAAATGGAGGAATCTGGAAAACATCATGCTGAGTGAAATAAGCCAGTCCCAAAGGGACAAATATCTTATGTTCTCCCTGATCAGCACCAAAAAGGAGCACCAAAAAGGAAACCTGTTGAAGTGAAATGGACACTATGAGAAACAGTGATTTGATCAGCCCTTGCCCTGACTGTTGATGAACAACTTAATACTTTATCCCTTTTAGTATTTTTTGTTCTACTTAATACTATTGGTTGAACTCTGTAATTAATACACAATTATTCTTAACTCTTGAAACTTAACTGAAAAGTGATCCCTGTTAAATATAAGAGTGGGAATAAGAGAGGGGAGAGATGTACAATTTGGGACATGCCCAATCTCAAACTGTCTTGCCCCAAATGGTAGAGTTAGAAACGTGCCAGGGGATTCCAATTCAATCCCATCAAGGTGGCATCTACCAATGCCATCTCACTAGTCAAAGTGATCAATTTCTGTTCACAATTGATCATAATGAAAGGACTAAGAGTCAAAGGGATCACATAAACAAGACTAGTGTGTCGCTCCCCCTCTTCATGGAGGAACGACACTTAGCCCTGCGCTGTTCTTTTGTCTGCTCGGCCCTCCCCGGGTTTGCTGCTGGTTCTTCCCGGGTTGGCTACCAACCCTTCCACCTCCGTGGAAGGGCGGTTCCCCCTGCCACTTTCCCCACTTCCGCGGGGGAGCGGCACACCACCGGCCGGCTCTCTCGGGGGCTGCACAGGTGTTCCTTCAGATGTTCCCCGTGCATGTTGTCTCTCTCCTCCTTTATAGTCCTCTTCCACCAATCCCAACTCTGCTACCCACACGCCGAGTACACTGCTCTCCTCCAATCAGGAGCAGGTCCTGCTGTTTATTGGTTGAACTGGAGGCAGCTGTGTAGAAGCTGTTTCCTCCTCTCCCAGCGCCATATTGTGGGAGAGCAGATGCATAGAATAAGTCTTAATTCCAGTAACTTAGTCTAGTCCGAGTTGCTCCCAGTTGCTCCCCACACTAGTGTCTGCAAATACTACCTGATAGAATAAAAAAGGGAGAGAACGATCCAACATGGGAAGCGGGATACACAGCAGACTCATAGAATGGCAGATGTCCTAAACAGCACTCTGGCCTCAGAATCAGCCCTTAAGGCATTCGGATCCGGTTGAAAAGCCCATGAGAGTATTGCAGGCATGGAAAGCCAAGACACTCTGGCAAAAAAAAAAAAAATGACCTAAATGAAAGATCTCTGCGAGTGAGATCCCAGTGGAAAGAGCAGGTCTTCAAAGAAGGATGTACCTTTCTCTGAAGGGAGGAGAGAACTTCCACTTTGACTATGACCTTGTCTAAATAAAATCAGAGTCAGCGAACTCAAAAGGCTTCTATAGCCTTGGCAACTCATGACATGAGCCTAGGGTGATTACTGACGTCATAAACAAGAGAGTCAACAACAGGAGCTACTGTACACTTACTCCTCATGTAGGATCTCTGTCCTAAATGTGTTGTACATTGTGATTTAATACTATAACTAGTACTCAAACAGTGTTTTACACTTTGTGTTTCTGTGTGGGTGCAAACTGTTGAAATCTTTACTTAATATATGCTAAATCGATCTTCTGTATATAAAGATAATTGAAAATGAATCTTGATGTGAATGGAAGGGGAGATGGAGCGGGAGAGGGGAGGGTTGCGGGTGGAGGGAAGTTATGGCGGGGGGAGCCTTTGTAATCCATAAGCTGTACTTTGGAAATTTATATTCATTAAATAAAAGTTAAAAAAAAAAGAAAGTAAATCCGAGAATTAAGACCAATTCCTCCTCCCTCCCACCCTCTCTTTTTCTCTTCCTAGCACTCTTGCCTTTTAAGAAGATGAAAAATAAAAATATTTAAATTTTTTCAGTTATAATGTCAAAGAATATTATACTATTCTACTGTGTACTATTCAAACTAAAAATATTACTTTGTTATACCCAAAGGTGGAAATCTCAGATTTATTGGATTATCTCAATGCTTTCAAATGCCACCTGTGTTACATATAAATGGATATCCAAGAAAATCACCCTTTGTCACCACCAACATTGACTTACAGATAATTTTTTTATTATGAAGCAGCAAAGTAATGAAACAGGCCACAATTCCTTTACAATGGCCAGTTGAAAGCAGCCTTCCCAACTCAATACTCTATAGCCTCTTCAGGGTGAGATTCAGAATCTTTGGAGATGAGGAAACACCCTCACCAGAGAAGCCACTTATGAGGGAACTTCAAAAAGTTCATGGAATACACCTAATATGATGAAACTATTCATGGATTTCAATTTTTTTGCACCAAAATAAATTTATCTTTTAATTCTATTTTCCATGCACTTTTAGAAGTTTCCTCATATTTCTCTTTATTTTCAATTATGAAGTAAATCAATGTAGAACATTTAGAAAATAACCTCAAAAAGCTTAAAAATAAAATGAAAATCGCTTAGAATCTCACCATCCTAAGAGAACCACTATTACTATTATGTATGTATTCTGAAACCAAAATTGAAACAGTACTATGTATTTCTGTAGCTTATCATGGTGAGGAAAGATTCATTAAGTTCAATGTAAAATCAAAAATTCATATGATTTTGGTAATTACAATAGTCATGATTCATATTGGTCATCTCTAAGCCTAGTGAAAACATTGCACATTATTCTAATGCTGTTTTATTTTTTGTGCTACTTGTTTCCATTTACCATGTACATTTTTTATGTCACTAAATACTTTTTAAAAACATGATTTAACAGTTACATAATATTAGACCCTTTGAATACATACACGAGTGCTTCAAGAAATTCATGGGAGAATGAAATTACAATTTTGGTGCAAAAAATTCTGAAATACATGCATAGTTTATCAAAATACACATTTTTCATGAGCTTTCTGAAGATCCCAAGTATTATTTAACCATTTTCTTATTGTTTTTTATATACTTCCATTTTTTCCTATACTAAATAACTATACAACAAATATCCTATAAGCTATGTTTCTACATGCATCTATTATTATTTTCATAGGATGCAATCCCAATTCTCCTATGCATAGCAAAAAAGTTAGGATCTTAAACTAAGCACATTTCCTTCAGGAAATGAACAGCATGAAGTTCTTTGACCATGCCCTTTGAGCAGAAATCTTACAAACCTAAAAATTTTGAACAGAAGTCTTAAACACTTAAAATACTTCTGCTCTTTGCTACACACTGCAAAGCTTACCACAGAGCTCACTAAAACCCTGAGTTCTTGCTGTTTGGAAGTAATTCTCAGGCTTAGGTGGGGAGTCAAGAGGAAGCAGGGACTTTTTCCTTTTTTTAAAGATTTATTTATTTGTTTGAAAGAGAGAGAGAAAGAGGGAGAGAAAGAAAGAGAAAGAGAGAGAGAAAGAGAGAGAAGGAGGGAGAGAGAGAGAGAGAGAGAGATTGAGACCTTTCATTTGCTGGTTCACTCCCCAGATGGCCACGATGGCCACGGGCTGGGCCAGGCAGAAGCTAGGAGCCAGGATCTTCATCTGGGTCTCTCATGTGAGAGGGCCCAAGTACTTAGGCCATCTTCTGCTGTTTTCTCAGGCACACTAGCAGGGAGATGGATTGGAAGTGGAGCAGCTAGAATATGAACCAGTACACAAATGGGAATGCCAGAGTTGCAATGCTGCCCGCCCCCTTTTTATTGAAACAGAGACTTTTTAATCCTTTGCACATTCTACCTAAACAGAGTGCCCAGGAAAACAATTACAGTTCTATTCAATGGGGTTAGTTCACATGAGTGTACTTTACAAAATTTGTGGAAAACTTTGTTTTGGTGTAAAAATTTTTTAAACCTATGCATAGTTTTTATTTTATTTTTATTTTATTTTATTTAATGAACATAAATTTCCAAAGTACAGCTTATGGATTACAATAGCTTCCCCCCCCCCATAACTTCCCTCCCACCCACAACACTCCCCTCTCCCACTCCCTCTCTCCTTCCATTCACATCAAGATTAATTTTCAATTATCTTTATATACAGAAGATCAATTTAGCATATATTAAGTAAAGATTTCAACAGTTTGCACCCACACAGAAACACAAAGTGTAAAATACTATTTGAGTACTAGTTATAGCATTAATTAAACACCTAAGAGTAATTGTGTATTAATTACAGAGTTCAACCAATAGTTTTAAGTAGAACATAAAAAATACTAAAAGGGTAAAGTATTAAGTTCTTTTTTTTTCTGTTTTTTGTTTGTTATATAGTTTTTTTTATTTAATAAATGTGAATTTACAAAGTGCAACTTTTGTATTGTTGTGGCGCCCCCCAACCTCCCTCCCTCCCGTGGCCCTCCTCTCTCCCACTCCCTCTCCCATCCCGCCCTTCATCGAGTTTCATTTTCAATTACCTTCATATACTGAAGATCAACTTAGTATACACTAAGCAAGGATTTCAACAGGCTGTACTCACACAACCGCACAAGGTATAGGGTATTGTTCGACTAGTAGTGTTGTTTTTAAGTTTCACAGTAAAACACATTAAGGACAGAGATCCTACGTGGGGAGCATGTACCTAGTGACTCCCGTTGTTGATTTAACAATTGGCACTCTTATTTATGACGTCAGCAATCACCTGAGACTCTTGCTAATGCACAGTTTTTTTTAATTGAAAAGCAGAGTTACAGAGAGAGAGAGGGAGGGAGACATACACAAAGAGAGAAAAGAAAGAGGGAGAGTGAATGAGAGAGAGAGAGAGAGATTGATCTTCCATCTACTGGTTCACTCCCCAAGTGACTACAATAACTGGGGCTGGGCCAGATGGAAGTCAGGAGCCTGGAACTTCATCCAGGTCTCCCAGGTGGGTGGCAGGGACCCAAAGACTTGGGCCATCTTCCGCTGCTTTCTCAGGCATATTAACTGGGAGCTGGATCAGAAGCGGAGCAGGTGGGACTTGAACCAGTGCCCATATGGGATGCTGGTGTCATAGGCAGCCGCTTAAGCCATTGTGCCACAAAACCAACCACATGCACAGTTTTCATAATATGTATTTTCTGTAAACTTTTTGATAACCCCCTCATATGCATAGAATTCAAAATTTTTAGCAACAGACTTAGCTTTTTGTTCCAATTTCCACAAACCTTCTGAAGTACCCTCATACATCTCCAACTGAATTTGAATATTAGAAAGGTGTAAAAATATTATCAGTGAACTTAGCGGTGACAAATGCAAGTTATAACTGCCAAAATTAGATTTAGATTTTACTGTGGGAGCAAATGAACTTTTCCTCGGGACGAGAGGCTAGAAGAATGTGCACTTACCCACCTCCTGAGCAGCACTTTGGAGGCCTAGTTACTTTCTCATGCTGAACTCACCATGAGGAGTGGAGAACAGACTGAGCAGGATGATGACATTGGGTTGAACTCCATGTTCTATAAGAACCTTCACTGCTTCAATCACAGTATTTCCCGTGCCTGAAATCAAATGAAAGCCAAATGCATTAACAATGCCAATGTTTATTTCAGAATGGCTTTTAAGTGTCTTTGAAGTCAGGGCAATATAGTAATCTAACATAAGACATCACTAGGCCAAGCTTCATTTGAAGGTGTTTGTTCTTCATCACTGTTATTTTCGGTAATGGACATGACACATATATGTTTCCATTATCAAATGCAAGATAAGCTCTACATTTGTTTAGTATTTGAGATATTAAATTTAACATATTTCCCCTTACTCCCCAGGAGACCATGCCATGTATGATCTGAGTAAACATAGGAAAGAGAACAGAATAGAAGGGGAAAAATTACCTCCAGAGAGGATAAATCCTTAAGAAAATCACTGCTGTACTCATTCGGGTGGAGAGCAGACATGTCTCAATATAGTTTCTGTGTTCTATATATTTTGCCTCATTAGGTCTTATGCTTCAAGGTGTTCATTTCAAGACAGAAGCTCTCTGGAGCTAATAAATTCTGATAATGCATATTCTCTTATTACATAATAAAAACTCCCAGTGAATCGCCCAAGGCAACTCTAAATTCAACTAAGAAAAACATGTTTAGAAACTATTTTTGGCTTTTATACAAAATACCTAGGAAAAAGGCACTAAGTTGAACTTAAACCCTAACCAAAGGTTACGAATTGAACTCAAGCCACTCACTGAGAATTGGATACATCAGAAGGACTTTTCTCCGGTAAATGTCTGGGGGGAACTTGGCATAGTATACTTTGGCTCTTTGTGTCTCCTCATCACTCTGAATCAGGATCTTTCCAATTCGGATGGATCGACAGCAGTCTCGTAAACCTTGCTCCATTGCTTCACCTTGAGGAAGGAAATAAAAACAACAACAACAACAAAGAAAGCATTGGAGGATGGGGCTGGCGTTGTGGCACAGCGGGTAAAGCTGCCACCTGCAATGCTGGCATCCCATATGGATGCTGGTTCGAGTCCCAGCTGCTCCACTTCTGATCCAGGTCTCTGCTATGGCCTGGGAAAGCAGTAGAAGATGGCCCAAGTCCTTGGGCCCCTGCACTCGTGTGGGAGACCCGGAAAAACTCCTGGCTCCTGGCTCCTGGCTTTGGATTAGCACAGCTCTGGTCATTGCAGCCAGTTGGGGAGTGAACCAGCAGATGGAAGACCTCTCTCTCTCTCTCTCTCTCTCTCTGCCTCTCCTTCTCTCTCTATAACTCTGACTTCCAAATAAATAAATATATAAATCTTTAAAAACAACAAAAGGAAGTATTGGAGGAGCCAGAGTGAAAGCCCAAGAACAGGCCAAAGCAGAATCTGTAAGTTATTAAATTTAATACAAAAATGCCCTGTCAAGAAGGAAGCAATTTTTCTGAACAGAATAGCTTTTACTTCTGATCTGCTTATACTTTATTCTTAGTGAAGGTCAATAGCACAAGGGTAAAGGTTGGTCAATGAAACCAGGATCAGCTAGCTTTAATGCTGGCTTATAAGTTTGAGAGCTATCTTGCTTCGATGATTAAACAGGTAAGACAGTGTTTTGTTGAGCTTTTTCAAAATTAGCAATATTTTTACTCCAATTATTTTAAAGAAGCCATTAAACCACTTAAATTTATCATTTTTATCAGGAAAAAATGTTTAAAAAGACTCAGGGAAGAACAGGGGCTATAAACCAAAGACTTTCTTTTAGATCAAGGTGGTATCAGGGGATATCACTTAGCTAAGCAATGACTTCACTGGCAAGGTTTTGCTGCAAACAGTGAAGAAGCAGAATATGATTCCCCTTCTGAGAACCACAACCACTGCCACCTCCTTGGTTTCTGAACACAGAGCTGTTTTTGAATCTGAATTCCTTTAAAGAAGTATTCACCCAAACTCCCTCATTCTCATATCATCTTCAAGATTTTAAAAAGGACATTTCAGAATTCTACCAGTACTGCTATTTACTTAACATTTTTCTTAAATTAATTGTTTTCATTTAAATTTAAGAGGAGGGACCGGTATTGTGGCAAAGTGAGTTAAGCTGCCACTTGTGACACTAGCCTCCACTGGAGTGCCAGTGCAAGTCAGAGTTTCTCCGGTTCTGATCCAGCTCCCTGCTGATGCACCTTGGAAGGCAGCTGGAGGATGGACCCAGTACTTGGGCCCCTGCCCAAGTGGAAGACCCAGATGGAGTTCCTGGCTCCTGGCTTCTTCAGCCTGGTCCAATCCTGGCTGCTGTTGCCATTTGTGGAATGAAGCAGCAGATGGAAGATTTGTGTCACGCCCTTCTCTCTCTGTCTTTGTGCCTTTCAAATAAATAAATCTTTTGTAAAAAGAGGAAACCTTATATCATTAGTGTAAACAAAAAAGTTTATTTCTAGTGTATATGAAAATCAACAAGTGGCTATAACTCTGTCTGGGCATTACTTCAAGACACCTGAGGTACAGGCACCTAGGGTGCAAGAACCATGTTGATACATTTAGGTAAGAAGCTGTACTGAACAGAAGAGACTGTGCCTTAAAAGTACATTGCAGGGGGCCAGTGCTGTGGCACAATGGGCTAAAGCCTCCACCTGTGGTGCCAGCATCCCATATGGGTACAGGTTCTAGTCTCAGTTGCTCCTCTCCTGATCCAGCTCTCTGCTACTGCCTGGGAAAGCAATAGAAGACAGCACAAGTTCTTGGGCCCCTGCACCCATGTGGGAGAGCCAGAGGAAGCTCCTGGCTCCTGGCTTCAGATTGGCGCAGCACAAGCCAATTGTGGCCATCTGGGGAGTGAACCAATGGATGGAAGACCTCTCTCTCTCTCTCTCTCTCTCTCTCTCTCTCTCTGCTTCTCCTTCTCTCTGTCTGTAATACTATATCTCAAATGAAATAAAATCTTTTTAAAAAAAAGTACATTGTGGCCGGCGCCGTGGCTCAATAGGCTAATCCTCCACCTTGCGGCGCCGGCACACCGGGTTCTAGTCCCGGTCGGGGCGCCGGATTCTATCCCGGTTGCCCCTCTTCCAGGCCAGCTCTCTGCTATGGCCAGGGAGTGCAGTGGAGGATGGCCCAGGTGCTTGGGCCCTGCACCCCATGGGAGACCAGGAAAAGCACCTGGCTCCTGGCTCCTGCCATCGGATCAGTGCGGTGCACCGGCTGCAGCGGCGGCCATTGGAGGGTGAACCAACGGCAAAGGAAGACCTTTCTCTCTCTGTCTCTCTCTCTCACTGTCCACTCTGCCTGTCAAAAAAAAAAAAGTACATTGTGACATAATATCTATATGAATACATGCTTAGTGAGGATGTTTGATGTGATGTTTTGATTCAGGAATATTGGGGAATGATCAACTCAGCATAATTAACATACCCATCACCTTACATCTCATAGTTTCTTTATGGTAAAGACATTAACTGTTTTGAGCTATATAACACATTATTATTTTATTTATTTTTTTGACAGGCAGAGTTAGACAATGAGAGAGAGAGAGACAGAGAGAAGGGTCTTCCTTCCGTTGGTTCACCCCCAAAATGGCCACTACAGCCGGCGCTGTGCCAATCCAAAGCCAGGAGCCAGGTGCTTCCTCCTGTTCTCCCATGCAGGTGCAGGGCCCAAGGACTTGGGCCATCTTCCACTGCCTTCCTGGGTCACAGCAGAGAGCTGGACTGGAAGAGGAGCAACCGGGACAGAATCCAGAGCCCCAACCAGGACTAGAACCCAGGGTGCCGGCACCACAGGCGGAGGATTAGCCAAGTGAGCCACAGCGCCGGCCATACGCATTATTTTTAACTATACGCATCTTGCTGTGCTACAGAAAAACCGGAACACATAATAACAAAGCAGATAAACTCAGGGAAATTAGCATATCCATCACTTTAAATTTTTATCATTTCTTTATGGTAAATAATTCCAAATTGCATCTTCTAAACTTTTTGATATATATATATGTATGTATGTGTGTGTGTGTGTGTATATATATATAATGTGCTATTGTTAACTATATTCATCCTACTATACTGTAGAACACCAGAACTTGGGAGGTATCCCTCTTACCTAACATTGTATGCACTGACCAAGCTTTTCCCTTTCTCCCTCCCCGTACTTTCCCCGGTCTCTGGTAAACACTGTTCTGTTCTCAGTTTCTATGAGATTAACTTTTTTAGATTCCACTTATGAGTAAGATCATGTGATATTTGTCTTTCTGTGCCTGACTTACTTCATTTAACACATTTAACACAATGTCCTCTGGGTCTATTAATGTTGTTGCAAGTGGCAAGATTTCATGCTTTTTATGGCTGAATAGTATTCTACTATGTTTATATATATTTTCTTTTAAAATAGTATGTGTAAATCAAAACAATTTAAAGTTGATTGTCATCACCAATTTTTAATATTTGAGCAATATCCTAAGAATTCAATATTGTTTAGCAGTTACCTTCTATTTTTAAAAAAGGGAGTTTGGGGGTATTTTACTTGACATATTCAATTATTCACAAACAGAAAGAACTTCATAGCCAGAGGAGAAAAGTGAACATTGATGTTTAAAAAAAAAATCCATCTGTTTCTAGTGCAAGTGAGTGGGGCTGCCACCCTTTGAGCAAAAAAAAAAAAAAAAGAGTGCATCTTCTACAAAAAAAATTAAGTTTGCTGAATGGAAGTAATCATTCCCATGTACGTGGCATAGGTTCTAATCACAGACCTGTGATTTTGCAGCACAAAGGTTGGCTTAGAAGGCTAATTAGTTGGGCTCAAACACAAATACAACATTTATAAGATCAGCAGATGAAAATACAGAGTTAATGACAGATAAGTGCTTTTGCCTACATGATCACATATTCATCAAATATAAAATTAAAAATATTGAACAAGCCATTTAGTCCAGCTCCTGGCAGAGAAGAACTCTTCCCTACAATACAAATTAAACAAAAACAGAACAAATATTCTCTCCAGTCAGGTATTCAAAGTTCTGTAGGCCCGAATTTCTGTCATATTCCCTCAGTCATCAAACTGCCCTGTTCTCCCCAAGACAGCATCATTTCATCCTCCTACCCTCTCACTCTCTTCTGAATCTCTTTGAAAGATTTCTTGCACATGGGGACAGGCTACCAGGGAAGATGCTCTGCAGTTAAAATTAACCCAACTTAGCAGCACACAGGCCATGAATGTGAAGAACCATCAGGACAGACAACATGGGCGGGGAAATTTAATCTGAGCAGGCAGCAATTATGACAGACAAGGCTGCCTCTCTCCTGGAAAACAGCAACCATTTCTATGCATGCAAAGAGGTAAAATCACACACATGCAAACCTACCGCTTCTCATTATGCTGACCCCACAATTTCCCTTCTCAAATTTCACTCCTTCATACTTGTACCCTGTTGGGAAATAAAACCAAAGAATTCATCTTTCATCATTGGAGCAACCTATTTGTTTTATAAAGTACCTATGGGTTTAAAGTAGACGGGGACAAAGCAACCCTTGTCCAGACACACTGTATAACAACTTAGATTGTCTGAGTAAGCAATGATTTGAGTCATGATTTTTTGTATTTATTTTTTAATTCTTCATAAAGAGCCCAAAGGGATAATTGGAAGAGGCAGACCTCATTGAATAGGAATAGGACTTATTATAGCAAAATGTTCACACACACGTTCCTCAAATTGAATTCAAAGGAGAATCACTGCACTCTGAGAATGCTATAGACCCCATCAATTCAAACTAAGACCCCACTGTGAGTCACAGCAGAAAGCCTCCTCATTCCATCCCTTTTCATGATCCTCCATTCTGCCTTAAAAGCAGAAGAAAGAGGCTGAAATAGTTATCAAACCATGCTCAACCCTCAGTCTCATCCTGAATTTGTGTCAATTAAAATGCAACAAACTCAGCTCCCAATTTTCATAAGGTCAATCCTTTAAAAAGGACAGTTTCCCATTACTTACTAAAGAACAAAATCAGAATTTCAAATCCCTGAAACAGGGATCCTCAGCTACTTTCTATTAAAGAGGGGAACAAAGCACCTTCTCCAGTTCTCATTTTTCTTTTTTGCTATTCATTCTTTTTTTTTTAACCTGGAGTTTCAATGCCAAAACAGCCTTGCCCATTTGTTAACACCAGCAGCTTCTCCACTGAGGTGAAGATAAGCTGCCAGCAATTCTTAACTCTGGTCCCAATGGGCCGTCATCAGAGGTAACACCTGCATGCTGAAGACTATTTATTAACCTTTAACTTGAATTGACAAACAAGCCATTAACAAAAAGTCACCTCTACAGATTTCTTTATTAAGTGTCTCAGCGTTTTTAAAAGATGTTTAAAAGAACAGCTCTGCCTAGACTCCTCATTGTACATATTGATTTTATTCAGACTGCTTTTCTTCCTTTCTCCCTCAATCCTAGCTCAGTTTTTGTGAGGAAAATTTTGAGTAACGACCCTGGTTACCTGTTGGAGTGGTCACCGTGCACTCTTTATATGGCAGCTGATTCAGTCCCTCTTCCACAACAAGTCTGATCTAGAGAGTCAAAGGAAGAATAAGTTGAGAATCTGCTGAGACTCTCCTGCTGGCTGTGAACCTCAGGAGCTGAATGAAAAGTCAGGGAGAGAGTCAGTAGCACACTAGGCAAGGGTTTAGCTTTGGAGGTAGGAAGGGGGCCCATACCATGTGTTTGATGCAGGGACAGATCCAAATGTCAGACTGCTTGTTGCTAGTATCCTCCCTCAGGCACATGATTGCCACCAAAAGGCTTCAATATGCCTTCTGATTCTCAATCAGTCCAGACTACGACAGATGTGAAACTCCAGCAAAAAGCAAGACTCATGGCAAGCCCCCTTGGTAGTAATATACTTCTGATTATCTAGAAATAGTGCTTACTGGGAATTTTTCTGCCTTGTTCATTACCTTTGAAATTGGTAAGTCATATTCTTTGTAACAAAGGCCCATGATGTTGCAAATAAAGCCTGAAACGTCTTGTGAAGAAATAAATGAGTTCACTAAACCAATTTAGTGAACTTGGGAGGAGGATTCAGGGTGCTTCTTAGCTAAGTAAAAGGAACATAATAATCACAATGTGTGAGACAGAGGAAAGAATCACTAAGAACTAACCAGGAACAGCAGTGGGTGTTTAGCCTAATGGGTTAAGACACTAGTTAAGATGTTTGTGCTCTACACTGGAGTGTATAGGTTTGATTCCTGGCTCTGGCACTGGATTCTAGCTTCCTGCTAATCCTGGAAGGCAGCAATGATGGCTTAAGTCGTTAGTTCTTTGCAACCTTGTGGGAGACCCTGACTGAGCTCCCAGCTCCTAGCTCTAGCCTGACCTAGCCCTTGCTGCTGCAGAAATTCAGGGAGTGAACCAGGGAATGGGAGCCCGCACATTCTTTCTCTATTTCCCCTTAAATAAATAAATTTTTAAAAGAACTGCCAGGAACAGCCTCCAAAAACCAGATATGGTATTCCCACAAGGAGCAACCAGAGGCTGCTATCATAAAGGCTGTGCAGAGTCTGCAATGCACATTTTCTCCAATCAATATTACATTGCTGATGGAGAATCAGGAACAGCAGGGAGAAGCACCAGGCCCCATGCTTTGTTATCACAACACAACACCCTGCTGCCATTAAAAGGATCAATTCTAAATAGGCCAGTACTTCATCAGCCCATAGTATCAGAGAGAGGACCCAGGAACCGCATGAATACTGCGTGCATGTGCACACTCACCTCCAGCCACTGCTTTCCATGGAGATTTATGCTTTTATGAACAAATTACAAGGGCAGAAGAGGAATCTTCTTTGAATAGCCTGAAACTCCTCCTCCAAGTGACACTCCTCTAAAGAGCCCTACCTCCTGCCTGACCCATCACCTGCAACTCTGGCACAGAAATTAGTGTGTCTAATTCTCACAGGAGAGTACAGAACCAGAACAGTGACTAAAATATAAAAAAAAAAATCTGAGGGCCAGAGAAGCCAATGCTGACAAACTTAGGATAGAATTCCTGTCCACTATGATGGCAGCCTTGCACTAGAAATCCTCAGCAATAGAAACCTAAACATTTCCAGTTTCTCCCACAACCACAACACACCCTCCTCCAGTCCACATCACGAGCTTCAAACCCAACTGCAGAAAATAGAGAAGTCCAAATTACCATACTGTCAGGTGAATTATGCTCTAGATTCTTAATACTTTATTTGGCTAAGATACAAGGGACTTCAAAAAGATTTGTGGAAAACAGGATTAAAAGATATTTATTTTGGTGCAAAAATTTTTGAAACATGCAAAAATTTCTTTCCTAATATGCATTTTCCATGAACTTTTTGAAGACCCTTCATATAATGCCTGCCCTTTCAGGGAAGCATTTTGCAATAACCAGGGATTTAATGCCTATTTTCTGTAGAAATAAAAAGCACAAGAAAGCAAAAGAAAGGAAAAACATTTTCTGTGAGAGAACACCGAGACCCCTGTTCTCTCTGCAGCAAGCCATTAAGACAAAAGTTCGTTCCTCCTCCAACCTGTTATTTTGGTTTGATAAAAGCATAAAACACAAGATGACCTAACTATATCCCCAAAAATGTCAACCACATTTATCTTGGTGCCATCACTGCCCCCTAAAAGCTCAAATAATTTTTAAATAGAATTGTTCTCTGAACTAAGAATATTTAAAGCAAAAAACAGAACAGAAGTTTTCTACATCCTTTTGGAATAAATTTCCCAGGGAAAATCTAAATGAAAAGTTTCATGTTTTTTCCCCTCACATTCCCTTTAATAGTCTACCTTCTGGGGCCAGCACTATGGCACAGTAGGCTATTCTGGTGGTGCTGGCATCCCATATAGGAGTCTGTTCATGTCCTGGCTGCTCCTCTTCCAATCCAGATCCCTGCTAATGTGCCTGGGAAAGCAGTAGAAGATGGCCTAAGTTCTTGGGCCCCTGCCCCCATGTGGGAGACCCAGAAGAAGCTCCTGGCTCCTGTCTTTGGATCGTCCCAGCACTTGCTGTTGTGGCCATTTAGGGAGTGAGCCAGTGGATGGAAGACCTTTCTCTCCGTCTCTCCCTCTCTCTGTAACTCAATCTCTCCAATAAATAAATAGAATCTTTTAAAAAAGAATCTACCTTCTACTATCTGATTCTGTTAGGTTAATAAGGCACAATTCTTTCTTTTCAAAACTCAATACTGACAACAGTATTCATATTGACAACTCCACGAGTTTAGAGCCCATTGTCTATATTCCTCACTGTTCTATCTCCTCCCTCCCAGCAGAGCCTAGCACAGTGGCTGACTCTCAGGAGTTCAGTGTATGTTTCCTGAATGGATGAAGACTAATAATAACCCCAGCAGAGAAATGTGTCAACCTCATTCCAAGCACTGAGCACACTTAGATAAAAAGACAAGAAACGCAGTACTAACCCTGAAGACAACCCAATTTGGCCTGAGATCCTCTCAGATCACACTAGCCAAACAGATTGGGTTTGGTCAATCCTTAATTGAAGAAAGTGTAGACAGTCTAGCTTAGCATTTCACATATGAGGATAGTAAATAGGAGCCAAAATACCACCTCCCTCAATGTAAACTACAAGAAACATATTTGTTTTTGTGCATTACATCTTTAATATTCTTCTAATGCACTTCACTTCACGTCACTGATGTAAGATGAGGCATTTAAGAGTTTCTAAGTGCCAGATTACCAAGATCAATTTGCAAGATCGTGGGACCTCAGAACTAAAGGGAATGAGTTCATGTGCAAGGCTTTGAGGTGAAAAGGATTGAGGCAGAGCTTTAACACAACAGTAGAAAGAACAACTTCAGAAGCCTAGCAACACAATGGCAATTTAGTACAACCTCTCTCACCCCCCAAATGCCCTCTTGGTCTACCATGATTATATCACTAGGTGCAACAACAAAATGAAAATGGAAAGCCTCCACCTACCAAACGATCCGCAGAAAACATGAAGTCCCCTCTACTGGCTGTCCTAAAAGAAATAGTACAAATTTTAGTCTAAAATAAAGCTTTAAGATAAAATATTACTTACTGCATATAGTAACACTGATATTAAGACCTATTACATACTAAAAACTTAAATGCATATATGTACAGACTATCATTGAGGCAAGATTTTTTACTAGAATATAAGCATTTAAGTGGGATAAACTGATCAATATTATCGGAAATGCTTATTTCATATCAATATTAGAGATAGGAATTGAGAAGAGCATGCAGTCCAGCACTGAGGTACCTGAGTATACACAATTCAACTAGGAAAATGAACAAATTGCCCCTGGAAGATGCCAGCAAGCTCACAGTTCAAGGTGAGAGGAAACTTTGCAGTAAGAAAATCAGGTTCTCCGGGTGGGCGTGTGACCTAGCAGTTAAAGATACTGCTTGGAAACCTGCATCCCATATTGGAGTGTCCGGGTTCAAGTCCCAGCTTCACTCTTGATCCAAGCTTCCTGCTGATATGCACCCTGGGAGGCAGCAGGTGATGGGATTCCTGCAACTAACATGGGAGACTAGACTGAGTTCCTGGCTCTTGGCTTTGGTCTGACCCAGATCCAGCTGTCATGGGAACAGATGGGAGATCTGTTATGTCTGTCTGCCTGTCTGCCTGTCTTTCTCCACCTTTCAAATAAATATAATTAATTAATTTTTTAAATAAATCTCTAGGATTAAAAAAAAAGTCAGGTTCTCTCCATCCTCCCCCTCCATATATCCAAGATAAGTAACCCATACTTTTTCTCTAATTCTTTTTGAAATTATAATGGTACAATAAGTCCTCTACTTTTCCTATTTTTAATGTATAATTTAATTTCCAAGATCTCATTATCAAATTATTGATAACTTGTTCCTTTTGCCTATTTGTTTTTCAAACAAGTTCTTCATTCCTTAAGTTCTTTCTGTAATTTTCCTGTATATTTCCCTCTGGTTAATCCTTTCATATCCCTTAGGTACCCAAGCAATAATTTAGGGTTGCACCCACCCAGAACTGTGCTGATCCGAAGCCAGGCGCCAGGAGCTTCCTCCGGATCTTCCCACACTGGTGCAAGGGCCCAAGGGCTTGGGCCATCTTCTACTGCTTTCCCAGGCCACAGCAGAGAGCTGGATCGGAAGTGGCACTGCAGGCAGCAGCTTTACCCACTATGCCACAGTGCTAGCCCCTTCAGCTTCTTTCTAATGTGCATACTGGGAGGCAGCAGACAATGCCTCAAGTACTTGCATCCCTACCACCCACACGGGAGATCTGGATGGAGTTGCAGGATCTCGGCTTCAGTCTGGCCCAGCGGCAGCTATTGTGGGCATTTGGGAAGTGAACCAGCAGATGTCTCTCTGTTGCTCTGCCTTTCAAATAAATAAATTTGTTTTGAAAATTGGGTCTTGTATATAATTGAAGTGAACTTTAAAAAAGGGCTGATTTTATTCTGTATGTAAAAATCTAGCATTGTTTCTTCCTTCTCTGATTAAGTTAATGATCTGACTGAAAGGACTGATTTACAGTTTATGTACTTAAAAATCCCCATCTGCCTATCCAAAGCATACCAAAAATATTCCCCAACATAACATCAAAATGCCATATGCAAGCACATACTATATTAGTATACCACTAATCACCACTTTTTTCAAGCTGCATTCACTTTCTCTGACATAGAAAAGCAATGACACAAATGGTACAATGACACAAATGGCATTAGGTTTCTTAGAGTAATCACAGCTCCATCATATCAGACATTAACTCTAAAAGATGGATGATATTTGAGCAATAGAAGATTATGGGCCTGTATTCTTTATGTATAAATGTTCCAGGAACTCAGAAAACTATCCACAACACCCCTATGAGAGGTCTTCCGAAAGTTCCATACTATGGAAAAAGAAAACTATGCATGGATCTCAAAATATTTTTACACAAAAATAAATATATCTTTTAACTCCATTTTTCTACAGATATATGGATGTAGCCTTATATATGCATGGAGAGCCCATTTAAAAGTCTCTATCGCAGGGCTGGCACTGTGGTATAGTGGGTAAAGCTGCCACCTGCAGTGCCGACATCCTATATGGGCACTGGTTCAAGTCCCAGCTGCTCCACTTCTGATCCAGCTCTCTGCTATGGCCTGGGAAAGCAGTAGAAGATGGCCCAAGTCCTTGGGCCCCTGCACCCACGTGGGAGACACAGAAGAAGTTCCTGGCTCCTGGCTTCAGATTGGCACAGCTCTGGCCCTTGTGGCCAGTTGGAGAGTGAACCAGTGGATGGAGTGAACCAGTGGATGGAAGACCTCTCTCTCTGCCTCTCCTTCTGTCTCTATGTAACTCTGACTTTAAAATAAATAAATCTTTTTTAAAAAGGCTCTATAGCACGTACTGTGGTTTTCAAATGAGACTATGGTATTATACCGGCACCTTTCATTTCTATAATTAATCTTTACAACATGCTTGTTAAAGAAGTCAAAAGCAGTGAACTATTAAAAATACTGAAGCCTACTGCTTTGCTTGCTAGATCTATAAAAACTTGTCTAGGCAGCCAGAACCCAGTTTTTCAATAGGGAAGAACAGTCTTGGGTTTATCTAAAGGAAATATCTATGGTATGTCTTGGGAACACTTCTGAAATGTTTTGTTTTGTTTTCCGAACAGTTACACATCAATTTATTACCCAGAAAAGTTAACTTAGGTGAAGCAATTGGAACTGACAAATCTGTTTTTTTACTTTGGAATCAGATGTTTTAACACCTTTAACATCCTCTCAAAAAAAAAAAAATCAGCCTCAGCCAGTAACTTTTAATAAGCACCTTCTCTACATTCTAAAAAGGATACTATGAGAACCAAACATGCACTGTCATTTCTTGACAGCTATTTGACCTCCAATTAAAGCATCCACTGTTCCAAGTCACTCCACTATGAGCAGTAATTACTAACCTACCTCCTGTTGCTTTAGACAGACTTCAGACCCATACTGTTTACTTTAAATCAATCTAGAAATTAAAGCTAGATACAGTAAGTTGATTACATTTTTGAAATCCCCAGTGGCCTTCAATAGCACATTGAAATCCTTAATGTCATTAAGACTAGAGGTTCATAAAGCAGATGATTACTTGCCAGATCAATCGAGCTGCCCGTATTCTCTAAACTCCTACTTTAGGCCCAACACTGGGCTAAATTATTTGTTAATAATAATGTTTTGATGTAAACCAAGCCCTAGGTTTTATTCACTCCACACACTTCACTTTAAATCACAATTCTATTCACTTTTGTCTCAACACCAGAGAAAAAGAAACTCCTACTGGAAACAAACCTATGAAAGACACATCATCTTCTATCTGATAATGCTCTTAAATGAAATGTAAGGCAAAATTATTTCAAAACAAAAAATACACATCTCTGGAATATTCTAAAATATATCTAAATAATTAAATATCAACCATTCAAACAAACAGTAATATCCAGGCACTCATAGTCTAAAGCATGAAAATCTAATTAACGTTAAGCCAAGCACCTTTTAAATTCTACAAACACCAAACGGGTTTAATAATGCAGATCTAACCGAATCTGAGAATACACTTCTCTGGATACCCTTCCCCCGTCCAACATGAATGTGTCACACACCTGTAGCAACAAGAGGAAAGCCAAAGGCGGCCATTTTACAAAATGATCTTCACACTAAAACAACAAAAGAATGAGATTCACACTGGAAGCCAAAGCCTCACCTTAATGTGGACTTAGTGACCCGACTTTCATATTTGCTAAGTGAGACTATTACAAAGCACTTTAAAATTTCCAGACAGGCTACAGTCATTGTGTGTATTTAAAAACATGTGTTCCTCATAGCAAACCTCAAAGCAAGGTGAAGCTGCTTAAGAGTGTCACCGACCTTTCTTTCAAAGGCTAACAGGTATTCATTTACCATTCACAAGATACAGAAATATGAGAGAGAATTTTTCCTAACATTAAAAAATTGAGACTTCAAGTGGGGATCCTCTCCACCTCTTCTTACTTTCTATTTTCGATGAATGTCTGAAGTACCCTTGTATGTATAACTACATGTGTATGTGTATGTATCCCAAATTCATGATGACTTACTAATAAAGTTTTTCTAAAAAGGCCCAGAAGTTACAGTGGATACCTAATGCTATACGTACTTTCTCCCTTCTTTCTCACAAGCACCATTCACTAAAAGTTTTCATGGTGTCGAGCATTAAGCACTTTGGTGCATTATGTCATCTAACCCTCACAAAACCTTAAGAGGTAGATTCTACTATTATCACCACCACTTTAGCATTGAGAACAGTGAGACTTACAGTGGTGAAGAATTTCAAGGTTCTCCCCAGCCTGAAGCTCTCTGCTTCTAACTCCCTAAGTAGAGCCATCATTTATATTTTGCTCTAATAAGGAAATATTTACTTAAAAGGTAGCCAATTTTTAGATGTACTTTATATTTCTCCCCCATGAATCAAATTGGCATGTATATACAATGCAAGCAATGAAAACATGAAACAAGGAGCCTGGAAGGCAAATAAGACATTAAAATGCTCCTTTCTGAAGAGGGAGAAGCTTTTATTATAACATAGTTTGTAAAGAGTATGTATGCAGGTTATAACAGGGAAGAACACATTCTTTCCAAAAACGATTAAAGCAAAAATTTTCTGACTCATAACTTAAAACAATTTAATTTCAATCAAATCCTAGTAGCACTAAATTAGAAGTCATTTCAAAAGCTTAAATATATCATTTTTTTCTCCAGGAAGATTATAGCAAGCAAGGCTTGTTTGCAGCATTTGGAGCAGGGGAAGCTGGAGTCAGGCATAGACTGCCAGATTTAGCAAATAAAACTATAGGATGCCTAATTAAATATGTATTTTAGAAATTGATTGTTTATCTGAATTCAAATTTAACTGGGCATTCTGCTTTTAATCTGACAACCTAAGTTGAGGAAGAAGAATTAAATGGATTCAAATTCATTTCTAAAGTGTTTTTGTCTGCTTCTTTTTGTTTTTTAACTCACAGGTTAAAGGAAAATGAACATAAAAGTTTTTCTGAAAGGTTTAAACTAAAAGAATATTTCATTTACAGTTAACGTTTAGTGAAAGGTCTGAAAACAGAAACTCTACTTCCATAACTACTTTGTTTTACATGATCATTAAAGAACCAGGGTAGGTATTTGGCCTAGCAGTTAAGACATTCATCAGTACACCAGTGTTCCCTATTAGAGTACCTGGCTCCATACCCACCTCCAGCTACTGACTCCAGCTTCCTGCTAATGCAAACCCTGGGAGACAGCTGTGATGGCTCAAGTAATTAGGTTCTTGCCACCCACATGAGAGACCCGGACTGAGTTCTGGTCTCTTGGCTTCAGTCCTGGCCTGGCGTGGGGCCACTGTAGGCATTTAGAGAGTAAACCAGCAGCGGGAGCTCTCTTTCTCTGTCTGTGTCTGTCTCTCTGCCTCTCAAACAAATAAATATTAAAAAAAAATAAAGGGGCTGGTGTTGCAGTGCAGCAAGTTAAGCCATCACTTGTGATGCTGGCATCCCATAGCAGAGTGCCAGCTCACGTCCTGGATCTAGTCATGATCCAGCTCCCTTCTAATGTGCCTGGGAAAGGAGCGGATGATGGCCCAAGTGCTTGGGTTCCGGCCACCCACTTGGAGTTCTAGGCTCCTGGCCTTGGCCTGGCCCAGCCCCAGCTGTTGTGGCTATATGAGAAGTGAACCAATGGATAGAAGATCTCTATCTCCTCCCTGCCATGATTTTGCTTTTCAAATAAACAAACATGAAAAATAAATAAAGGATAGCCCCAAGGTTTCTCACGGTGTGCAGATAATTTATAAATGATTTTTCTCCTCCTTCCTTCACCTTCACAAAAACAAATTCCCTAGGAAGTACTTGGAATAAAGCTAACCCAAAGTGAATGTTAAACAATTAGCTTTTACTACCTGCCAGGTGCAAGTCATCCAGGCCACAGCTCTTTAGCACCTTCTTAATAAGCTCATAAAACGGAGTGTCATTAATGATTCACTTGCAACTCAAAGCAGAGTTCAATGTAAACATTCAAATTCAGATAGAAAACAAGGGAAACTCATTTTATCTTAATATTAAGATTGCTACATTCATGCCCCTATGCACCATTCCCTGTGCCAAGGCAGACCCTCTCTTTCTCCCTTCTTGGAATCCAATCCAGTTGGTGAGGCATTACTAGGATATGGCCAGTAAATTTTCTTTTTTTTATTTTTTGCCAGGCAGAGTTAGACAGTGAGAGAGAGAGAGACAGTAAGAGAGAGAGAGAGAAAGGTCTTCCTTCCGTTGGTTCATTTCCCCTAATGACCGCTACGGCCGACGCTGCGCCGATCCAAAGCCAGGAGCCGAGTACCTCCTCCCGGTCTCCCATGCGGTTGCAGGGACCCAAGCACTTGAGCCACTCTCCGCTGTCCTCCCGGGCCACAGCAGAGAGCTGGACTGGAAGAGGAGCAACCTGGACTAGAACCTGGGGTGCCGGCGCTGCAGGCGGAGGATTAGCAAAGTGAGCCACAGCGCCGGCCGCCCAGTAAATTTTCTAACAGGAATCTGTATAGCTTAAAGATGTGGCTTACTCCCCCCTGCCCTAAAAGCTAATTAGAAAATTCACATAGGAAAAACATAAAAACCAAAAATACATACATGTTTTAAACAATGAGTAGGTGACAGTTTTGTTTTTGTTTTTGTTTTTTCCTGTGGTGGGTATTTGGGTTTTGTATAAGCTGAAGGGCAAAGTTCTCAGATTCTTCCAGTCTCAGGCTGGTGTCAGGCCAGGCTCTATAGGCAAGTTCTGTTTACTGTTTACTGTATGGAATCCCTGGCTTACTCTTGCCCCAAGTCCAAAGCCAAGTAAATCACCATGAATGGGAGACTGGACATTGTCCCAGGGGCTGGGGCGCAACCTGAGCACAACACAGTCTCCTGTGGTGTTTGTAAACCTGCAGATGGTCAGGTTGCAACCAAGACACTGCAAACAACCCCAAAATAGGCAAGTCAGGAACTTGTATTAAAAAAAGAAAGAAAGAAAGAAAAAACAGAAGGGGCTTCATGAGCAATTCTGAGGCACAGCTTTGGTTAAGAATATTACATCATTTAGATGACTCCAATCCTATCAGATTGCCCACATTAGGATTGCACAGTATGTTTATCCAGCCTGAAGTGAATTGACTCCAGGTGACTAAATTTTAAAAAAAAGTCACGAGGTTGCATGTGCCCCTTCTTTATAGGGTATTTCATGAACTGAAATACTTCCACAATCACTCAAAGGGTCAAAGCCCCTCCTAGGACAAGTATATAGGAAACATTCAACAGTTTTAATGTTTCAGGAGACAAAAGAAAAAAACTGGGCAGGGAGGATGATCTTTTAAATACACTACATTGCCTTGAACATGAGGTCATGAACCATGTTCAAGGCAAAAGTACATTACACTCAGATTTTGCTAGGTTTAGTAGATGAAGCAGACAGGAAAGGAAGGATGTGTGGTTTTAATCCACTGCAAAAACAATAACAGAACAACAAGGAAATGAAGGAGTCATTTCTTTTTCCAAGTTCTCCAGTGACCCATGTATGTATGGCTGAGTAAATTACTTGCTCATTCGGTGTTTACATTACTGCATTCTCAAAGAGAGAAAATTATTTCCTTGAAATTCAATAAAACAACCAATATATTATGTTACAAATATTGAGCACTAAAAAAACATTTTAAATCAGTACAATGTTCTCAGTTCTGCTCTCTTTATATAGATAAGTACTTCAAAGTTTGTGGAAAACGGGATTAAAGGTATGAGTTTATTTTGGTGCAAAAAAATTTCTTTCAAAATATATGGAAAATGTATATTATGAAAAAACTATACATAGATTCATACATTTCAAGATGTTTTTGCACCAAAATAAACTTATACCTTTAATTCAATTTTTCCATGAGTATTCTGAAGTATCCTCTTATATACTCAACAACATGAAGTCCTGCTGGCTCAATCCCCACTTGCCTGTGCCTAAGCGAATTCATAAAGCAATTCCTTCACAAGACAAATGCTAAGAATCAAGAACAATTAAAAAAAAAAAAGGTACTCCAATAGCTTCTAATATCAGACAGCTCCAAGGTGCACATATACGCTAGCACATGAAATAAAAAGGAACACAAACCCCAAAGAGGTCAGGGAATGATAAGTGATGGCACTTTCTTCTTCTTTATTTCTTTAGAAAGCTTTTATTTAATAACATACATTTCATAGGTACAGCTTTAGGAATATAGTAGTTCTTCCCCCCATAACCGCCCTCCCACCCCCACTTCTGTCCCATCTCCTTCTCCCTCTCCCATCCCATTCTTTATTAAGATGCATTTTTAATTATCTTTATATATAGAAGATCAACTCTACACTAAGTAAAGATTTCAACAGTTTGCACCCACACAGACACACAAAGTATAAAGTACTGTTTGAAGACTAGTTTGACCATTAATTCTCATAGTTCAACACATTAAGGACAGAGGTCCTACATGGGGAACAAGTGCACAGTGACTCCTGTTGTTGATTTAACAATTGACACTCTTATGTATGACGTTAGTGATCACCTGAGGCTCTTGTCATGAGCTGCCAAGGCTATGGAAGCCTTTTGAGTCTACAAACTCCGTCAGTATTTAGACAGGGCCCTAAACACAGTGTTAGCTCTCTCCTCCCTTCAGAGAGAGGTACCTACTTCTTTGATGGCCCCTTCTTTCCACCAGGATCTCACTCACAGAGATCCTTCATGTAGGTCATTCTTTGCTACAGTGTCTTGGCTTTCCATGCCTGAAATGCTCTCACAGGCTTTTTACCAATGGCACTTTCTACAACTAGACCTATGTAAACATGCTCCTTTTGCCGCCTGCATCCTATACCAGCCCTCTAGAGGGGCAGAAACAGATTTTGTTCCAGTGAGGGCATGACACTTTTTTGAAGATAAAGGAACAGAAAATAAAATCTCTGCTAACAGATTCAGTTAACAAAAACAGAACTAAAACCACTGTCCCCAACCTAAATAAGCATTGATTCATTATCAAAACTGTAGTAAGTCTTTCCATTTTATATCAAAGCAGTATTAAAAAATACCTAGTATCTCTCAGCATTGATTTTCTTTTTTTTTTATTTATTTTTTATTTTTTATTTTTTTGACAGGCAGAGTGGACAGTGAGAGAGAGAGACAGAGAGAAAGGTCTTCCTTTGCCGTTGGTTCACCCTCCAATGGCCGCCGCGGCCGGCGCGCTGCGGCCGGCGCACCGCGCTGATCCGATGGCAGGAGCCAGGAGCCAGGTGCTTATCCTGGTCTCCCATGGGGTGCAGGGCCCAAGCACCTGGGCCATCCTCCACTGCACTCCCTGGCCACAGCAGAGGGCTGGCCTGGAAGAGGGGCAACCGGGACAGAATCCGGCGCCCCGACCGGGACTAGAACCCGGTGTGCCGGCGCCGCTAGGCGGAGGATTAGCCTAGTGAGCCGCGGCGCCGGCCTTCAGCATTGATTTTCAAAATGAGAATATGAGTTCTACGAGGGGTCTTCAAAATTCGTGGAAGTGCATACTATGAAAACACTATGCATAGATTTCAAAATTTTTGCATCAAAATAAATTTAATTCCATTTTCCATGAACTTTTTGGGATACCTTCATATTTTCAGTTAAAAATACTTTTGTTGTCTCAAGAAGCATACACAAATCCAAACATGAAGGCTTGAAATACTTTAAATGTGCACAGCTCTTTGTAGTGTACAACATATGTTTAGGGACAATATCTTGTTTTAGCCATCCAAGAATTCTATGAGCTATTACTAACATCTTCATTTCACAAATGATAAAACTGAAGCAGAGAGATGCTAAACATCTTGCCTAAGATCACTCCTCTGGATCCTGCTGTCTCCTTCCAAACTCGAGAGGAAAAAAGATTCCTCTTACACCCAGTTTTATGATATAACTCACACTTTTCTTCATAATGAAGTTTAATCAGGTATGAATTGATTTTGTCATATGTGAATGTCGAACACCATGCTCTCTCCAAATTCTACAGTAATGGTTTATGTTATGATCTTTTAAGAAATTTAATGAAAGCTAAGGATCCCTATCCCATTAAGAAAAGGCACAAGGGGGCTAGCGCTGTGGCGTAGTGAGTGGGGCCACTGCCTGTGGTGCTGACATCCCATATGGGGGCTAGTTTGAGTCCAAGCTGCTCCAATTATGATCTAGCTCCTTGCTACTGGGAAGACAGTAGAGGATGGTCCAAGTGTTTGGGCCCCTGCACCCTCATGGGGGACCTGGAGGAGGCTACTGGCTCCTGGCTTCAGAACAGCCCAGCTCCAGCTATTGAGGCCATTTGGGGCGGGGGGCGGGGGGTGGGGGTAAGGGTGAGCCAGCTGATGGAAGATCTCTCTCTTTCTCTCTAACTCTGCCTTTTGAATAGATAAATATTTTTTAAAAAGAAAATAAAAGCCACAGAGGCAGGCATTTGGCCTAGTGATTAAGCCAACCAGCTGGGATGCCCATATCTCTTATTAGGGTGCCTGGGTTCGAGTCTCGGGCTCCACTGCCCATTTCAACTTCCAAATAATGTGTACCCTGGAAGGCAGTAGGTGATGGCTCAAGTAGTTGGATCCCTGCCACCTATATGAAAGACTTAGATTGAGTAACCAGTTCCAGCCTGGCTCAACACCTGCTGTTTCAGGCTTTTGGGCAGTAACTATAGGACAGGAACTCTGTCTGTTCCTCTCTTTGCCTCTCAAAAAAGTTTTAAAAGGCATATAAACAAATGTATATAGCAGCATTATTTATAATTAATCATAATAGCCAAAGAGTTGAAACTGTTCAAATGTCCATCACCTGATGAATGGGTAAACAAACTGCAGCATACCCATACTATGGAATATTATTCAGGCATAAAAAGGAATGATATACTAATATAACAAGGATGAATCTTGAAAACATTATACTAAATGAAACTAGTCACAAAGGACTACATAATCCATGATCTTTACATAAAATGTACAGAATAGGCAAATCAATAAAGACAGAAAGCAGTGATTGTCTAGGGCTTTGGATGGGTTGAAAGGAACTGCTAATGGGTAAGGATTTCTTAGTGGGGTCATAAAGGGAGAAAATGATCCTGCGGGGGAGGCAGGACATACAGCAGACTCATAGAATGGCAAACGCCCAAAACAGCATTCCGGCCTCAGAATCAACCCTTGGGGCATTCGGATCTGGCTAAAAGGTCCATGAGAGTCTCACAGGCATGGAAAGCCACGACATGGTGGCAAAAACAATCTAAATGAAAGATCCTGGTGAACAAGACCCCAGCGGAAGGAACAGGCCATCAAGGAGGGAGGCGCCTTTCTCCGAAGGGAGGAAGGAACCTCCACTGTGATACGGCCTTGACTAAACAAGTTCAGAGTTGGTGAACTCAAGGGGCTTCCATAGCCTAGATGGCTCATGGCAAGAGTCTCGGGTGATTGCTGACGCCATAAATAAGAGTGCCAATTGTTAAATCAACAACGGGAGTCACTGGGTACAGGCTCCCCACACAGGACCTCTGTCCTTAATGCGGTTTACTATGAAACTTAAAAACAACACTACTAGTCAAACAATACCCTATACCTTGGGCGGTTGTGTGAGGGCAGCCTGTTGAAATCCTTGCTTAGTGTATAGTAAGTTGATCTTCAGTATATGAAGGTAATTGAAAATGAAACTCGATGAAGGGCGGGATGGGAGAGGGAGTGGGAGAGGGGAGGGCCACGGGAGGGAGGGAGGTTGGGCGGGGAGCCACAACAATACAAAAATTGCACTTTGTAAATTCACATTTATTAAAAAAGAAAAAGAAAAAAAAGAAAATATTCTAAAGTTGATTGTGATTATGGTTACACAGCTATGGACATTTTTAAAACCACTGAATCATATATTTCAGATGCTTGAATTGTATAGTATGTGAATTGTACTTCCATAAAGATGTAATTTTTAAAAACCATTAAAAATGCACATATAAATAAAATTTCCCAGATAATATCTAAGGGATTGCTAAAGCCCTGAAAACCAACTATATATACATGGGCCCCAGACCCAAGATTAGTAACTCCTATCCCACAGAAATAAAAATATCATATTTATTTCATATGTTTTATTTCAACTACCTCCATAACTACCGATGTTATGCTTCCTATTTGTTAAGATAACTGCTTCATCTCTTAGAGCACATGATCATAGTAGTTTGTAATACTAATTTAAAACATTTAAATAGTATAGTTTTATAAATATTAAGAATTAGTAAGAACCTTCAGTAATTGAGAATCTATTTTTTAAAGATTTATTTATTTATTTGAAAGGCAGAGTGACAAAGAAAGAGAGACACAGAGAGAGCTTCCATTCATTGGTTCACTCCCCAAATGTCCACAACAGCTGGGCTAGGCCAAAGCCAGGAACCCAGAACTCCATCTAGTTCTCCCACATTGGTGATAGACCCAAGCATTTGAGTCAGAATCTGCTGCCTCCCAAGATACATTAGCAAGAAGCTGGATCAGAAGCAACGCAGCCAGGACTGCAACCAATACTGAAATCAGCATGCTGATAATGGGATGTGGGCATCCCAAGTGGCAGTTTAACCTGCTGCATTGCAATGCCAGTCCCTAAGCATCTACTACTTGCAGGGTATGGTTGGAATTCAAAAATGTAAAAGATTTCTGTCCTTAGGGAACTTCAAATCCAATAGTCAACATAAAATCAATATATAAATAATATACAAAATAGGGGGGTGGGCATTTGGTCTAATGGTTAAGACACTGGTTATGACTCCTGCATCCACTGTCAATGCCTGGGTTGAGCTCTCCTCCTGACTTGAACTTCCTACTAATGTAGACCTTGGAAGGCAGCAGTGATAGCTCAAGTTCAGCTTCCTGCTACCCAGGTGGGAGACCTGGATTGGGTTCCTGGCTCAGGTTCCCAGCTCCTGGTCCATTGCAGGCATTTGGGGAGTGGAACAGCAGATGGAAGTGCTCTCTCACTCTCTCTCTCTTTCTCCACACACACACACACACACACACACACACAATTTTGTCTCTCTGCCTCTCAAATAAATAAAAGTTTAAAAAAAAATTGGAATATGGGAGTGGATATTTGGCCTGGCAGTTAAGATGCCAGGACAACTATATCCCACATGGAGTGCCTGGCTCCTGCTCCTTCTAGTGTGGACCCTAGGAGGCAATGGTGATGACTAAAGCAGTTGAGTTCCCGCCATCCAGGTGGGAGACCTAGATTGAGTTCCTAACTCCTGGCTATAGGCTTTGGGGTGGTAGGCCAGGGGATAAGAGCTCACTCGCTCACTCTCTCTCTCTCTTAAATTTTAAAAACAAACAAAAAAACCAGCAGCTTTCTGAAAAAATAACCTAACAGAAGAGAAGGTAATCTTCCATTAAAAAGGCCAGGGAAGGGAGTTATTTTGCCACCTGGGATGCCAGCATCCTACAGGAGTGCCGGTTTGAGTCTCAGCTGCTCCACTTCCCACGCAGCTCCCTGGGATCCACCTGAGAAAGCAGAAGATACCCCAAGTGCTTGGGCCCCTGCCACTCCAAGTGAGACACTTGGATGGAATTCCAGGCTCCTGGCTTTGGTCTGGCCCAGCCCTGGCTATTTGGGAAGTAAACTAGCAGATGGAAGATTCTCTCTCTGTATCTCTCCCTTTGTCTGTAACTCTGCCTTTCAAATAAATAAATCAATTT
This sequence comes from Oryctolagus cuniculus, assembly GCF_964237555.1. NCBI lineage: Eukaryota > Metazoa > Chordata > Mammalia > Lagomorpha > Leporidae > Oryctolagus > Oryctolagus cuniculus. The sequence continues at coordinate 54,883,204 of NC_091453.1, read as the reverse complement.
TTAAAAAAAGGCCAGGAAAATCACCCAGGAAAAATACTGAAAGAAAACCTTCTTGGAGCAGGCATTATGGCACAGCAGGTTAACCTGCCACTTGGGATGCCTGTATCCCAGATTAGAGTTCCTAGGGTCAAGTCCTACCACCACTTCCAATCCAGCTTCCAGCTAATGTGACTGAGAGGCAGCAGATGATGGATGGCCCAAGTGCCTGGATTCCTACCACTCATGTGGGAGACCTGAATGGAGTTCCTGGCTTCTGACTTCAGCCCAGCCCAGCCCTGGACATTGTAGGCATCTGGGAAGTGAACCAGAAAATGGAAGATCTCTTCCTCTGTCACTCTGCCTTTCAAACAGATAAATAACTCTTTAAAAATTAAAATAAAGGAAACTTTCTTGGTAGAGGTACACATTCAAAGTTGGGTTTGACTGTGAAGAATAGACAGGATCTGAACAGACATAAATAATGAGGATACAGGGAATTCTAAATGGGAATAGAAGCAGGAATGATTCAGAATAGATCCTAGGAACCATAAGAGAGGCCTTAATATCAAGCCAATAATCCTGGACTTTATTTGGTAGACTCGAAGAAACCAAAAAAGGCTGCTGAGTATGGCAGTTACTAAATCAAAGCTGTATATTTAAGAAGATTGGTTGTACAGTAATGTGTGGGTATGTGGAAGAGAGAAAAAGCGCAGGCAGGGAAACAAATTAGGGGTCTATTAAAACAGTATGAAGAAAAAGTTACTGGAGTCTGATTCAGGGAGTGGCACCTTGTCATTCAGTAGCCATTTTTAAAAGATCAAGGCCTGGCCCACCACTGAAAACGGGGTGTTTTAACAACCTGAATTTATTCAGCTACTCAAAGTGCTGTCAATAAAGAAACCAACTACAGTTCATCATGGTACACATTTTCCTTGAGAAAACCCATCTACAATACAGAAATTAGAAATTTCTTTTACTTAGGCCAGCACCATGGCTCACTTAGCTAATCCTCTCCCTGTGGCACTGGCATCCCATATAGGCACCGGATTCTATTCCCGGTTGCTCCTCTTCCAGTCCAGCTCTCTGCTGTGGCCCAGGAGGGCAGTGGAGGATGGCCCAGGTGCTTGGGCCCCTGCACCCACATGGGAGACCAGGAAGAAGCACCTGGCTCCTGGCTTCAGATCGACGCAGCGCCGATCATTAGGGAATGAACCAATGGAAGGAAGACCTTTCTCTCTGTCTCTCTCTCATTGTCAATAACTCTACCTGTCAAATAAAAATAAATAAAGAAAGAAAAAAAGAAATTTCTTTTACTTAAATTTTTCTAAGTTTTCATTAATTTATTTTTAATGAAAAGCAACAGAGAAAGCAAAACAACAGAGAAAAATGGAGAGCCAGAGACTGAGAGATTCTCCATCCAGCTGGTTCACTCCCCCAAACTCTGCCAACAGCCAGCGCAGGATCAGGCCAGGAGCCAGGAACTCCATCCAAGTCTCCCACAGGGTGGCAGGCACCCAAGCACTTGAGCCATCACCTTCTGCCTCTCAGGGTGTGCATTCAGCAGGAAGCTGAATCTGTGGCACAGCAGTAACTAGAACCCAGGCACTCCCCTATGGGATGGGGATATCCCCAGTCCAGTGGTGGTATGCCACATGTCCACCTGAGATTTAGAGAAATTTTAAAATAGCATTTTAACAAGAAGTTCTGGCTACATTGGTTTGTAGGATTACAAAGGGCCAAAGGCCCTACAGTAAAACGATATTGCTAAGAGTTGGATGATAAGCTTTCATGTGACCAGGTAACCCTGAACTCCAAGATCCTAGATAAAAATGATATATTTACAGTAGAAAACATTAAAGGGTCAGAAGGCCAGTAGAGCAGGACAGAATTGCCTTGAAATTGCTTTATTTCAATTTGTAAGCCTGAGGTGATTGGTGGTACAGCTTAAGTTCGGGTAATAACCATTTCTGGGCTGTAGATTTACCACGTGGGCAGGTACTGGGCAGATTACACCAGGGCGTTTACCTGCCTAGAATGGCTGAGAATTCATCACTCAGAGACAAAGAGGCCCGGCCTGAGGCTACCTCTACAAAGCAAAATTAAACACGGAGACTAGGAACGAGAGGGTTGGAGGCTTGTGTCACATGACACCACCCCCATACACACCCCCAAAAGAAAAGGCCCTGCCCCAATCTCCAAAGATCAGCTTGCCCGGGGGCCGGAACACTACCCGCTTAGCCCTTCTACTTCCAGTCCCCGCCCACCTTCTGCAAGACCCTCCACCTCCCTTTCCCCCCTCCAATCTGGGCTTACTTGTCGCGGATGATGGTCTGCAGCTCCCGAATCTGATCATTCATAGGCAGCAGCTTAAGCTGCGGCCCAATCTGCCAAGAGAGTTCACAGTCCCCCAGGAGGGAGTCGCCGACGACTGCGTCCGAGTTACCACCGTCACCGGTGCCACTGCTACTCTCAGAGTTGAGGGTGGCCCCGCAGGCCTGAGGGTCCCCCTCGGCGGGCATGCTAGGCTGAGTGTCCCCCTCGGCGGGCACACTAGGCTGAGCGTCCCCCTTGAGGAGAGTCAGCTTGGCCACGGAGGCACTGTTTCCGCCGGCATGGTCCGAGGTTGGGTCGTCAGGTCGCAGCGGCTCGGGGTTTGGGGTTGAGGCAGCGGTTACTTGCTGGTTTTGACAAGGAAGGGGGTCTGGACACTGTAACTCCGTGGCCATACACGGGGCCCCGGGCTGTCCCCGCTGCTACCGAACCCTAAGGAGAAAAGAACAAGAGAAGGGGCCGAGGGACCCGAGCTCTTCCCGTAGCACTCCCCTCCTCCGAACCTCTAACCCCACCTGCCCTCTCAACCCTAGGCCGCCTTCGGTTTCTTTTCACACGTTTTGTCCCAAGCCCACCCACACCAGACGTACGCCTGCCTAGGCGTCCTATTGGCTCCTCTCCCTGCCACTCTACAGAGCGCTGCCTGTTAACCCTTTGCGTCACCCCTGCTGCGTGGATTCCTCCACGTAACCAAGCCGACGCGGTGGCGAGGCCAAGGGTTCTCGGCTGCTAGGTCTTCCCGGAACCCTCTAGGGTTTCTGCGTTCAGAAATTTGGGAGATTGGTAGAGCCAGGAGAAGCTGGCAGTGGACGGTGACAAATGATTACACACAAAAAGCGCATGTTTTCAGACTTTGCCTCTTGGCAGAGAAATTATACCTCCGGAACCGCATCTTCAGTTAGCGTGTCTGTGTAACCGGAGGAGGAAGTGAAAATGCTTAGCAGGCTGTGGAGCCCGTCCTCATCCACATGTTCGACGATTGGCAGCTTCCCAAGTGGGCTTGACCGCTAAAGCTTTTCTCTTTATTGGTTGGGTCCAACAATTGACAAAGACCTGTTACCATGGGGATTCTGCAGCATTTCAGATCCGCTCTCACTGTTTCTTTTAAATACTTGAAAGAGGTTGTGTGTGTGTGTGTGTGTGTGTGTTTAAGAGTGTGTTTAAAGCCTGAGATAGGAGTGTCCAGGGCAGTACTTTTCAAACATCGTGTATATCAGAACAACCGCAGAGTTTGTTAAAATGCAGGTTCTTGTTGCCCACCTTTGAGATTCAGAGTCAGCAGATCTGAAAGGGGACCCAAAAATCTTTATTTTTAACAAGTAACCTAGTAATGATGATTTTTTTAAAATAATACTCTTTGAAACTCCTTTTTCAGTGAGCTACCACTTGAAAGTCAGCAATCTGCTTATTCTGCCCCAAAATTATCGAGCAACATTTGACAAATCCTTTCCCTCTCTAGGCTTGCCTTTCCCCGTCTATAAAATGAGATGCATTAACTATCTGACACCCAAAACATTTCACCAATTTCTATAACTTTATTTTAGTTCCAAAAAACCGATTCTTTTTTTTTTTATAAAAAGGTTTATTTATTTGAAAGCCAGAGATAGGAGAGAGAAAGAAATGTTCCATCCACTGATTCACTCCCCAAATGGCTGCAATGGCAAGGGCTGGGCCAATCTGAAGCCAGGAGCCAGGCGCTTCCTCCTGGTCTCCCACATTGGTGTGGGGACCTAAGTACTTGGGCCATCTTCCACTGCTTTCGCAGGAACATTAGTAGAGAGCTGGTTCAGAAATGAAGCAGCTGGGACTCGAACCCGTGCCCATATGGGATGTCAGCACTGCAGGTGGAGGCTTAACTTTATGCCACAGTGCTGGCCTCAAAAAGCCAATTCTTGAATTTCCTTCTTCCACACATGAACATAACCCATGCATGCAGAGAGTCTGAAAAATACAAATCACAAAATAAAGGCATATCCAGGCCTTTGGTGAGACTTGGACCTGGCTCTGTTTCCCATTGTTTGTTTGTTGTTTTGGGTTTGTTATTAGTAGTATTTTTCTCTCTTTCTTTCTCTGCTTTGTGCCTGACCCTCCAGTTCAGTAGGCTATTAGCAGTAATTATAATGCAGAGAGCTTACATTTGATTGGATGATAAGAATTGCAACCTAGAATTGTAATCCCACTCACTTTTGAAAGCCTGTGCATCTTTTCACCTAGCACACAATGAGAATCAAAGACTCTCTGGGTTTAAAAGCTGCATCTGCTAACTTGAAGTGGGCAGGAACAATTGAATGGCTAATTTGCCACTGAATAAGGGAAAACAGTGCAATGCAGTATTGTATCATTAACAGTAATTTAAATGCTGTGATAAATTTAAAATGGTATTGTAAGACATCCTGGGACCAAAACCACTATAGTTTTGTCCTGTGTCTCATCAGGCCAGTGGCCTCGTTCTCAATGCCACAGAATATGAATTAGAATGATACAATTGTCAGTCTGCTGTTTTCACTCACATAGGGAATGCTGATGCATACACTTACCTATATTAACCTTAAGCATTAGCAGGCCTACCTATCTTGTCAGTTTAATTTTTTAAGGCACTTAAAACACAATTCACTATTGATTAATAGTAATAACATCTTGAGTTTTATAATTTATGGAGAGTTCCATATACATTCCCCATTTACAGACAATACTTGTGTAATTCCTTTTCCTAATGTGAGTTGTCCAAGTCACACATCCAAAAAGGAACAGAGCTAAGACTGGAAGCTTAGTACTTTGGCTCTAAATCTAGTTTTCTAGATTCAGGGCTACAGTTTCATGAAATAATTCAGTTAACAAGTACTGATTGAGACTTATTCACCAATTTCCCCTGTTTGCTAAATGCTAGAACAGATACAAAGAAAAATGAGTGATGATCATGAAATTCTCCATTGTTGTGGAAGTCATGGATAGTATAGATCTTTGAAAACCAAAGGATAATGTTAGGCAATATGGAAACCTTCATCATAAATATTAATAGCAGAATTGACAAATTTGAGTTCAGTTCTCTTGCTTCTCACATTTTGATGGAGGAGCAAAGCCAGATAAAACAAAAAGCTGGAAAATTCTCCAGCAATAATTGAGATGGCGGTAAACTTCATTTCAGGTTTTGAGCTATAAATTTAAGATAATCCCTAAAAATTAAGAGAAACAGCAGGTCAATTGCCTATACTAATAGGAATCCTTCACATGCATCCATATAGTGCCTCTATGAAACACTTTTGTGTACTTTTATATAGGTTATCTCATTTAACATTGTGAAGTGGTTAGGCCTATTTTATTATTCTGCTTTACAGGTGGTGAGAAAATTGAGATTTCAGGCCTAATTTAAAGCAATATCATAAATTTGCAGAGTTGGAAGACAACCAAAGATACTTAATATTAAACCCTATTTTCTATCAAAGCAGTGTGCTTTAATTATCTCATTTTATTTTTTACTTTTTAAAAATATTTATTTATTTGAAAGGAACAGTTTGGGGGGGGAGAGGGAGATTAATCTTCCATCAGCTGGTTCACTCCCCAAATAGCCACAAAGGCTGAGGCTGGACCAGGCTGAAGCCAGGAGCTTCATCTGGATCTCCCAATGCATGTAAGAGCCCAAGTGCTTGGGTCATCTTTTGCTGCTTTCTCAGGCACATTAACAGAGAACTAGATTGGAAGTGGAGCAGCTGGGACTAGAACGAATACCCATATGGGATGCTGCGCCACAATTCCGTCCTCTAATTATCTCACTTTTAAAAATAATTCATTTATTTTATTTATTTGAAAGAAAGAGACAGAGAGAAACAGAGAGATGGATACCTTCTGTCTGCTGGTTCACTCCCCAAATGCCAGCAACATCTGGGCTTGGGCCAGGCCAAAGCTGGGAGCCTGGAACTATATAAAGATCTCCCATGTGGGTGTGGCAGGAACCAAAGCACTTGATCCATCATCTGCTGCCTCCCAGAATGTGCATTAGCAGGAAGCTAGATCAGAAACAGACCCAGGACCTGAACCCATGGACTCCAATGTGGTATGTGGGCATCCCAAGCAGCAACTTAACCTCTGTGCCAAACGCCTGCCCCTAATTATCTCATTTAAACCTTCCAGCAACCTAAGGAGATAGGCCCTATATTTTCCCCATTTTACAGATAAGAAAATCGAGGCCTAGTGAGAACAAGTACTTAATAACCTCACACAGCAATGCAAGGGTACTTCAAAAAGTTTGTGAAAAAAATGAAATTAAAAGATGTTTGTTTTGGTACAAAAAAATTGCAATCATGCGTAGTTTCTTTTCCATAATATGCATTTTCCATGAACTTTTTGAAGACCCTTTGTAAGTGCAGAAGCAGGCATTAAAGCTTAATCAGGCCAATGCGTTTCTACAACACAGGTCCTCAAATTAGTCCAGGTTATGTTCTTCAACTGTTTATCACACTTTACATTTGTACTAGATAATATCTTTTTTTTAACTAGATAATATCTTACCTGCGATACTAGATTTAACCTATGAACCTGATATAATGTTCTATTAATACTTATTCTCTGATGAACTCTGGCAATTCTTTTGTGTGCTAGGCTCCCAGAATTCCTTTATTCAAATTGACTTTGGTGATGTTTAATCTACTGCACTGTGATTTTAAATTGCTTATGAATTAGTAGAAAATATGCTAACTAAAAGAATAACTAATACTCTGGAACAAATATAAGTATACTTCAAACAGTTTGTGGAAGAATGAAATTAAGTTTATTTTGATGCAAAAAAGTTTTGAAATCCATGCACAGGTTTTTTGTGAGCTTTTTGAACATCCTTCTTACTGTGATTCACTTTTCTATCTAAATGAATATTTGTATTACCTTGCAGATGTGTATACATTACCTTGGTTCTTATTTTGGATTCTTTTTTTTTTTCCAATGGCCGCCGCGGCTGGCGCGCGGCGGCCGGCGCACCGCGCTGATCCAATGGCAGGAGCCAGGTACTTATCCTGGTCTCCCAAGCACTTGGGCCATCCTCCACTGCACTCCCTGGCCACAGCAGAGAGCTGGCCTGGAAGAGGGGCAACCGGGACAGAATCCGGCGCCCCAACCGGGACTAGAACCCGGTGTGCCGGCGCCGCAAGGCGGAGGATTAGCCTAGTGAGCCGCGGCGCCGGCCTATTTTGGATTCTAAAATGTCTACATGGCTATCTTTTCAAATGTGTATTTTACCTTTTTTTTTTTAAGATTTATTTATTTATTTGAAAGTCAGAGTTACACAGAGAAGGAGAGGCAAAGAGGCAGAGAGAGAGAGAGAGAAAGAGTCTTCCATCAGATGGTTCACTCCCCAATTGGCTGCAACAGCCTGAGCTGCGCTGATCTGAAGCCAGGAGCCAGGATCTTCTTCCGGGTCTCCCATGCGGGTGCAGGGGCCCAAGGACTTGGACCATCTTCCACTGCTTTCCCAGGCCACAGCAGAGAGCTGGATCAAAAGTGGAGCAGCCAGGTCTTGAACTGGCACCCATGTGGGATGCCAGGGTGTTAATCCGCTGTGCCACAGCGCTGGCCCCGTATCTTACCTTCTTTACTGTCTACTTCTCCTGCTTTCAAACTTCATTAATTCCTGATACTGTTATTGTTTGCTTGCTTGCTTGCTTGCTTATTTATAAAAATTGTGTACAGGTAGGTATCATGGAGCAGCTGGTTAAGCAACCACCGCTTGAAACACTCATATCCCACATCAGAGTGCCAGTTCAAGTCCTGGCTGCTCCGTTTCTGACCCAGTTTCCTGCTGATGGGTCTGGGAAGGCAGCAGATGGCCCAAGTGCTTGAGTTTCTGCCATCCACATGGGAGACCTAGATGGAGTTCCTGGCTCCTGGTTTCAGCCTGGCTCAGTCCCAGTTATTGCAATCATTTGGGGAGTGAACCAATGAATGGAAGACCTTTCTCTCTCTCTCTCTCTCTCTGCGTGTGTGTATGTGTGTGTGAGAGAGAGAGAGAGAGAGAGACCCTCCTTCCTTGTCACTCTTCCTTTCAGATAACTCAATAAACAATAAAAATGTATATATTTAAGTTATACAATGTGATGGCTTGTTATATATTATATCATGATTACCACAATAAAGCTGCTTAGCACATCTATCACCTCGCATAATTAACACTTCTTGTGATTATGGTGAGAACACTTAAGATTTCTCTTTGCGAATTTCAAGTATAAAATATTATTAACTATAGTCACTGTGCCATACATCAGATTCTCAGGGCTTATTCATTTTATTAAAGATTTATTTATTTATTTGAGAGGTAGAATTACAGAGAGAAGGAGAGACAGAGAGAAAGGATTTCCATCTGCTGGTTCACTCATCAAAATGGTGGCAATGGCTGGAGCTGGGCTGATCCAAAGCCAGGAGCCAGGAGCTTCTTCCAGGTCTCCCACGCAGGTGCAGGGACCCAAGGACTGGGCCATCTTCCACTGCCTCCCCAGGCCATAGCAGAGATCCGGGTCAGAAGTGGAGCAGCTGAGACTCGAACTGGTGCCCATATGGGAGGTCAGCACTGCAGGCAGCGGCTTCACCCACTATACCACAGCGCCAGCCCCGCTTATTCATTTTATAACTAAAATTTTGCACTCTTTGACAACATCTCCCCCAATCTACCCACCCCCACCAAAACTTGAAAACCACCATTCTACTCACTGCTTCTCTGAGTTTGACTTTTTTATATTCCACATATAAGTGAGATCATATAGTATTTGCCTTTCTGTGTCTGGCTTATTTCATTTAGTATAATGGCCTCCACAAATGACAGGTTCTAAAAAAAATTTTAGTCACTTTTCAAATATATGTTGCTAGCTCTTTGAGATTAGTTTACTTGTAGTAAAAAGCTTTCTTTGTGGATCTTATTATTCCTGGTAGGGTATGTGAGCCAGGATACACAGATCGAGCATAGAAGAATAGACCTGGGATAAAAGATACGAAAGAGAAACTGTAAAATGGATGTATTGAGAACTGATGGGAGGGCCGGTGCTGTGGCGTAGCGGGTAAAGCCGCCGCCTGCAGTGCCAGTATCCCATATGGGCACCGGTTTGAGTCCTGGCTGCTCCACTTCCAATCCAGCTCTCTGCTATGGCCTGGGATAGCAGTAGAAGATGGCCCAAGTCCTTGGGCTCCTGAACCCACATGGGAGACCCAGAAGAAGCTCCTCGCTCCTGGTTTTGGATTGGCCCAGCTCCGACTGTTGCAGTCATCTGGGGAGTGAACCAGTGGATGGAAGACCTCTCTCTCCCCTCTCTCTTTCTCTCTCTGTCTCTCTCTGCCTCATCTTCTCTCTGTGTGTAACTCTGACTTCCAAGTAAATAAATAAATATTTTTGAAAGAAAGAAAGAAAGAAAGAAAGAAAGAAAGAAAGAAAGAAAGAAAGAAAGAAAGAAAGAAAGAAAATAACTGATGAGGTGGGCGTTGTGATGCAGTAGGTTAAGGTGCCTCTTGAGACACCCATATCCCATATTGGAGTGACTGGTTGGAGTCTCAGCTACTCTGCTTCAAATCCAACTTACTGCTGATGCATCCTGGGAGGCAACAGATGATGGCTCAAGGCCTTGGGCCACTGCTACCCAAGTAGGAGACCCAAGTGGTTCAACTCTGGCTGTTGGAGGTATTTGGGATTTAAAGAGTGGATGGGAGATCTCTGTCTCTCTGCCTTTCAAGTAAATGCAAACAAATAAGTAAGTAAATAAATAAATGGTAGGCAATGTGACACAGTGGATTAAACTGCTGCTTGGAATACTGTACCCAATTTCATAGTGCCAGTTTGAGTCCAGGCTCCTCTGCTTCCAGTCCAGCTTCCTGTTAGTTCATCCTGGGATGCAGCAGGTGATGGCCCAAGTGTTTGGGCCCCTACCACCCATGTGGGAAATCCAGATGGAGCTCTGGGCTCCTGGCTTTCACCTTGTGCCCCCCCCTCATTCTACCTTTCAAGTAGATTTTAAAAAAACAAATAAAAATTTACATAAACCAAAGAGAACCACAATTTTGCAGAACCCTGGTACAGCCTTAAGGGTGTAAAGAATAAGGCGAGGGGGCTGATGCTGTGGCGTAGTGGGTAAAGCTGCCACCTGCAGTGCTGGCATCCCATATGGGCGCTGGTTTGAGTCCCAGCTGCTCTACTTCCGATCCAGCTCTCTGCTATGGCCTAGGAAGGCATGGAGGGTGGCCCAAGTCCTTGGGCCCCTGCACCTGTGTAGGAAGACCCAGAGGAAGCTCCTGGCTCCTGGCTTGGATCAGCACAGCTCTGGCTGTTGTAGCTAACCTGGGAGTGAACCAGTGGATGGAAGACCTCTCTCTCTCTCTCTCTCTCTCTCTCTGCCTCTCCTTCTTTCTCTGCGTAACTCTGACTTTCAAATAAATATTTTTTTAAAAAGAATAAAGTGAGGAATGAGTGCAACATAGCATTTGAAGATGGTGCTGTGGAGAAGTTGGGGAGGGCCAAACCTAAAGGCAAGAAAGTATGGTGCATACTGTAGTATACACCATCATCCCCTGTGAAGAACTCAGGCACTCATACCTGTGATTAGCAGGAATGTTTCCTACCGGGGATCACTAATTCCCTCCACAGGAATTGTTCTAGGCCGAGGAGGGATGTCCCTACACAATGTTTTACACCTTTATCTTCCCCAGGGTAGACTACATCCATTGACAGGTCCAAGTGAGGATACAAAGATGCAGCCCCATGCCTCAATTTGAAACACTCCCAGAAGGGTCATCCCAATGTCAGAGCTCCTCAGGATGTTGACTGAGTCCTCTGTAGCAACTTCTCCTTCTACTCAATTCTGCTTCTTTTATTCTCTCTCAGATGTTGTTCTCAAGATCACTCCCCAATTAACTTCCTGAATGTAAATCTCCACTTCAGAGTCTGTTTTCAGGGGCAGCCAACCTATCGCAGAAAAAAACATAATTCCCAATAAGCCTATTATCAAAGTACGTGTGTGAACTTGATGCTTCAAACTGTCAAAAAATTCAAAAGGAAAGAGGCAATGCTGCCGTTGATTAAACTCCTACTTTGCAAATTGCAGTATCAGACCTGCTTAGCGGATTGGATTGACAAGATTAATTAAATGTGTTCTGGATTTGATTTGTTAAAATGAAGTTATAAGACTATGAACTAACATGCACCTGCTTGCAAAAGTCCCATTACATATCCCTTAATTATTGCTAAGATGAAATTCTCTGGGTAAGTAGGCACCATGTATTATACAGTAATCCCTTCTTCTTCACGGTTTCAGTTTCCATGGTCAACTAAGGGTAAGGAGAAGGGTGAGTACAATACAAAAATGTATTTTAAGAGAGAAAGGGAACGCATTCACATAACTTTTATTTCAGTATATGTTTCAGTATCAGTCTCTTACAGTGCCTAATAAAAAATTAAACTTCATCATAGTTTTGTATATATTGGAAAAAACAGCATATGCAGGGTTTGGTACTACCTGTAGTTTCAAGGGATCTTTGAACATATGCCATACATTGGTTTCAAGCACAATATTTCTGCTGCTTTTAGGCACTCTCTTCACTTGGGGTACCCCATAAGAAAAAATTTAATATCTACTGTTCAAAAGAGGACCAGATTACAAGGCAAGGAGCAGGGATTTCAATTTCTCCATGTGCTGGGCAAGTTTCTTCCTCCCTCTGGGTCTCAGGTTCATCATTCATTAAATGTGCAAATAAGGCTTAGGGTCCTTTGAAGATCCCAGATTATATTCTATTATCAAGCTATCTAGGGCGTTGGTGCTGTGGCATAGCGGGTAAAGCCACTGCCTGCAGTGCCAGTATCCTATATGGGCGCCAGTTCGAATCCCGGCTGCTCCACTTCCAATCCAGCTCTCTGCTATGGACTGGGAAAGCAATAAAAGATGGACCAAGTCCTTGAGCCCTTGCCCCCCCATGGGAGACCCAGAAGAAGCTCCTGGCTCTGGGCTTCAGATTGGCACAGCTCTGGCCTTTGCGGCCAATTGGGGAGTGAACCAGCGATGGAAGACCTCTCTCTCTCTCTCTCTCTCTCTCTCTCTCTCTCTCTCTGTGTGTGTGTGTGTGTGTGTAAAACTCTGACTTTCAAATAAATAAACCTTTTTTAAAAAATATTTGGGGGCTGGCATTGTGGCACAGTGGGTTGAGCTGTGGTTTGTGACATCAGCATCCCACGTCAGGGTGTCACTTTGAATCCCAGCTGTTCTGCTTTCCTATCTATCTTCCTGCTAATGTGACCGAGAAGTCAGTGGAAGATGACCAAAGTGTTTGGCTCCTACTACCCATGTGGGGAGACCCAGATAGAGTTCTTGGTTCCTGGATTAGGCCTGGCCCAGCCCTGGCTGTCACAGCCATTTGGGGAATGAACCAGCAGATAGAAGATACCTCTCTCTCTCTCTCTCTCTCTCTCTCTGTGTGTGATCACTTTGCCTTTCAAATAAATAAATAGATCTTTAAAAGATATATTTGTAGAATGGCATGTTTGTGGAAGACCCCTGAGTGGGATACTGAAGCTCTGAGCAAAGTATCAACCAAGGCTGAACTCTGGCTCCTGCTCCAGGTCCACAATGGTTATATTTCAAATACCACCACACACACACACACACACACACACACACAACTCTCATCCTCTTCATGTGTTGAGATTATGTGTATATTAGATATGCAAAGTCATGTGACTACAACAGTTGGCAGAATACAGAGGGTACTGGAAATTCACCAATTTGTTTAGACATGGTGAATAGGAACCTGTGCCTGTGGCCACTAGGAAGCAGTATCATGGCCCAAGTCAAGTGATGTACAGAACAAATACCTAATGGCTTTACTGGATGATAGGAGAGAAAAAAGCAGTAAAGGACACTGAGGCACACTTGAGTTCATATACATACCCAAAGCTGGTTTCTGCCCAGTTTGTGATGAGAATAAAAAGGGCTCAAATCTGTTCTGTGTCCTATTTTTTTAAATATCTGTTTGTTTATTATTTGAAAGGAAGCATTACAGAGAGACAGAGGCAGAGCAGAGGCAGAGGCAGAGAGAGAGGTCTTCCATCCACTGTTTCACTCCCCCAAATGCCCACAATAGCCAGGGCTGGGACAGGCTGAAATCAAGAGCTGGGAACTCCACCCAAGCCTCCTAAAGGGGTGGTAGGAACCAAATCACCTAAGCCATCACCTGCTGCCTCCCAGGGTGCACATCAGCAGTAATCTGGAATAAGGAGTGCACCTGGGACTCAAACCCAGGCACTCTGATGTGGGATGCAGAAATCCCAAGCAGCATCTTAACCACCAGGACAAACATCCACCCTGACGTCAATTTTACATGGGGTAGGTAGAAACTGTCTCATTGGGAAGGTGACATAAGAACAAAGACCTGAAGGGAATAAGGATGTAGTCTGCAGAGACAGCTGAAGGAAGAGTGTTCCTGACAAAGGGAATTACCAGTACAAAAGCCCTAAGATGAAAGCAAAGTTGGTGAGTGTATTAGTCTGTTTTTTGTTAATATAATGTAACATGATGAAACATATAACATAAAGGAACATCAAAACATTTGTGGAAAAATGAAATTAAAAAATTAGTTTATTTTGGTGTACAATTGTTTGAAATTTTTGCATAGTTTTTTCAATATGCATTTTCCCCAAACATTCTGAAGTACCCTCATACCTGAGACTGAGTGTTTTTTAAAGAAAAAGAGATTTATTTAGCTCACAGTTTTGGAGGCTAAAAGTCCAAGATTAGGTGGTGCCATTGCTTTGGCCTCTGGTGAGAGCCCCCTTGGTTACATCACATCACAGTAGATAGTATCATGGAGGAAACACATAGGAAAGAGAGAGACTGTGTGGCAAAGACAGGAAGCCAGAGCGTGGGGAGGAGCCAGTCTTGCTCTTTCTTATCAACTGGCTCTCAGGGGGAACTGACTGACTCACCATCAGTTCCTTCAGAGGGACGTTCTGTAGTGAATGAACCATTCTCCCTCTAGGCCCCACCTCTTGAAGGTCCCACCACCTCTTAACATCACCACACTGGGAATCCCACTCGCAACACATTAACCCTTGTTCAGTAAACCACATCTGAACCATCTTAGTAAGTGTTAAGGAGCAGAGTGAGTAGGATGCAGCACAGTGAGCAACGAAAACGTAAAACCAGAGAACAACAGTAATACCAGATGAGGTCACAGAATCAGCTGGGCAGGGAGCACACAGATACTATGGAGTCTTCTGGCCATTGTAAGAACAAGCTTTTTCTCTGATTTGCAAAGATCAGATGGCTTTAAGCAGAGGAGTAAATGATGTTTTAGGTTTTAACAGGATCACCCTGGCATATTAGGAGGTAAAAAGAAGGAGACTCATGTTCAGAATGAATGCAAGGAGACCAGGAGGGAAGCTATTGTAATAATCTAGGGATTAGATAATAGCATTTTGGATCTGAATAGAGGGGTGAGAATGGGTCAAATCTTGGTATGTTTTAAAGAGAGGCAGATTGGACTGGGATAAGAGAGATAGAAAAGAGTCAAAAATGATGCCAAGGTTTCTGATCAAAAGAAAAAAGAGATAAGAATTTCTATTTCTGGGGGCCGGTGCTAAGGCTCAGTAGGTTAAAGCCACAGCCTGCAGTGCCAGCATCCTATATGGGTGCCAGTTCATGTCCTGGCTGCTCCACTTCTGATCCAGCTCTCTGCTATGGCGTGGGAGGGCAGTGGAGGATGGCTCAAGCCTTTGGGCCCCTGTACCCACGTGGGAGAGCTGAAAGAAGCTCCTGGCTCCTGACTTCGAATCAGCCCAGCTCTGGTCATTGTGGCCATTTGGGGAGTGAACCAGTGGAGGGAAGACCTCTCTGTGTCTGTAACTCTGCCTCTCAAATAAATAAATACATCCTTTAAAAGAGTTCAATTTTGAACATGTTGAGATGCTTATTAGATATCCAAGTGGAGATGTTAATCAGAAAGCTAGAGAGATGGTTCAAGTTCAGGGGGATAGGTCCTTGTAGGGGATGTAAATTTGAGAGACAATGCACAGTTGATATTTAAAGTCATGAGACTGAATAGAATCAAGGAAATGGATATAGACAGAAAAAAAGAGTCTGACATGACAGGATGAGTAGCTCTGCTAACCAAATACTCAGCGAAACTGGCTCAAATTAATTTTTTAAGATTTATTTATTTATTTGAAAGTCAGAGTTACACAGAGAGAGAGGCAGACAGAGAGGTCTTCCATCTGATGGTTCACTCCCCAATTGGTTGCAACGGCTGGAGCTGTGCTGATCCGAAGCCAGGGAGCCGGGAGCTTCTTCCGGGTCTCCCACGCAGGTGCAGGGGCCATATTCTACTGTTTTCCCAGGCCATAGCAGAGAGCTGGATCAGAAGTGGAGCAGCCGGGTCTCGAACCGGCGCCCATATGGGATGCTGGCGCTTCAGGCTAGGGTGTTAAGCTGCTGTGCCACAGCGCCGGCCCCTGGCTCAAATTATTTAAGAAAAAAAAAATCTTTAAAGCATCTTGAAATGGTTCTGAGGGCAACAGCAAATGAAGAAACTGCGGTATGTGAATGAGCTTCTCTTTCTCTCTTCCCCTCCTAGCTCTACAAGGCCAGGACTCCACTCCCAACTGCTGCAGCCACGAATACGGGACTCCTCTCCCCCAGCTCTCAACTGGAGGACACTCTTCCCAGAAGATTAAAAATTCTGAATTCTCCCTTTGCCCCCACCTGCTTATTACTGAGGCTAAGTCCTGGACAGCTGTGGTCAAGAGATTGGGGCTCCCTTCATCTTCCCACCTCCCATTAGCAAAATGGAAGCTCTGACATGGGCATGACATGCAAAAATTCTATACACTCAATGAGCCTTCCATGACTGAGGAGGCAGGGGTTCCACATCAAGAGCTGTAAGCTGGGGCTGCCTGAAGTGCCAGCATCCCATATGGGCACCGATTCGAGTCCTGACTGCTCCACTTCCCGTCCAACTCCCTGCTATGGCCTGGGAAAGCAGTAGAAGATGGCCCAAGTCCTTGGGCCCCTATACCCGTGTGAAAGACCTGGAGGAAGCTACTGGCTGCTGGCTTTGGATTGGCGTAGCTCCGGCCGTTGCAGCTAACTGGGGAGTGAACTAGCAGATGGAAGACCTCTCTCTCTCTCTGCTTCTCCTTCTCTCTCTCTGTAACTCTTTCAAATAAATAAATAAATTTTTTAAAAAAAGAGCTATAAGCTGAGAAGACCTCAGGCTCCTGCACCTCTGCACTGAGTGTACACCTCTAGTGCTCAGCATCTAGAGTGGATGTGGATGTGTCACTCAGAAAGAATCTTGTCACTGTCTCCACTTCCAAGTTCAGAGCCCCAGTATAGTGTTTTGTTTTTTCCTGGTTCTGGGGGCAGCAGGACCAGTTATGTAAAACATAACTCCCAATCAAACTAGTCTAGTTGGGTAAGACCCCATTTAAAACAGGAACAGTGTTTGATAGAGTAAAAAATTTCCCTGTACCCTGTACAGAAAAGAATGCATAGGTTTTTGTGGGACTCTTGAGTTATTGGTGGACTTTCATTCCCCCATTTAACTCAGTGTCTACACCCTCTATATCAGCTCATTGCAGAGGAATTGGCTCCCATACCTGAAAATGCTTGGTATATAGATGAGTCCAGCAGGGGGAACCCGAGTGTCTGAACTGGTGCAGCAGTACAACCTGCCACTGATCCTATCTGCCAATGGACAGAGCTACAGACACCATTCTGAGATTGTTAAGAGTTAGGTATAAGGAATGGGGCATAAAGATTCAGCTTGACATGACTGCAGCCATTTTGGATGGAACCACCATCTTGCCCTTTAGGTAACTCTTACGGTATTCCCAAACCCTAGCAGGTAAACAAAGTCACTAAGATAATCTGCTTTTATCTGACAGTCTTATCTGATGCCCATGAGCATCAGTGACTCAAGAGCCAAGCCCACTGGTTGTTTGCACTGACAGTTGGGCAGTGAATTGAGGCCTCATACTGCAGATGGCAGAATAGCAATATGAATAATGATCTATACTAGAAAAGCCTTTCTGGGGAGCCATGATGTGGCAACAGTGGGAACAGCTACATGAACTTCAGGTTCATGTATCTGCTCCATGTTCCCCCTGGGAACATGGAAGTTGATGCCTTGACTAAAGTTTGGATCCTGGTTCTGACCCAAACAGCTGATCTGTCCCTGTGAGTACATAACAAGAGTGAACATCAGAATGCTAAAGTGGGATGGGGCAAGGCTAAGGAAGAATCATCTCTAAAATATGGTGACACAATGTTACATAATCCTTGAGTGTGCAACTCTGCCACTTGGCACACATGCAGGGACAGATACACTGAGCCACCCAACCTGTGAGAAATTGGCAGGTAGAGTACACTGGCCCTTTGCCAAACAAAAAGGGACACAAATGCCCTCTGTGTGTAGCTGCAGCTACTGACCTTATAAAAGCATTTCTCGCAAGAGAGTTAACTAAACTGTCACCATTGGAAGTCTAGAAAACTTTGATAATGAATGAGGCACCCACTTTACAAAGCATGCTGTCTAAGATTGGGTTCAAATACTTGATGTGTCATGGTGCTTTCATCTGCCATATAACCCCCAGACAGTGGGATTGGTGGAGAAGGAAAAAACAACTCGGTAAAGCAACAAGTATAGGCTCTCTTAGGTAATGCCACCTTGGTCAGCTGACCTGAAGTCCTAGAGAAGAGTCAATAAATTTATTTATTTTTCAAAAGATTTATTTATTTATTTGAAAGTCATAGTTATATGGAGAATGGAGGGGCAGAACGAGAGCGAGAGTGAGAGAGAGAGAGGTCTTCCATCCGCTGGTTCACTCCTCAATTGGTTGCAACGGCCAGAGCTGCACTGATCCAAAGCCAGGAGCCAGGAGCTTCCTCCAGGTCTCCCATGTGGATGCAGGGGCTCAAGGACTTGTGCCATATTCTACAGCCTTCCCAGGCTATAGCAGAGAGCTAGACCAGGAAGTGGAGCAGCCGGGACTCGAACAGCGCCCATATGGGATGCCAGCATTGCAGGTGGCGGCTTTACCTGCTATGCCACAGCCCCGGCCCCAAGGGTCAATAAATTTAAATACCCACACAGCTGGCATCCTGTCACTTATGAGTACCTGTGGGATCTGGCTTTGGCTTTGTGTCCAAGCTATACATGCAGCGGCTATACTGCCTGGGTTGAGACACAGACATTGTTGTTTCAGATATCACAAATGCTAAGTCCAGGGGGAGGGGACAATTAAATGAAAGCTCAAGTGGTTTGTTGCCCCAGAGTGGATCAGATATTTCCTGCTGCAGTGTAAGGAGTCTCTAGCCCACTTAAATTGATGCCCATTGATCCTGCTGGGCTCTGGATCCATGGGTGTGACTTGTGCTCTGAGTGTGCTAAAGAAAATACTGCAGGACTCTAAAATCAGCTTATTGGTCAGGCATGCCATTTCTCTGTTAATTTTAGGAATTACTGATGGATCCTACCTTGTTGGCCAATGTGTGTGGTCTGCCCCACAGCACCGGCCCCCAGCTGCTGCTGCCATGTTGTCAAACAGAGATGATGCTATTAGCAGTATCTTCCTGGATAGTGCAGATTTGCCGATAAAAGTCTCCACTAAACATGTATGCTTTCATTCATAACTGTGGAGTGATGATGTTTTTGCTGTTCTTTCTGCTGGAATCTGTTTTTGATTGCCATCATTTGCATAATCATCTTTTCTCTCTTTTTGTGCATGTTCCTCTTGCTGCTGTGGATTCTGCCTACAGGCTGGACAAATGGCTGCTTAACACTCTGCCAACACAATGTTAAAAACACATGTCAGGCTCAGGGAATACCACAGAAGAAGAAGGCATGTGAAATTGTAAGTTAGTTATAAGGAATGGGGCAGGCGCTGTGATGTAGCAGGTAAAGATACCACCTGCAGTGCCAGCATCCCATATGAGCACCAATTTGAGTTCCGGATGCTCCACTTCTGATCCAGCTCTCTGCTATGGCCTGGGAAAGCAGTAGAGGATGGCCCAAGTCCTTGGGCCCCTGTACCCATGTGGGAGACCTGGGAGAAGTTCCTGGTTCCTGGCTCTGAATCAGCCCAGCTCCGGCCCTTGCAGCTATCTGAGGAGTAAGCCAGGGGATAGAAGACCTCTCTCTCTCTCTCTCTTTCTCTCTCTCAGCAACTCTGCCTTTCAAATAAATAAATAAATCTTTTTTAAAAAAAGGAATGGGGAATAGAGATTCAGCTTGACATGACTGCAGCCATTTTGGATGGAACCACCATCTTGCCCTTTAGGTAACTCTTAAGGTCATCCCAAGTCCTCACAGGTGAACAAAGTCATTAAGATAATCTACTGCTTTTATCTGACATTTGGAATGTCTCTTATCTGAAGTCCAGAATGTCTCTTATGAATATTAATATTTCTTGAAAAACTCCAGGTGTGTTCAATTAGCCATAACCCACCTTTGTACATACATTTTTTTCTACTGCCTTGTGATGCAGGGATCCATTTTCTCAAAGCCACCAGAGAGCATATTTCTGTCTGTAAAGCCCCCCCCAATAAATTACATTGTGTGTAACAATAAATAAATAAAATGACAGAAGCTATTAACAGATATGCTTCATTGAAGGCATGAAAACAAACGGAAAACCTTCTAATGACCTGAATAGAAGAACACAGAGGCATATTCCTCTTGGCACTATAACCATCATGACCAAATCAAGAAGTTTATTGGCAATGTTGTAAGAAAAGCCTGAACTCAACTGTGGATGTTGAATTTATCGCTAGCTCTGGGTGGCTTAAACAATTCAAGAAGTGGTATTAATCACATAATATGAAAGGGAGTGATGAGTCTGTGAGGGTGATATGAAGGCAGCTGAAGAATTTTGGGAAACTCTAGATAACCTGATTATGGAGGAGAATTGCTTGCAAGAGTGTATCTTCATTATAGTTGAAACCTCCCTATTATGGAAATGGATGCCTTGAAAGACTTTTGTACGTAAGGAGACCAAGCCAGTGGCCCGTTTCAAGGCTTTTAAGAACAAGATGACAGTCTTGCTTGGGGGCAACGTTGCAAGCTATAAATTAAAACACTTGGAACAGTGAGAACCCAAGGGCCTTCAAGCATATCAGTAAGGACATACTGCCCACACTACAGGAACAATCAGAAGTCATGAATGGCTCAGCTCCTCATCCAGGGCACTCTCCTGAATTGTTATGCCAGTGAAATGGAGAAGTGCTGTTTGGAAGGTAATGTACCTCTCAAGAGTTTTTTTACTGTTGCAAATGCTCCCACACATCCTCCTTTTATTGACCTTCATCACAATATCGAAGTTGTGTTTCTCCTTTTTGATCAAACCAATGGATCAAGGAGTTCTGGCAGATTTTAAGGCCTACTACCTGAGGAAGATCTTTGCCCAGGTTATTGTTGCAACTGAGGAAGACACCGACACTGATGCAATTCTGGAAGGATTATACCATCTACACATCAAGAAACTTGCTTGGGCTTGGAGTGTATGCATGACATCTAGAAGAAGACACTCAAGAAGTTAGTTCCCAGGCTGATGCTGTGGCATAGTAGGTTAGGTCTCTGCCTGTGGCACCGGCATCCTATGTGGGTGCCAGTTGGAGTCCAGCTCTGGTGATGGTCTAGGAGGGCAGTGGAGGATGGCCAAGATGCTTGGGCGCCTGAACTCACATGGGAGACCTGGAGGGCGCTTCTGGCTCCTGGTTTTGGGGAGTGAACTAGCGGATGGAAGACCTCTCTCTGTCTCTCCCTCTCTCTGTCTGTGAATCTGCCTCTCAAATAAATAAATAAACAAATATTAAAAAAACGCATTGGGGGAGTGGGCCAACGGAGGGAAGACCTTTCTCTCTGTCTCTCTCTCACTGTCTATAACTCTCTCTGTGTGTGTCTCTCTCACTGTCTAACTCTGTCAAAAAAAAATAACAGTTCCCAAATTCAAAAGATTTCCAAAGAATGAAGAGGTCGCAAAAATCACCAGGCTGGTGGTTAAGATGGCAAACAACTTTAACCTGGGTGTGATGAGGATGGCATTGAAGAGCTCCTGGAAGTGCTTCTTAAGGACTTGTTGGAAATGAAATTTGAATATATAGCTGAAGTGAGGGCAAGAGAAAAGGAAACTGCAGGAGAAGAAACAGAAGATTCCCAAAAAAATTCATAGTGAAGGGTGCAGTGGAAGCTTATGCAGACCTCAACAAGCTCCTTAAACATTGTGAAACATGGACTGTAACACTAACATGTTTTAATTAATAGAGAGGAAAGTTCACAATGCATTATCTGATGACAAGCAAATTTATGATAAAAAAAAAAAAGAAGAAGAAAGAAATCCAAGCAAACCACCATTGGATATACTGCTGAAAAAAGTAACACCTCCTCAAGAAGAGCCCCAAGCAGGTCCCTCAAGAAGTGTCCCAGGAGGAGACATTGTTACCGTAGAAGATGTCAGTTCCAGGCATTTGATTGCCCCAGAAGACCTTCCAGCAGAACAAGATGTGGAGGTGGACAGTGATATGAGGATCTTGACCCTGTGTAGGCCTAGACAAACATGTGTGCTTTTGTCTTAGTTTTTATCAAAAAGTTTTAAAAGTTAAAAAAAATTTTAAAAAGAAAAAAGCTTGTAGAATAAGGATATAAAGAAAGGAAATATTTTTGTACAGCTGTACAATGTGTTTGTAGGTTTTTAAAAAAGGTTTATTTGAATGGTAGAGAAGGGGGGAAAGGCGGGGGGGAGAAATCATCCTTCCACTGCTTCATTCCCCAAATGGCTGCAACAGCCGGGGCCAGTAGAAGATGCCCAAGTCCTTGGGCCCCTGCATCTGTGTGGGAGACTCGGAAGAAGCTCCTGGCTCCTGGCTTCAGATCAGCACAGCTCCTGCCGTTGTGGCCATCTGGGGAGTGAATCAGCAGATGGAAGACCTCTCTCTCTCTCTCTATCTCTGCCTCTCCTCTCTCTGTGTAACTCTTACTTTCAAATAAATAAATAAATCTTTTTTCAAAAGAGTCAAAGTTGTACAAAGGGGTCATTTGTCTCTCATCTTTTGCTACCTTATTCCCATTTTCCCATTCTGTTCATCCTTTTCACAACCACCCTATATAAATTTTTTAGAAGATTTATATACTTTATTATTTTTTAAAAAAGCTTTTATTTAATGAATACAATTTTCATAGGTATAACTTTAGGAATATAGTGGTTTTTCCCCCCATACCTGCCCTCCCACCCCCACTCCCATCCCACCTCCTACTCCCTCTCCCATCCTATTCTTCAATAAGATTCATTTTAAATTAACTTTATATACAGAAGACCAACTCTATACTAAGTAAAGATTTCTTTTTTTAAAGATTTTATTTATGTATTCAAAAGTCAGAGTTACACAGAGAGAGGAGAGGCAGAGAGAGAGAGAGAGAGAGAGAGAGAGAGAGAGAGATACAGGTCTTCCATCCGATGGTTCACTCTCCAACTGGCTGCAACAGCTGGAGCTGCGCTGATCTGAAGCCAGGAGCCAGGAGCCAGGAGCTTCTTCCTGGTCTCCCATGCAGGTGTAGGGGTCCAAGGACTTGGGCCATCTTCTACTGCTTTCCCAGGCCATAGCAGAGAGCTGGATCAGAAGTGAAGCAGCCGGGACTAGAACCAGTGCCCATATGGGATGCCAGCACTGCAGGCCAGGACTTTAACCCACTGCGCCACAGTGCCGGCCCCCTACTAAGTAAAGATTTCAGCAGTTTGCACCCACACACATACACAAAGTATAAAGTACTGTTTGAGAACAAGTTTTACAGTTAATTCTCATAGTACAACTCATTGAGGACAGAGGTCCTACATGGGGAGCAGGTGCACAGTGACTCCTGTTGTTGATTTAACAACTGGCACTCTTACTTATGACGTCAGTGATCACCCAAGGCTCTTGTCATGAGCTGCCAAGGCTATGGAAGCCTTTTGAGTCCACAAACTCCATCAGTATTTAGACAGGGCCCTAAGCAAAGCAGAAATTCTCTCTTCCCTTCAGAGAAAAGTACATCCTTCTTTGATAGACACTTCTTTCCACTGAACCACCCTATATAAATAACAAACCTGATTATACTTCTATTATTTCTTTTGCACAAATGAGCACATAGGTTTTCTTGTATTTCTTTTTCTTTCATGAATGGTAATGTGCTATTCTTTTGTACATTACTTTCTTCACCTAACAGTATGTCATAGAAATCATATCAAGGCAGTTCATCACTCTTTCGTTCTTTTTACAGCTGTATAGAACATGTGACAGACTCTAAAGTTGCTCCATGATCTCTACCTCCTAGTATCCACACCCTTATGCAATTCCATTCCCTTGAGTGTGGGAGTGGCTTGTGAATTGCCACTAACCAACAGATCATGAAAATATGATGGAATGTCACTTCCATGATTATGTTGCATGACATTGTCACTTTCGTCTTGTTAGCAGGCTCTCTATATTGAGTCCTCTCCTGCTAGCTTTGATGAAGGAAGCCAACATATGGAGAGGTCCATATGGCAAAGAACTGCAGGAAGCTTTCAGCTGTTGAGAACAATTCTGGCTGACAGCCAACAAGTAGCTGAGGCTCTTCGTCTAACAATCTTCAAGGTACTGAATTCTGCCAACAACCATATGAGTTTGGAAGATCATCCTTCCCCAGTTGAGCCTCAAGTGATTCCCAGCCTTGTCGAACACCCTTGATTGCAATCTTATAAGGGACCCTGAAGTAGAAGACCCAGTTAAAATATGCCAGGGGTCCTGATCCGCCGGATCTGTGAAATAATAAATATGTGTTTATGATCATTTATTATTATTTACTACTGCAGAACAATATATAACTAAAAAATACTTCATTGTTTGGACATGGCATGGTTTATTTGACCACTCTCCTGTGTGTGAGTATTTAGGCTGTTTCCAATATTTCAAAATTTATTTTTGTACATGGTTATATAGTATTTTGGGAAATCAGAGAGCAACTCTCTCCCTTTTATCAGACCTCCAGAGCTCAAGGTAAGGTTCAGAAATTATATTCAAGGTACCAAGGGTTTTGAAATAAGCCCATTAAGTGAAAGGTCTATGTGAATTAATTAGTCAGTTCCTAACTTTAAAACTCTGAGTACCATGGTTTAGTTCACCTTGAAATGGTATAAGAAAAATGTTTAAGGAATCACGCTGACCAGGAGTGAGACTCGGAGTTAATAAGATCTGAGTTTGGGGCCGGCACTGTGGAGCAGTAGGTTAATCCTCTGCCTGTGGCCCTGGCACCCCATGTGGGCACTGCTTCGAGTCCCAGCTACTCCTCTTCTAATCCGGCTCTCTGTTATGGCCTGGGAAAGCAATAGAAGATGGCTCAAGTGTTTGGGCCCCTGCACCCACATGGGAGACCCAGAAGAAGATACTGGCCCTTGGCTTTGGATTGGCTCATCTCCAGCTATTGCGGCCATTTGGGGAGTGAACCAGCAATCAGAAGACCCTTCTTTCTGTTTCTCCCTCTCACTATCTGTAACTCTATTTCTCAAATAAATAGATAAAATCTTTAAAAAGAAAAAAATCTGAGTTCGAATCCTAGATTTGCCCCTTAGTAGGAAAGTGAACTCAATAAATTTACTGAAACTCTCTGAGGCTTAGCTTTTTCATCTACAAGAAAACAGAAATAATAAAGTCTTTTTATGGTGGTTATTGTGAGGGTTAAATATGGTATCAAATATACAGTTCTGAACATACAGAAGACTTATTGTAAGTTACCTTGTGTCTCTTCCTTTCTTTTCTCATCCCCTCTCATTAATCAAGGAGAAAAGAATAAGAATAGAAATCACAGAAATAAGTAATAAAATAATTACACATATTCTGGGCCTTTGGGAACCATCTCAAGAATTTACATAAAGTTAATCATAGAAATGGTGTCCTTGCTTGAAATACCTTTCCTTTTCTCTCTGCTTCTCTGACCTTTCTTTTATCCAAATTTATTTGACACTCACAACCTATGCCACAAACACAAAGCCCTTAATCATTTTTACATATTTATTCAATAAGAATTTATTGAACACCTAATACTTTGCTGGCATCATTAGCATAGCCACACTCTATACAAGATCATAGCATGAAAGAGATTTGGATACAACTTTGTCGAACATCAGACTTTTATGGATCAGAGGAACTAGTCCAGAAGGAGGAAATCAGTTACCCAAAATCCCATAGCAAATTAATAGCAGAATCATGATTAGAACCCAGGTTTCCTGACACTTGAGTCAATGCTAATCCCACAATTTGTGGTGGCTCTTCTGGTTCTTTTTTATACAGTCCATAAGTTTACCAAAGAACCTTTGTGAGAAGAGCAAAACAACCTAAAATTAGTAAGTAGCTAACAGCAGGCTGGCTGCCCAGGGCAACGTACTGTTGATGGATGGTGAGATTTCGACAGATGGATTTCTCCATCCCTTTCCAAACTCTAGCTAGTTGATAAATGAATCACTTATTTGTCCCTATTCTGACAGGATTTTTTTTCTGTCTCCTCTGCCCTCCCTGCACTCAGGCTAGGCTCATTAGAGGAATGAAAGAACCCTTAGATATTTGGGCCTGCATCTTGGCTTCTTGCCTCCAACTCAGAAGTCAACAGAACACATTCTGGTTAAGAACAACTCTTTGGGGGGCTGGCACTGTGGCCATAGAAGGTTAAGTCTCTGCAGGCAGTGCCGGCATCCCATATGGGTGCCAATTCGAGTCCCAGCTGTTCCTCTTCCAATCCAGCTCCTTGCTAATGCACCTGGAAAATCAGTGGAAGATGGCCCAAGTCTTTGGGCTCTTAACACCTACATGGGAGACCCAGAAAAAGCTCCTCGCTCCTGGCTTCGGCCTGGCCCAGCCCTAGCTGTTATGGCCATTTGGGGAGTGAACCAGTGGATAGAAGATCTCTCTCTCTCTCTCTCTTTTTCTCTTTGTATTTCTACCTTTCAAATAAATAAATAAATCTTAAAAAAAAAAAGAACAACTCTCCAATGTATAGACTGGTTTACAACAAAACTTTTCTGGGACCCATAGTTGTTGTAGGAAGAAACATGGAAGCAGGAATCCTGGTCCATCTCTGGGCACCAAATTCAATTTTATTCAATTCAAAAGAGTATCTTTAATGTTCCAGTCACTGTCTTATCTCCAGGGATATAGCAATTAGCACAACACTGCTTCTGTCTTCAAGGAACTTACAGTGTAGTCAAGTTCACTGTCATGATCACAAACCATTATGATACAAGGAAATTTGAAACAGGTGCTATGAAAGAAGTCCAACTAGTCTACTGTAGAGGGAATAATTATTTTTCCAGTAAGACAAATAGAATTGGCTTTTAAAAAGCTTATATTTTAGTTAGTTCCTGAAGGATAAGTGTTTCAGCAATTAAAGAACAAGTAGGGGACATTTTGGCCTTAAGAACTGCAAGAGACAAAGGCCAGGAGTGACCTAGCTCCAAAAAGACATTACAGGAGTTTAGGATGAGTGGAGAAATATTGTATAAGATGACTCTAGCAAGGTCAAATCATAGATAACTATGTTCACATGTTTGGGTTTAAATCTGTAGGTAGGTTTTTGAGAAAAAGAATGATGTAATTCAAATTCTGTTTTAAAAGAATAATTCTGACAGCAATGTGGGGCTTGTAGTACCAGACAAGACTAGAAGCAGGAAGAAGCTATTGCAAAAGCGAGAGTGAGAGATAATGATGGTCTGGGCTAGGACAATGGCAGAAGAGATGTAACAAAGGAACTAGATTACCAAGATACTGTGGAAGTAGAATGGATGGAACAGGCAAATTAGCTTACCGTAGCTAGAAACAAAGAGAAAGGAGCTAAGGAATTTCATCTGCAGTACAAATTGAACCACAATTAGTCAAAGTAGGGAATTAAGAGGAGAAACAAGTTTGGGAGGTGGGAAGATGATAGAAATGATGAATTTAAGGATCCTATAATATATCCAAATGAACGTTTTGTGGTCAGCTGATAGCACAGAGGTCTGAAGCTCAGGAGAGAAAGATAGGCTGGAAGTCAATATCTGAGATTCATCCAAATATAGTCAATAACTGAAGTCATTATATGACATCAGCCAGAAGGAGAGAATGAACTAAGAAAAGAATGGACCCAAGAATGCAGTATTCAATAATTGCCCAAAACTTGGGCCTGGACTCATCTTTCTGTTATACACAGGAATATGAGTATATAAATTCATGAGTGGGGCCGGCACCATGACTCAGTTAATTCTCTGCCTGTGCCGCCTGCATCCCATATGGGCGCCGGGTTCTAGTCCCGGCTGCTCCTCTTCTAGTCCAGCTCTCTGCTGTGGCCCGGGAAGGCAGTGGAGGATAGCCCAAGTGCTTGGACCCCCGCACCCACATGGGAGACCAGGAGGAAGCTCCTGGCTCCTGGCTTCCGATCAGCGTAGCTCCAGCCGTAGCGGCCTTTTGGGGGAGTGAACCAATGGAAGGAAGACCTTTCTCTCTGTCTCTCTCTCTCTCTCACTGTCTATCTGTCAAATAAATTTAAAAAATTCATATGAGTGAAAAGTTATGAAGGGAAATTTTACTTTCTCCTTTCCATAATTGGTTACTCAAAATTTTTGCCACAAGCATTAATTACTCTTGAAAATGGAAGACAACGCATTGTGTCGAAAGAACACATTATAAAACAATGTTTTCACCATTGTGACATACTATTTTTACTTCTCTATGTTTCTTTCCAGTCTCCATCAGTATATTATATAAAGATGTGCTTACACAGTGCTCACATACAATTTTTGTACTTTATTAAATTTAGTCTTCCATTTATTTTTTTAGATTTATTTATTTAAATGATTTATTTATTTATTTATTTGAAAGGTAGAGTGACAGAGAGAGGGAGAGACAGAAAGAGATCTTCCATTTGCTAGTTCATTCCTCAAATGGCCACAATGGCCAGGGCTGGGTCAAGCCAAAATCAGTAGCCTGGAACTTCATTTGGTCTCCCACATGGGTGACAGGTACTCAAACACTCAGGCCATCTTCTGCTGTTTTCCTAGGCACATTAGAAGGCAGGTGGATCAAAAATGGAACATCTGAGACTCAAACCGGTATTCATGTGAGATGCTAGCATTGCAGGCAATGGCTTAACCCATTAACCCACTATGCCACATGCTGGCACCTATTTAATTTATGTTTTATATATGTTATATATAAAACATAAAATATATATATAAACATATATATGGATATATATATATACATAGAGAGAGAGAGAGAGAGAGAGAGATCTTCCATCTGCTGGTTCACTCTTCAAATACCCACAATGGCCAGGGCTGGGCCAGGCCGAAGGCAGGAGGTTGGAACTCCATCTGGATCTGCCACATGGGGTGGCATGGACTCAAATACTTGAACCATAATCTGCTACCTTCCAGGGTGTGTATTATCCAGAAGCTGGATCATAAACAGAGTAGCTGGCATTCAAATCAGGCACTTTGATAAGAGATGCCAGCATCCCAAGTGGCAACTTAACTGCTGTGTCAAGCACCTGGACCCTTGTTTTTCATTTTAATTCACAGTTTTCACATATATCCTTTTCCGAGTTCTATGGAATTCCTTCAGGTTGATGTACCATCATTTCCTTAGCTATTTTCCTATTTCCTAAATGCTGTTTTCAAAAACCATCAATAAGAATTCCTCATTGTCCCCTCATTGTCTCCTGAGGACAGTGGTGAGAATGAGGGAGAATGCAGTTCTGAATGATTTGGACTTAATAGTCTCCAAATCCTTTCACATTATCAAAATCAGAATAGTCACGGTTCTGTTTCCGCTCAATCACTGCCTATGAGTTAAAATCCTTCCTTCTCAGGGCTGGCACTGTGGCATGGCAGGTAAAGCTGCCAATTGCGATGCCAGCATCCCCTGTGGGCTCCACTTCAATTCCCAGCTGCTCCACTTCTGATCCAACTCCCTGCTAATGTGCCTGGGAAAGCAACGGAAGATGGCCCAAGTGCTTGGGCCCCTGCCACCCATGTGGGAGATCTGGAAGAAGCTTCTGGCTTCAGACCAGTCCAGCTCCCTCTGTTTCTACATCTCTCTCCATAACTCTGACTTCCAAATGAAAAAATAAATCTCTTTGTTTAAAGATTTATTTTATGTATTTGATAGAGTTACAGAGAGAGGGAGAGAGGGAGAGAGGGAGAGAGGGAGAGAGAGAGAGAGAGGTCTTCCACAATGGGTTCACTCTGCAAATGACCATAATGGCCAGAGCTGGGCCGATCCAAAGCCAGGAGCCAGGAGTTTCATCCAGGCCTCCCATATGGGTGGATCTCCCATATGGGTGCAGGGGCCCAAGGACTTGGGCTATCTTCCACTGCTTTCCCAGGGGCATTAGCAAAGAGCTAGATCGGATGTGGAGCAGCTGGGACTCAAACCAGTGCCCATATGGCATGCCAGTGCTGCAGACTGGGGCTTTAACCCACTGTGCCACCGTGCCGGCTCCATAAATAGATCTTTTTAAAAAAAATTCTTCCTTCTACAAGTTTCCACAGTTTAAGTATGAGGCCATACCTTTAAATTTCTGTAGCTTCACGGTTTATTTGAGGCTTATAAATGGCCTCTCAGCTCCCTCAATATGTTTTGGACAGGACTATAGATTAAGCCCTTGGTCAACAGCATACTACCGAATCAAAACTACTACACCTAACTCTGCCCTTAGCTTCTGGGGTGTGCCTTTGTACCCATCCCAAAATCTGTTTTCTAAGCTTGCATATGTTTTAGCTTCATCTCCAAGTTTAGCTCTTTACCTGTTTGTTCCCATGGTTTTCAACCCACTATGTCATCCATTTATGGTTTATCACCTCTTGTCCCCACTTCCTGTTCTTTCTTAGCCTA
Organism: Oryctolagus cuniculus; assembly: GCF_964237555.1. Lineage (NCBI taxonomy): Eukaryota > Metazoa > Chordata > Mammalia > Lagomorpha > Leporidae > Oryctolagus > Oryctolagus cuniculus. The sequence continues at coordinate 54,853,019 of NC_091453.1, read as the reverse complement.
GTATTCCCCATGTTGACTCCCTAGTTCTGCACTTCTCTCTTTTGGCCTCAGAAGTATCTCCAGGAAGAGCTTCAAATCGTCTCTGGCCAGTGAGGCTCAGGATTGCTGAGCCCTGCAGGATCAGGTACTGAGCTGTCATTTCCTGACTTCCCCCTTAACAAATCAACTTTTTCTCCAAATGTAACTTCTATTTGAATTCCTCTCTTCTGTGTTGTCCAACTCTGGACAGAGTAACAATGGCTGCTCTCTCATAATTGTAGATTCACAGATAAATCTGATAGATAACACTTTCTGTTTCAGTAGAAAGCATAAATCTAAGTATGAATTACTATTATAGTAATAATTACATAATACCAATACTTGACTATGTTACTAGTCATAAGCAAAAGTGACAACAGGATTGGGCAAACATAATATGATCACCCCTGTAAGTTCAAATTACTAAAGAAATAGATTTATTTTTCCATTTTAAGACTGACACTTCTGTCTGAAGCTGTATTTGATGGTTTATGGTGCTTGGGCCCCTGCACCCATGTGAGAAACCTGCAAGAAGCTCATGGCTCCTGGCTTCAGATCAGTACAGCTCTAGCTGTTGCAGCCATTTGGGGAGTTAACCAGCAAATGGAGGATCTCTCTCTCTCTCTCTCTCTCTCTCTCTCTCTACCTCTCCCTCTGCCTCTCTGTAACAATACCTTTCAAATAAATAAATCAATCTTTAAAACAATGTTTCTGGAAGGCTGTGGTGCAAGATCAATTTTGCTGGCTAAAAAAACTGGGGACTCTGGAACTAAAGAGAGTGCACAGCTCTTCTTAAAATGGAAGGTTTTTATGCGAACTATGAAATGGAAATTGATTTGGACAAGACCTATGTTTGTGTGTACAAAGCCAAGAGCAACACAGTGACTCCTGGCAACCAACCAAACTAACCCAGGGTAATCTGAGGAAAGGTTACTCATGTCCAGGGAAACAGTGGCATAGTTTCTGTCAAATTCCAAGGCAATCTTCCTGCTAAGGCCATTGGATACAATATCCATGTGATGCTATACCCCTCGAGGATTTAAACTATTGAAAAGGAGATAAATAAAGTTAGATTTGAAAAGAAAAGAAAAGAAATCCCAATTCTTTTGCTTGACACCCTTGGCCTTCCATGATATATTCTAAATCTGTTCCAGTCTTATCAGCTGTTACTTGTCCTCATACACCTAATAACAGATCCCTATTTATGTCATGTTATTCTTCGTGGAATGCCATTTCCTAACTTTTCAGACATTTATCTTGCCTAAGCATTTTATATGCAAAATATCTTAAATAATCCTCCCAATAGTCTGATGTGGTAGGTATAATTGTTACTCATCCATATTTTCCATCTTTATAGCTCTCATTTTTATAGATGAGGAAACTGCTGCTTAATTGGGTGAAATAGCACAGCAAAAGATACAGAGGTAGTTAGTGATGGCACTGGGATTTGAACCCAATTTAGTTTCATTCTTGAATCCATATGGTACTCAAATAAATTGTTGGGGGCTGGCACTGTGACATATGGTTAAGCCACCATATGCAGTGCCGACATTTCATATGGGCACCAGTTCAAGTCCCAGCTGCTCCACTTCTGATCCAGCTCTCTGCTGATAGCCTGGGAAAGCAGTAGAAGATGGCCCAAGTCCCTGGACCCCTGCCAGCCACATGGCTTCAGCCTGGCCCAGCACTGGCTGTTGCAGCCATTTGGGGGAGTGAACCAGCAGATTGAAGACCTCTTTCTCTCCCTCCATCTTTCAGTAACTCTGCCTTTCAAATAAATAAAACAAATCTTTAAAAATATATGTATTATTATTGGACCTACAGGCATTCTCCAAGGACTAAATTAAACGGGAATCTGTGCTTTACAAAAGACCCAGTTTTACTCTGTTAATCTGTAATCTGTGGCCACTGAAGTCAGGGTCAGGCCCTTGCTTGGTGGTGGGAAATAGATCATGACATTTGCCATTTCATTCCTTTGCTATCCTAACAGTTTATGTGTTCAGGTTTGAAAAGGCAGGCACTTGAGGAAGGTGCTAATTTTCTCCCATACACTTTGCCTCCAATTAAGATATACTCTTATCAAGTAAATGCTGGTAATTTCTTTGTAGTCATGTGGTCTCCACATCTAGACATGATTAAATTAGGGAAAGAGAGCAGTGTGTTTTTTCCCCTCAAATATGCTTTTCAAAGTAAATAGAACTATTAAACCCTTTTCAGAATGTACACTGTGTACATAGTGGAAATACAGTATACATACTGGAATATTGAACCATTGAACTGTCTCCAGTATACAATTAAAAGACATTCACTTAAGAAATCTGAATAACTTCCCTGTACCTTAGTTGCCTCATCTTTAAAAAGGACTAATAATACTACCTACACTATACATTTATTATCAGGACTAAATTTATAAATACATGTAAAGTGACAAGCATATAATAAGAGTTAATATTTCTTAAACAATATCACATTTATATTGTATAACACATTTTAGGACTATATTTTGTGTTTTTTTTTAAAGATTCATTTATTTATTTGAAAGGCAGAGTTAGAGAGAGAGAGAGAAAGTGAGAGAGATCTCCCATCCACTGGTTCACTCCCCAAATGACTGCAATGGCTAGAGCTTGGCCTATCCAAAGCCAGGAGCCAGGAGCTTTTACTGAGTCTCCCACATGAGTGCAGGGGCCCAAGGATTTAGGCCATCTTCTACTGTTTTCCTAGGCCACAGCAGAGAGCTAGATCAGAAGTGGAGCAGCTGGGACTCGAACCAACGTCCATATGACATGCCGACACTGCAAGCCACGGCTCTACCTGCTAAATCACAACATCGGCCCCTTAGGGCTGTATTTAAAGAAATACAAACAGCTACATATATGGGAACTAATAAATTAATGTGATTTTTCTCACCTAAGGGACTGGCTGGAATCTTATAGAGTAATTCCAAAGTGAGAGAACACTTCTTCTCAAGTCTCCCAATGTCAGATAAGTGGCCACAGAGCAATACTAGCTGCATTTATGGACAGAGGTTCCAGTGATATGCTGGGCAAAATTGTATCAACATTTACTAAATATTGTGAACTACTCATGTTCTGGCACTGAATCCTTTGGCCCTTGAGCTGTTATTCAGCTCTTTAGGGAATAACTTAAAAGAAAAACCTTTTTGGGGCCAGCGCTGTGGCATAAGGGGTTAAACCTCCACCTGCAGTGCCACCATCCCATATGGGCACCAGTTCAAGTCTCGGCTGCTGTACTTCTGATCCAGCTCCCTGCTAATGGCCTGGGAGAGCAGTGGAAAATGGCACAAGTGTTTGGGCCCTGCATCTGCATAGAAGACCCAGAAGAAGTTCCTGGCTTCAGAGAGGCCCAGCTCCAGCTGTTGTGGCCATTTGGGCCACAGATGAAAGATCTCTCTCTCTACTTTTCCCTCTCTCTGTCTATAACTCTGCCTGTCAAGTAAATAAACAAATCTTTAAAAAAAAGAAAACCCTTCTTTTGCATTACTACAAAGTCAAGGTTGAAACAAGAACAAAACAGCAGTGGCTCCTGTGTTCATGCTGCTGCTGTTTTTAAGGACATTTAAATTACTTATATGTTTGTGAAAATGCACCCCAATACACTTTTTAAAATAATCTCAAGTTTTGAAAATTAACAAGTAAACAAATGCCATTTAAACTCAGAATTTTCCAGTATTTAAGATGAAGTAAAGTGATGTTGCTTCCCTTGCTCATTGTGATCAAGAGAAACTACAGTGTTACAGGGAACCAATCCTGAAATCATTGAAAACACATCATTGTCCTTGAGTGGGGCCTTTTTATAACTTTTCCAGTCACTGTTGAGCTTGATAACATTTATGACAGTTAAATATGAAAGCAAATAATTGAGCTCCATGATTAATTTCTCCCATTTTAAAATTTTTCATCATATGATGCTTTGTGAAAACCACAACCCCAAGCAACCATAAAATTAGGCAAGATATTTTTTATCTGAACCTGAGAAGATAGCCACATGTGCTGCTCAGTAATAGCAGAGTCTGAAGAAACAAATTTGCATCCCCTTTTACATGGAGTGAAATAAAATGTTGTATGTCTCTTGACTGCCTACCGAAGTCATAAATGTTGGAGGCATTTGAAGTATAAGAAACCTTCAGAAGCAGCAGTCAGCACCAAATTGTTTTTACTGCATACTTGCTCACTCTCAGACAGAATGGAACAATCAGCTACCATTTGCCATTAAGTACAAGGCTGCAATCATGCACGTTGTTCTATGTAGAATCTACTATAATAATCATTACCCTATAATTCTGAGTGCATTAAGACAGACACAAATTTGGAAAGATATGACAGGCAATATCCACTCTGTAGGCATAAGAGCTATAGTGTGGCTTCAGTAAGTAAGGATAAAAGCAGATGTTGGACTTCTGTGATTTCTTACCTTCACCAGTACCTAGTTATGGACACAGTAAAAATCATGTGACCTCACAATCAAAATATATTAACTGACCACAGAAATCTATCAGGTAATTATTAAAAGGAAAATATATGTTCAGTCTGCGCTAGGCTCTGAGTGGGGGAGATGCAGAGAAAATATAATTCCTGCCATAAAACATTGATATGATTGAACACACAATGCATATGCATGAAATAAAAGCCAATAACATATTTTAAAGGAATAAATTACGTGCTGCAGCTTATACACAGCAATACTAGTTCACAGAACAGAAATACTTATGGGTTCTTGGAATGGACTGGATAGGATCTTAGGGCCAACAGGGGAGACAACATTCCAGGAAAGGAAAATAAAATAAACGAACAGAAGGAAGACTGGATTAACAGGACTGACAGAAATAAAAAGCAGAAAACTAAGTCAAATAAAGAGATAATATAAGGGGTGGCATTGTGACATAGTGGGATAAGCCATTGCTTGACACACCCACATTCCATATTGGTGTGCCTGATTTGAGTTCCAGTTACTCCGCTTCCAATCCAGCTTCCTGCTAATGCTCCTGGGAAGGCAGCAGCAGATGTCCCAAGTATTTGGTATCCTTCCACTCATATGGGAGGCCAGGGTGAAGTTTCTGGCTTCTGGCTTCACTCTGGCCCAGACCTGGCTGTTAGGGTCACATGGGGAGTTAACTAGCAAATGGAAGATATATCTATATATCTATATATATATATATATCTCCTCTCTCTGTCACTCTGCCTTTCAAATAACTATATAAATATTTTTTTGACAGGCAGAGTTAGACAGTGAGAGAGAGACAGAGAGAAAGGTCTTCCTTCCGTTGGTTCACCCCCAAATGGCCGCTATGGCCAGCACACTGCGCTGATCCAAAGCCAGGTGCTTCCTCCTGGTCTCCCATGCAGGGGTGCAGGGCCCAAGCACTTGGGCCATCCTCCACTGCCTTCCCGGGCCACAGCAGAGAGCTGGACTGGAAGAGGAGCAACCGGGACAGAAGTGGCGCCCCAACCGGGACTAGACCCTGGAGTGCCGGCGCCGTAGGCGGAGGATTAGCCAAGTGAGCCACAGCGCCAGCCTATATATAAATATTTTTTGAAAAGAGAAACAATAGGGGGCCAGCACTGTGGCATAGTGGGTAAGGCCACCACCTACAGTGCAAGCATCCTATACGGGTGCCAATTTGAGTCCTGGATGCTCCACTTCCAATCCAGCTCTCTGCCAATGCGCCTGGGAAAGCAGTGGAAGATGGTCCAAGTCCTTGGGCCCCTGCACCCACTGCACCCATGTGGGAGACCCAGAAGAAGCTTCTGGATCTTGGCTTCAGATAGGTCCAGCTCCAGCCATTGTAGTCATTTGGGGAGTAAACCAGAGGATGGAAGATATAAGGCGCATGTCCTAAAGAGTAACCCCAGAACAGCAGCAGCAACAGCAGCTGCAGCATATGACCTCACAATATAAGCAATTAGAAATGCATATATTGAGCCCTACTCAGACTTGCTGAATCAGAAACCCCAGGGATGATACTCAGCATCCTGTCTTCCAACAAACCCTCCAAGTGGTTTTGATCCATGGTCAAGTTTAGAACCATTGATACAGAGGAATGGAGAGAAAATCACTGATGAAGAAAAACAAGGTTTATTTTCACTAAATAACATATTTGCCCCAGGCAGAGGGCGTTTTACCTGATGTAGTAGGAAATACGTTGCTGGGCTTTTGGAGAAAGGAAGTGAGCATGATTGTTTTGGCAATGATTAACCAAGGAGGTCAAAGTCAGAAGGAAGCTATTGCAGTAATTCGGACAAAGGATAATAAGGGCCTAGCCTTAGAGGCATCAGAAATGGACAGAACTTGCATTACAGGCATTATGTTGAGCCCTTTACACTAGTTTACTTAAACTTCACACAAATCTTATGAGATGAGTACTATTAGCATTCCTTTTTAACAAAAGACAAGGCTTGGAAGCAGAGAAATTCTGGGTCTGAGGGAAAAAGAGTGATGAGGTTATAAGATAAAGCCTAGGATTTAAAGCCTGGGAACTTTTCTGGTCTCTCTATTGTCCTGAACTCTTTACCACATCCTCCTTCTGTTTTCCTGAATGCATATACCTTTGCCTACCATCCAGTACTCCTATTTCTGTACTTGATAAACATAAGACCTCCAACATCATTAATAACCAGGGAAATGGGAATTTAAAACAAAATACATTGGAAAGCTTTTTAAAATATGAGAAATATGGTCAGTACACTTTCTAATTCAGTTCACTGTTTGATTCAAAATTTTAATAAAGCATATAATTATCTCAATTATGGATACATAATAGATGGGTACAGCTCAATATATAAATGATTCAAAGTTCACATATTTTTAAATGCTAATAAATACACCAGGATTTCAGAATATAAAAATAGCACCATGTGTAGGGAGTCTGTGAAACCATCCCCAGTTTCAGTGATTAGCTAGAAGGACTCACAGGACTTAAAAGATGGTTGTAATTATGGCAACAAAATGATTTAAAGCAAAATCATCAAAGGGAAAAAGTGCATGAGGTAAAATCTGGAGAAAACCAGGCACAAGTTTCTTAGAGTCCTCTCCAGATGGAATCATACAGGATTGCTCAATTCCTCCAGTTCTGAATTGTGACAACACATGTGAGGTGCCCTTTAGAGATTCAGTGCCAAAGGTTTCTACTTGGGGCTGCATAGCATGTACCAAGATTTCAGAGCTCCAGAAGGGAGGTAGATGTTCAGCCCATTGTGCAGTTTAGGTACAACAAGCCACCCTTATCTATTAGAGAATGATGGGAGCCCTTTGGAAGTCCAAGTTCCCAGACAGATGCCGAAGTCCAACCTTGCAAATTACTAAATATAGTAGTCTATGTTCTGCTACACTAACCCTTTCCGGCACACGAAGTAGCTGGAAGGACAGAATACCAAAAACTAGTACTGTGATTTCTAGTTCATATCCAATCTGCTTAATTCTAAAGTCTTAGAGGTTTTGGTGATTGTAGGCATTTTGGTGAGTAAAAGAAGTACAAAATCAATGATAATTCCATGATGCTATCTAAATAAGTTCCTAATTGCCTTCTCTCTGCTTAACAACTTGTCTGGACAGGTGATAACACATTTGATTATTATTCTCTTTCTCTCTGATATTTTAAAGAGACTGACCTGCCTTAAAACAATAATCCAGATTTGTCTATAATATTCTGTTAGGTTTACCCAGTATGATTTCTCTGTAAACTTGATTATTAAACGTGCAATGAAGTTTAAAGGCAAAGGAAAATACCTTTTGGAACCAGTTTCTACTAAATGACATATTTGCTTCAGTGAATACGTATTTTAGTGATGGATGCTATTGAGCTTCTAATGAATGACACGTACAGATAAAGTCATCTGTTATCAGTTTCATTCCTCCTAGCCTGTAATATCAACCTTTGGGAGACATTAAAAGTCCAGAAGATTGCCATCAATACCTGCTATAATCAAAGCCATTTTAAAAAATCCAAATGCTTAGTGAATTCTGCTTCACAAAGATAGGAAGAGCCGACATCAAAGGATAAAAAGCGACGTCGACTTGATCAGCTCTTGTCCTGACGGTTGATATACAATGTAATACTTTATCCATTTTAGTATTTTTTTTGTTCTAGTACCTTTGGTTGAACTCTGTAATTAACACACAATTATTCTTAGGTGTTTAAATTTTAACTGAAAAGTGATCCCTGTTAGGAATTTGGAAAACATTATGCTGAGTGAAATAAGCCAATCCCAAAGGAACAAATACCACTTGTTCTCCTTGATAGGTGACAACTAACTGAGCACCAAAAAGGAAACCTGTTAAAGTGAAATGAACACTATGAGAAATGGTGACTTGATCAGCCCTCACCCTGACTGTTGATGAGCAACTTGATATGTTCTCCCTCTTAGTATTTTTTTTGTTTGTTCTACTTAATACTTTTGGTGGAATACTGTAATCAATACACAATTCTTCTTAAGTGCTGAAACTTAACTGAAAAGTGATCCCTGTTAAATATAAGAGTGGGAATAAGAGAGGGAAGAGAGGTGCAATTCGGGACATGCTCAAGCTGACTTACCTCAAACGGTAGAGTTAGAAACATACCAGGGGATTCCAATTCAATCCCATCAAGGTGGCATGTACCAATGCCATCTCACTAGTGCAAATGATCAATTTCTGTTCACAATTGATCATAATGATAGGACTAAGAGCCAAAGGGATCACATAAACAAGAATATTGTCTGCTAATACTAGCTGATAGAATAAAAAAGGGAGAGAATGATCCAACATGGGAAGTGAGATACACAGCAGACCCATAGAATGGCAGATGTCCTAAACAGCACTCTGGCCTCAGAATCAGCCCTTAAGGCATGTGGATCCGGCTGAAAAGCCCATGAGAGTATTTCAGGCATGGAAAGCCAAGACACTCTGGAAAAAAAAAAAAAACTAAATGAAAGATCTCCACGAGTGAGATCCCAGTGGAAAGAATGGGTCATCAAAGAAGGAGGTACCTTTCTCTGAAGGGAGGAGAGAACTTCCACTTTGACCACAGCCTTGTCTAAAAATTATCAGAGTCAGTGAACTCAGGGGGCTTCCATAGCCTTGGCAGCTCATGACAAGAGCCTAGGGGGATTACTGATGCCATAAACAAGAGTGTCAATTTGTTAAGTCAACAACAGGAGTCACTGTGCACTTACTCCTCATGTAGGATCTTTGTCCTTAGTGTGCTGTACATTGAGATTTAATGCTATAACTAGTACTCAAACAGTATTTTTCACTTTATGTTTCTGTGTGGGAGCAAACTGTTGAAATCTTTACTTAATGTATGCTAAACTGATCTTCTGTACATAAAGAGAAATGAAAATGAATGTTGATGTGAATGGAAGGGGAGAGGGAGTGGGAAAGGGGAGGGTTGCGGGTGGGAGGGACGTTATGGGGGGGGAAGCCATTGTAATCCATAAGCTGTACTTTGGAAATCTATATTCATTAAATAAAAGCTTTAAAAAACAGTAAAAAAAATCCAAATGCATATTCATACCCATGTTATCCAATGAGTCAAATCAGCACTGTAGCTCTCATTACAGCACATTATTAGACAATATTCATTTAGTGTACTCCCACTCCATACCTACCAAAATGAGGCAATTTATTTGAGATGTCTTGGACACATTTCCATTCTTCCAGGCTATCGATTCTCAAGTACAACATAAACATCATTTAATAGGAAAAGTACAATATCATAAGGTAAAAATTGTTGGGGCTAGAAAAGACTTTTTTTTTAAAAGAGAGAGATCCTTCCATCTGTTGGTTCACTCCACAAATGGCAGCAATGGCCGGGGCTGGGCTGGGCTGAAGCCAGGAGTCAGGAGGTTCCTCCAGATGTCCCATGTGGATGCAGAGGCCCAAGTACTTGGGCCCTCCTCCTCTGCTTTCCCAGGGCATATTAGCAGGGAGCTGGATGGGAAGTGGAGTAGCTGGGTCTCAAACCAGCACCCTATGGAATGCCAGCACCCCAGGCTGCAACTCAACCCACTATGCCACAGCACCAGCCCTAGAAAATGCTTTCAAAATCATCTGCTTTGTTTATAGATGAGGCAACTGACTCAAAGAGGTGAAGCAATTGGTCCAAGGTCATGCAAAGCTGTGACTTGAACCTAATTCTTTCATTTCCAAATTGCATACTCAGTCTACAATGCTATGCTTGTACCACTCATATTTGGTATATGCTAAAGAAAGTGAGGAGAAACACACTATACCAAGAGGCAATTTCACGAAGAGTTAGGGGGGAAGAAAGCATTACTTGTTCAATCATCCTTGTCATCCCCTGATTCTTCTTTGATCGTTTCTGTTTATACTTATTTTGGGTACGTTGTGTGTTATGGGTTCTGGTGTCAAACATCCAAACGTGTCTACTTATCCTGAAACCCCAATATAATATCCTCTCAATATCTAAATTCAAATGTCCTTGTAGGCAAAATAATACATTACTGTGAAAACCCTCTATGCATTAAAACAGTGCCAAGGGGCCAGCGCTGGAGTGTAGCGGGTCAAAGCCCTGGCCTGAAGTGCCAGCATCCCATATGGGCACCGGTTCTAGTCCTGGCTGCTCCTCTTCTGATCCAGCTCTCTGCTGTGTCCTGGGAAAGCAGTAGAAGATGGCCCAAGTCCTTGGGCCCCTGCACCCATGTGGGAGACCCAGAAGAAGCTCCTTGCTCCTGGCTTCAGATCTGCGCAGCTCCGGCCGTTGCAGCCACCTAGGGAGTGAACCAGCGGGTGGAAGACCTCTCAGTCTCTACCTCTCTCTGTAACTCTGTCTTTCAAATAAAATAAAATCTTTAAAAAAAAGTGCCAAACACCCCAAAGACACTTTAAATAATGTTGATGATATTAAATAGCAATTATTTTTGATAAATGTTGTAACACAAAGTTTGGTATCTGCATCAGGAATGGAATAGTGACAAAATAAATAAATACTTTCCAGCTATGGACAGTTGGCTTGGAATGTGTTTATTCAAACAATTTATTAAAAGCAAGGATGGAAATAATTATTCAACAGAAACAACCATAAAGCTACTTACCTTTCAAGCTGGTTAAAAGACTTTTAATTACACTTAATTTATAGTCAGTACTGTTGGTGCTGTTTGACTAAATAATTGAATAAAACATTATAAGTTTATTCTTTTTCTTATTTACATTTTATTGTTTGCCTGACATATTGTTATTCTTTGAAGACATCAGATTCTAACTTACTTGGAATAGCCAAAGGACTCTCACTAGGCAGGAAGACATATTTAAGATTTTGTGGAGTGTGCATCTGTTAAGGCAACTGTAGAGTAAGTACATTTTGTGTACTTAACAAAAAGATACAAACATAGTTGCTAGTCCTCATTGAAATCCTATGACTGGAAATGGTGTTATACATATTTTGAACAAAGTTGTTTGCTTTTTCATTTGATCAAGGATTCCATGACTGAATACTTTTTGAAAAGATGATTCTACACTTTTACAATGCTGTGGCTAAAACTAACAGGATTATTTCACTAGACTCCTCTAATGACCTGAAGCATAAGGATGAAATGATTAAAAACGCATTTTAAGACCTTTCAGTAGGAAAATACTCTCTCCCTTTCCATGCTCTGAATTGACTATAATTTGAGCACCTAACTAATAGTGCATGTAATATTTGTGATGCTCTTGCTTTCATTGTAAAGCATGATGTTAACCTTCCAGGTTGCTGCATTTTCATAATCTTGTTATTTTATATGTAAGTCTGTGGATTCACATATATTTCAAGTACTTCTCTGTCACTGCACAAATCTGTAAGCACACAGTCAGTGAATTTTTACAGATATGATTTTATTCTACTTATACTGCTAATGCCATTCCAAGTTTCTGTTAGCAGACCTGTCTTCAACACAAGTATTTCAATGAAGGCTATGTTGGTAACCTCAGGAAACAGAAAGAACTTGGAGACTTAAGAAAAGAATGGGGGGAGATCTTTATCCTCTAGAAATGCAGTTTTTATGTCTCTTTATTCTAGGATTCAGATTCTTAAAAGTGAGTGATGAAAAAGTTCTTACATTTTTCTTTGGCCTTTTTTTTGAGTGGAGTGGTAGAAAATGAAGAGAAAAAATAACAAATCATTCTATTTAAAAACAATTCTCATAGATTTAAGAAAAAAAGAGAAGGTTACCAGAAAAATTGTCAGGTATGTTAACAAATTGGAATTTGAGCTTTAAAAATTGTTTTCATTAAACACTGAATAGTCAATAGGGTTTTTAAAAATAAAATACATATCAAAATAAAAGATCGCATACCTCTCAAACACCTTCAGTCCCTCCCCCACGGTCTGAGACTCATGTGAGTCCATGCAAGATTCCATTCCCATTGCTCCCTCCTCAGAGGTAAACAGTAGCCTGAATTTATGCTCACCACTTCCTTGTTTTCATTTACGTGTTTTCAATAAATTTCATACATCTTTAGCCATATATTATTTGTTTTATATGTTTATAGCTATATATAAATGGAATCATGCTATAGATATTTTGGGGGACCTGTTATATTCTTTAAACATCATGCCCCTAAGATTTACTCATGTTGTTCCATGTAACTGTATTTCATTCATTTTTACTGCTGAAGAATGTTCCATCTTACTAATGTAACATGTTTTTATAGTCAGTCTTCTAGTGAACACTTAAGTTGTTTAAAATTTTTAGCTTTCCAAATAGGGATGCTTCATTTCTCTCTATACATATGTGCAATATTTTCTCAAGGGAAGTAGATTCACACTTTTCAAAAAAAAAAGATTTATTTGAAAGGCAGAGAGAGAGAAAGATTTTCCATCCTCTGGTTCACTCTCCAAATAGCTGCAATGACCAAGGCTGGGCAAGGCAAAAACCAGGAGGCTAGGAACTCCATCTGGATCCCCCACGTGGGTGGCAGGGACCCATGTACTTAGATCATCTTCCACTGCTTTTTCTGTTCATTAGAAGGCACTGGATCAAAAGTGGAGCAGCCACTGGTGCCCATATGGGATGCCAGTATTGCAAGCAGTGGTTTATTTTTTTATTTTTTTATTTTTGACAGGCAGAGTGGACAGTGAGAGAGAGAGACAGAGAGAAAGGTCTTCCTTTTGCCATTGGTTCAGCATCTCACTGATCTGAAGTCAGGAGCCAGGTGCTTCTCCTGGTCTCCCATGCGGGTGCAGGGCCCAAGGACTTGGGCCATCCTCCACAACAAGCAGTGGTTTAACCCCTTAACAACACTGGCCCCAAGTGTTTAGGTTCTTTTAATCACTCATCGTGGTTTGCCTTCTTTCATATTGTATGCTCTTTGAGAGTGACCTCATTTTTTTTTCTTAATCTGGAAGAAAATTCTGTGGTACAATATCAGGGGTGACTTCCCCTTCCCCGAGATAATATGTATCTACTTCTGATGGGAGCCAGGGGAGCTGCTGATCTAAAATTATGTCCCAAGATCAGCAATATGACTTTAACACAATTTCAAGTCTCAGTATCCCCTTTATATGAGGTTGTCAGCATCTGTACATAAAACAATAATGTTTTCATATGTTAATCTGTTTATAACTCCTGTTTCAGCTTATTGAAGTGGTATCCTTGCAAACCTCCTGATCTCTTGTTAGTCCAACAGCGAGTCAAAAAGTTTGTCTATTCAGAATGCAATTGTTCTGCTATAGAAGATTCACTAAAATAACCTAATCCACAATAATCCCAGAAGCACATTCCTATTTTTATCACCTTTAAAACTTCATTGCTAGGTACACTGTGGAATTTCCATGTAGTTCAATTTACATTTGCCTGAGGCATAACAGGATTTCCTTTAATAATGATCTGTTGGTGGCAAATTTTCCTCTATATTTTTTATTTTAAAATATCTTTATGTTACCCTCTGCTTGAAAGATATTGTTACCAGTCAGAAATTCTAAGCCAGCAATTATTTTCTCTCTGTATAAAAATAAACCCACTATATTAAAATAAACCACTATCTTCTGTCCTCCATTAATGTTATTGAGATATCTGTTGTCATTTTAATCATCACTGCTTTTCCAATAGTATGTATGTACACACGCATACACACACACGGAGAGAGAGAGAGATAACGATATAGTCAACAAGGAATTGCCTTATATGGAGGCTGAGAAGTCCCACAATCTTTCATCTGACAGCTGAAGATCCAGGAAAGCCACTGGTGTAATTCAACCCAAGTTTGAAAATATTGTGTACCTGGGGAGCTGATGACACAAACTTCAGTCCAAAAGCAGGAGTAAACGAGATGAGATATCCGAGCTTAAGCAGTGAGACAAGAAAAAAGAACAAATTCCTCCTTCCTCTGTCTGTTCATTTCAAGCTCTCATTGGATGGATGATGCACAATTAAATTGGGAAAGGAAATCTACTTTATTGAGTCCACCAATTCAAATGCTAATCTCTTCTAGAGATACCTTCACAGACAAACTCAGAGACAACATTTATTCTGGGCACTCCATGTTCCACTCAAATCAGTCAAAAATATCTTTGTTGGTATTCTGATGTTACACTATTTTTCCCACTATTTTATGCCTTGGTATGGATTTCTACCACCTTCTCTCTTTCCTTCTTTCCTTTCTTTCCCTGCTTGAGATTCTTTTGAATTCCTGCCTTTAATCAGTTATGGAAAATTGTCAGCCATTATTTTTGCCAATTACCCTTGGATCATTCTTTTTCTCCTATATTTCTGGAACTTTAATTGAAAGTATATAAAATGTTCTTGCTCTATATTCTGTTTCTCTTAAGATATTTAAAATTTTTTCCATTTTTTATTTCTGTGTTCCACATTCTTTTTAAAAATTTTTATTTTAATTTTTAATCAGTTTTTAACAGATTCAATGTGATTTGTAGGTACAATTCTAAGAACATAATCACATTCCATTCCTCCCTTCCTGTGTTCCTGTGTTCCACATTTCTTCAGATTTATCATCTGGTTTACTATTTTTCTACCAAAACTGCTGTTATATCAGTTCCAGTTAATTTTTTAAGCTTTTTATTATGATGAATTTCAAACATTTACAAAGTAAACAGAATAGTAAACTGGATGCCAAATATCTATCATGCAGTTACACCTTTGAAACTTCTTCCATTCTTGTTTTATCTAAATCTGCCTGACTCCCTGCCTCCACTGTCACCTTCATTACTTTCATAGGTATTTTAAAGATAACATTTATTTACATTGAGATACACTAATATTAGCTGTATAAGTTTGGCAAATGAACATGGGAAGTGGGATACACAGCAGACTCATAGAATGACAGATGTCCTAAACAGCACTCTGGCCTCAAAATCAGCCCTTAAGGCATTTGGATCTGGCTAAAAAGCCCATGAGAGTTTCTCAGGCATGGAAAGCCAAAACATTGTGGCAAAAAAAAAAAAAAAAAACAACACCTTAAATGAAAGATCTCTGTGAGTGAGATCCCAGCGGAAAGAACAGGCCATCAAAGAAGGAGGTACCTTTCTCTGAAGGGAGGAGAGAACTTCCACGTTGATTATAGCTTTGTCTAAATAAGGTGGGAGTTTGTGAACTCAAAAGGCTTCCATAGCCTTGGCAGCTCATGACAAGAGCCTTGGGTGATTACTGACGTCATTAATAAGAGTGTCAATTGTTAAATCAACAATGGGAGTCACTGTGCACCTACTCCCCATGTAGGATCTCTGACCTTAATGTGTTGTACTATGAGAATTAACGGTAAAACTAGTCTTCAAACAGTACTCTATACTTTGTGTGTCTGTGTGGGTGCAATCTGTTGAAATCTTTACTTAGTATATACTAAGTTGATCTTCTGTATATAAAGATAATTGAAAATGAAAAAAAAAAAAAACAAGTTTGGCAAATGGATACAACATGCAACCTGTACCTCTATCAAGTTACTGGACATTTCCATAATCCCAGAAAGCCTCCTTATACTGCTTTCCAAACTCCCACTTGTAAAGACAATAATGAAGCTCCTGGCTTCTGGCTCTTGGCTTCACACCCACCCAGTCCTGGCCACTGTAGCTATTTGGGGAGTGTACTAGCAGATGGAAGATCTCTCTCTCTCTCTCTCTTTTTCTCCTCTCTCTTTTCTCGCTCTCTCTCGCTCTCACTCTCTGACTTTCAAATAAATAAATAATTTTTTTAAAAAAGAAAATAAGCCCCCGGATAGTTTTACTAAACTTCTGTCCCTTTTTGGCCTCTGGGCCTGTACTTGGAAGTGCAGCTTCAAAGATCTTTGAAAGGCCCTTGAGTGTGGTCTGGCAGGACAAAAAAATGTATGAGTAAAGATAAAGAGGATTGCAGACTACCCTAGTAGTAAAGACAGAGTACAGTATGTGCCTCCTGTGTCTAAGAACTCCATGTTGTTATCTGCCACACCCAAAGTGACCTGAGATGGAAAATATGGGAGCTATAGTAGCCTCTGGAATTTTTCAAGATAACAATCTTAGCTCTTTCAAGACTCAGTTTTCCCAAGTAGTCAGAACTGCTTGAGAACAGAGAACACAAGAGATTATCTTAAAGACTGACAGAGAGCTCAAGCTGAAGGACAGTATTGTAGCTAAGAGTTCCATTTAAGGGCCAGGCCTGTTGTTCTGGAAATTTATATTGAGACTAGACAATGGAAAACTAAATACTTCTCTTTTTTTGGATCTCAGGATTAAACTAATCCCAATTAAGGCAATGGCCCTGTTCTTTGAAACAGCCTGATTGAAGGGCAAAAACCAGCCCAACTAAGGGGTGACCAATGTAAACCCTTCCCAGGATGTCCTGCTGGAAGGGGGACATTCAATTTAAATGGGTGTCTACTTCAATGGAGGCATTCCACCCACTTCTTTGGCCAAGAAGAAGGCCCAATGTTTCCTCCTTAAGATGGACATTCTCTGGTGCTGGGTAGCCACTCCAGGTCTAGAAGAAAACAGACAAAAACTAGGTGTGCCCCTCCTCGAAGCATCAAGTCTTTCAACCAGGATGGTTCCAAAATGGGAGGGTCAGCCAAAAAAGGAGGGAGAACAGTGGGCTTTCATTCTTTGTGAAGAACAAAGAGATCCTGATAACATGGAATGGAGTGAGTCCTCACCACTAAGGGCGATGGGTGCTAAGCATCTGAGAATGGGCACCTGTCAACTCCACCAGACAGTGACCCTGGCCAGGAATTGGCAGTTGCCCCAACACTGGAAATATATTCTTTGAGTATCATAAATAGAGGGGAAAGAAGGCTAGGAGTGATTAGGAGCCAACAGCATGTGTGGTTTGCCTGATTAAGCTGCAGCTACCTATTGCACCACACACTGGAGGTTGGTGATCAGAGAAGTCCCCCTACAGGCCACCAAAATGTTGCAGGAAGTGACCAATTCAGGTTGGCATTCTGGCTGGTGAAAGAATTCACCAGAGCAGTCAGAGACAAAGAGTGAGAAGAGTTAGATTTATTACATACACTGTAAGGGAACGTTGGGCAGTCAGGACAGTTAGGTATTAGGTGATTACTACCACATGCTGCAAGGGGCATAATTGTAACTGCAATATCAGCTAGGGTGTTTTTCTTCCCATGATCCAATAGGCTTTCCCAGGTAGGTGGTTTGCATTTATGGTAGAGCTGGGGAGCCTGCTCCACCCACAGCTTTGGGACGTGCCCTATGCTCCAGGGCAACCCTACTTATTAGCTATTCTAGTGTATATGGTTTTTTGGACAGTGAGAGAGAGAGAAACAGAGAGAAAGGTCTTCCTTTGCCGTTGGTTCACCCTCCAATGGCCGCCGCGGCCAGCGCACCGCGCTGATCCAAAGGCAGGAGCCAGGTGCTTCCCCTGGTCTCCCACAGGGTGCAGGGCCCAAGCACTTGGGCCATCCTCCACTGCACTCCCTGGCCACAGCAGAGAGCTGGCCTGGAAGAGGGGCAACCGGGACAGAATCCGGCACCCCGACCGGGACTAGAACCCGGTGTGCCGGCGCCGCAAGGCGGAGGATTAGCCTATTGAGCCACGGCACTGGCCATGTGTGTATATGGTTTTAATTTGCTCTTCTCTAAGACTAATGATATCAATCACTTTTTCAAATGCATTTGGACTTTGTAAAGTATCAAGTCTCTTTTTTATTACTGGGTTTCTTTTTCATCCATTTCTTATTTAGTTTTAGGAGTGTTTATATGTCCTGGATACAAGTTCTATGTCAGACATATGTGTTGTTTGGTCGTTTCTTATGTTTTTTACTTCAATTATTAGTTTTTATTTCCAATTTTATATCTGTTAATATGAATATCTGAGTCTTCATAGGTCTGATTTGTTTTCAAATTTATTTATTTATATTTGAAAGCCAGAGAGATGCA
Organism: Oryctolagus cuniculus; assembly: GCF_964237555.1. Lineage (NCBI taxonomy): Eukaryota > Metazoa > Chordata > Mammalia > Lagomorpha > Leporidae > Oryctolagus > Oryctolagus cuniculus. The sequence goes on along the minus strand of NC_091453.1, from coordinate 54,834,685 downwards.
GAAAGAGAAACAGAAATCTTCCATGCCCCAGTTCACTCCCCAAATGCCTGCAACATCTGGGACTGGGCCAGGTTGAAGCTAGGAGCCTGGAACTCAATCCAAGTCTTCCACGTAGCTGGCACAGATCCAGCTACTTGAGCTGTCACTTGCTACCTTGCAGGATGTGCATTAGCAGAAAGCTGGAATTGGAAGTAGAGCTAGGACTAAAATCCAGGCATTCAGTTAAAGGATGTGGGCATCTCAAGCAGCATCTTAACTGCTGCACCAAATGCACATCCCCATGAATCTGATTCTGCTGCCTGCATTTTCTCACTCTCATTCATATTGCCTCATGTCCTTAAATTTTTGTAACTTTTTGCTGTGATTTCATATTTCTTGGAAATTGATCTGTGTTGATTTTTGAGTTATAGAATGAAAGTGGGTTTCTCCAGAGAAATTTGTGTTTGCTGTTACAAACTGAAATTCTTGGTTTGGAGTATTTTAATTCACTACACAGTGTAAATCTGGATGTCATTACTGGGTTTAGCTTAAGAAGACTCAGTGGAGACTTTTTTTTCCTTTTTCACTGTGTGGCAATGTTTCAGACAATTTATTCTGTCAGTGAATGGAGAGGGAGATAGATTTATTCATGATTAATTGTTCTTTGAAGGGATAGCCAGTGGGGTCTCAACTTTAAAATGACTCTACTTTTTACTTTCATTGGTGATAAACACTTGGCTTTTTCTCCTGTTTCCTCACATTCCACTAGATTGTGAAAACTAAAACCTGATTTAACTGGCATTAGCAAGTACTTCCCTGTGAAAGCTAGGCTCAATGTTTTACTTTCCTCTGTTGGCTTTTCCAATCATTTGTTTTTCTTATAACTTCTTAATATGTTTTGAATTAATTGATGCATTTATCCAACATTATTAGTTTTCAGCAGGAAAATTGGTAAAGATACTTAATCTGCTAGACCACTGTACTGCTAGAAACAAGGATCCAGCATTTTAATTTTAAATCAGTAATTCACTCAACTTCTCATTTGTAAGCTCTATATAATTAAATTTACTCATTTAACAGAATGTGTATTAAAATTCTATCATATGTTGAACAAAGTTAATTTTAAAATTACATAAGGGGTAGATGTTTGGCACAGTGGTTAAGTCGCCACTTGGGAAGTCTGCATCCCATATTGGAGTGCCTGGTTCAAGTTCCAGCTACTGCACTTCTGATTCAGATTCCTGTACTTCTGATTCAGATTCCTGTTAGTGCACATCCTGGGAGGTTACAGGACATGGCTCAAGCACTTGGACCCCTACCATCCATGTGATGAGGGAGGCCAGGACTAGAAGCTGGCCAGACTAACTCTATCCCACAGTTGCTTGCCAGTACATAGAAATTGCAGCTCTTTGCCAGCACATACACACTGAATAAAACAGGATGCAGTTCGGATGTAACAGTATTTGCCAGAAGACAAGATTTAGGTTTTAGCACTCTGGCCTCAGAATCAGCCCTTAAGGCATGCGGATCTGGCTGAAAAGCCCATGAGAGTATTACAGGCATGGAAAGCCAAAACACTCTGGCAAAAAAAAAGAAAAAAAAAACCACAACAACAACAACAACAAAACCTAAATGAAAGATCTCCGTGAGAGAGATCCCAGTGAAAAGAACAGGTCATCAAAGAAGGAGGTACCTTTCTCTGAAGGGAGGAGAGAACTTCCACTTTGACCATGACCTTGTCTAAATAAGATCGGAGTCAGCGAACTCAAAAGGCTTCCATAGACTTGGCAACAAATGACAAGAGCCTAGGGTGATTACTGACGCCATAAACAAGAGTGTCAATTTGTTAAGGCAACAACAGGAGTCACTGTGCACTTACTCCTCATGTAGGATCTCTGTCCTTAATGTGCTGTACATTGTGATTTAATGCTATAACTAGTACTCAAACAGTATTTTTCACTTTGTGTTTCTATGTGGGTGCAAACTGTTGAAATCTTTACTTAATATATGCTAAACTGATCTTCTGTATATAAAGAGAATTGAAAATGAATCTTGATGTGAATGGAAGGGGGGAGGGAGAGGGAAAGGGGAGGGTTGCGGGTGGGAGGGAAGTTATGGAGGGGGGGAGAGCCATTGTAATCCATAAGCTGTACTTTGGAAATCTATATTCATTAAATAAAAGTTAAAAAAAAAGATTTAGGTTTTGACAAGAATAAGTTAGAAAAGGTTCCATGAAGACTGCCCCTGCCTTAATGATAGCTAATGTATAACCACTACATTTGCTCTTTGGAGATGACAATGTTAAAGACATACAAATACCCCTAGACTGAGAGACTTCATCAGCTTGCTCTCTGTCTCTGACTTTCTTTCTCTTCTCTCCATCTCTCCCTTTACTGGGAACTTCTCTGTTTCCTACTCAAATAAAATTTCACTTATTCTCGCTGCTGCATCCAGTCTCATAAATTGTCATTGACACCAGGACACCAACTTGGACTCATCTCACCAGTTTTCCTGCAATAGCAGGAGACTTGAATGGAATTCTGGATTCCTGGTTTTAGCCTGCCTGGCCCAGCTTTGGCTTTTATAGGCATTGCCAGTGGTTTTTAACTGTTCTACCAAACTCCTACCCCCACAAATATATACTTCAAAATGGTGAATTCTATGTTACATGAAGTATATTTCAATACAACATGCTATAAAAAGAGAAACCTAGTATGTGCAGGACTAAGATTTCTGGCCTACTATGAGGATTAGTTTGCAGTATGTAAAGACTCACCATTATTAATTCACTCAGGAAATCTTTTATTTCATTATGTCTAAATTCTTTCTTTCTTGATCATCAAAATTCTCCAGAAACTTAATTCAGCTAGTGTTTATCTCAGTAGTAGTCATTTCATTTTCTCAATTTTTATTTAGGTGACCTGCATTTATGTTCTATCACTTTAAATACATATATCTTCAATAGCTATTGATAGGTTTCTTAGCCAAGGTATTGAATTTGGCAATGTGGGAAAATGTCTTCAAATGCTGTTTTTGGTCACTATTACTGAATCTGTCAAAAGAACAAATGCTTCTAGAAGAACCCATGGAAATATTAAAATTCAAATTCATCACCATCAATATGATTGCCAACATTCGAGGAGCTATATTAGGCACTAGAAGTTGTACTGCAGATTATGTGACTCTGAAATCACTTTTATGCAACCTGCAACTGATGAATGTTGGGCCCTTTAGATAGTGGCAGTCATGATATAGTAGCCCTTCATGGTTTAAAATGCCAAGTAAAATGAATGAATTTTTACCTTGACTTAAGTGGAGAATATTTTATGATGGAAATTCTGCAGTCTCATGCGTTTCTGGTTAAAGAACTTTAAAAAAGTAGTCACCTTACTCTAGACACCAATTTATCTTTGTATACGCTAGCAGGACCTCAATCACAACATGTTCCAGACCATGCTCATCACCCCCTTCCATCCTTCTCTCCACCAGGTACCCCAAGACATATTCCTCTTTCATGTCTCCTCTTTCATTTAAATGCATTACCATCTTCCCAGTTATCATGATTAGAAACCCCCTTGCTTTCTTTTATGCTTCCCATCTGAACAGTCACCTAATGCTATCCAATACATCCCCATAATATTAAATCTTTCTCTTCCTTCTCATTTCCTCTGCCAATATCCTTTTTCAGTCCTTCATCATCTCTCAACTACACTGTTGCTATAGTCTACCAACTGGTTTCCTTGTCTTTAGGCTGTCTTCCTTCTAATCTAACATTTTCACTGTTATCAGTTGGCTTCCTAACACAAGATGAATCATATTCACTCTCCTACTCTAATGAGTCTCCATCACTTACAAAATAAATTCCAAAATCTTTAAGTCAGAGAGTCTAATGGTTAAGAACACAGGCTTATTAATAACATAGATTTGGGAGTGAATCTTTGCTGGACCAGTTCCTTGTTATGTCAGAAGCTATTTATTTAACCTCTCTGTACCTCAATTTCCCCCTCCATAATATGGTACTAAGAATATTACCTACACCATAGAGTTGATGTATCAGTTAATGAGATCATACTGTATGCTTAGTATAAGAGCTGAGTGTTAGCTATTACTAATATTATCACTAGACCTCCATAATCTTACCTGTCCTACTTTCCTTTTTTGAATTTACTTTTTATTTATTTGAGAGACAGATCAGGGACAGAAACAGATGGACAGAAACAGACAGACAGAGATCTCCACCCCCTGTTCACTCCTCAAATGTCCACAACAGCCAGGGTTGGGCCAGGCTGATGCCAAGAGCCTAGAATTCACTTAGGGTATCCCACATGGGTGGCAGAGATCCAAGTACTTGAGCCATCATCTGCTGCCTCCCAGGGTGCACATTAGCAGGAAGATGGAATTGAAAGCAGAGCCAAAATTGGAACACAGGCACTGTTATATGGAGTTCAGGCATCACAAGTGGTATCTTAACGGTTGTGCCAAATGCTTGCCCCTCTTTTCTACTTTTATTATAGCTTCATCTGCTTACTACATTCTTTTCACTATATTGAAAATATATTGTATACTCTCACTTTTGTTGGTTCATTAACCTGGAATGCTGTCTACATACTTTTCCTTTTATTGGAATTCTATCCCTCAAAAACTCAGCTCAAATGCTTTTCATTATGTGATATTTTCTTTGATCCATGCCCCTTCCTCTCAGTCAGAATTATTTTTTCCCTTTCTTGCCAACACCATTTTGCTTATTCTTCTAATTGGTACTTCTTTTGTTCTGCTTTGTTTTATTTATTTATTTATTTATTTATTTATTTATTTATGTTTCTATGCCCTTTGATATGCTATGGGTTCTTTAAAGGACAAAGATCCATTACTGTAGCATTTCATTTTCGTACCTGTTAACAGTGTTTTTTTTAATGCACAGTGCCTTGATATACAAGTTTGTTAAGTGAATTAAATAACACACAATGTACATTTAGGAAAAAGTGGGGGTATTTTCGATTCACCTGTTCTTTCTCTGTTCAAAGCTGTACACTGTCTCTTTAAAAACCCACACTGCAACATCATCACTCAGCATCCAAGAGGAGTATGTAGCATAATTGCTAGACATCCAGCTCACAGCTCCCCCATCCCCCGCCCAGCTCCACACACACAAGAATAAGGTCAAGAGGAAAAAATAAAGAATAGCAAAGCAAATTTTGTTGCCACATTGGTAACTAGCAAAAGGGAGGTGAGGAAATATGTAAAATACAAAGAACGAAGTTCAAAGATATAGGATTTTAAATCATTTTAACTTTAGTTATTGCACAGGAATTCCAAAATAAAACTTAAAATAAGCTTATTCTGATCAAAATGATTGTAAGGCTAAATGAGGTGACTGCCCATCTCAGTTTGCCCAGGGCCATCCTGGTTTTAGCATCATAAGTTCAGCGTCCTAAGAAACGACTAATTTTTTTTTTTCATACCAGGTACGGCTTGTCATCTTAGAAACTTGTTGGCTTTAATTTTTTAAAAGATTTATTTATTTTATTTAAAAGTCAGAGTTACACAGAGAGAGGAGAGGCAGAGAGAGAGAGAGAGGTCTTCCATCCGCAGGTTCACTCCCCAGTTGGCCGCAATGGCCAGAGCTGCACTGATCCGAAGCCAGGAGCCAGTTTCTTCTGGGTCTCCCACATGGGTTCAGGGGCCCAAGGACTTGGGCCATCTTCTACTGCTTTCCCAGGCCATACCAGAGAGCTGGATTGGAAGTGCAGCAGCCAGGTTTTGAACCAGTGCCCATATGGGATGCCAGTGCTTCAGGACAAGGCATTAACCCACTGTGCCACAGCATCGGCCCCTTATTGGCTTTAATTTTAAAGATGGAGAGGCAGAGGTAGAGAGAGAAGTCTTCCTTCTGATGTTTCATTCCTCAAATGGCCACAATGGCCAGAGCTGGGTCAGACTGAAGCCAGAAGCCAGGAGCTCAGGTCTCCACGTGAGTGCAGGGACCCAAGCACTTGGGCCATCTCTGCTGCTTTCCCAGGCACATTAGCAGGGAGCTGGATCAGAAGTGGAGCACCCGGGACTTGAACCAGTGCTCATATGGACTGCCAGCATCAGTCTTAACCTATTGTGCCAGAATGCTGACCCCATGTGTCAATTCTTTTTATCAGTTAAAGGTCCAATCTTTCTAGACCCAGAACTATTGTATATCTGAATACTTTCAAAGCTTGTAGAAATAAAATACTGCATAATGCTATTTGAAAACTGCCTGTGAAATTATAAAATTAAATACACATGCAAAGTTGAGCATAGCATTCAAAAACTACATAGAAATTAATTCATTTATATTTTCAATGATTTAATTAAACATTGCTTAGGGGCCCAGTGCTGTGGCATAGTGGGCTAAGCCTCCGCCTGCAGCACCGGCCTCCCATATGGACACTGAGTCACATCCTGGCTGCTCCTCTTCCGATCCAGCTCTCTGCCATGGCCTGGGAAGGCAGTAGAAGATGGCCCAAGCCCTTGGGCCCTTGCACCCACATGGGAGACCTGGAAGAAGCTCCTGGCTCCTGGCTTCAGATAGGCCCAGATCCAGCCATTGCAGCCATTTGGAGAATGAACCAGCAGATGGAAGACCTTTCTCTGTCCCTCCTTCTCTCTGTAATTCTACTTCTCAAATAAATAAATAAATATTTTTTAAAAACAACATTGCTTAGATCCCCATTATGGGTCTAATATAGTGCTTAGTTGCTGAAAGATGATAAAAAGACATATATTTCGCATCCATGAATCATTTAAAGAGTAATAATACTAAAGTAGTTCTATCAAAGCTACACATGCAGTTTCAGAAGATTCAGCATGGGAGAAGATTTTTGTAACACATAGAACCAACAATGAACTTGCATCAGAATATATAAAAATGCTTCCAAATAAAAACATGATTAAAATGAGTAGAAGTCTTGAACAAGATAACAAAAGAGAGCATCCCAATTGCTGATAATTATGAAAAAGTGCTCAAGAGTTTTAAAGAAAGTACAAATTGCAAAAATAAAATACAAATTGAAGGTGTAGATACACCATTGTACATCAACAGAATGTATAAAATGAAAAATCAAGTACCAGTGAGGACATGTGACTCAGCAATTCTACTTCTAGGTTTATTCACAACAGAAGTACATGCCCAGGTACACCAATGGATTCATATAAGAATACTTATAGGGGCCAGTGCTGTGGCACAGTGGGTAAAACTGCCACCTGCAGTGCCGGCATCCCATATGGGTGCTGGTTCAAGTCTTGGCAGCTCTGTTTCCTATCCAGATCCCTGTGAATGTGCCTGGGAAAGCAGCAGAGGATGGTTCAAGTGCTTAGGCCCCTGTACCCACATGGGATACCAGGATGAAGTTCCTGGCTTTGGCCATTGGAAGATTGAGCTCACTCTCTTGCTCTCTCTCTCTGCCTCTGCCTTTCCCTCTCTGTGACTCTGTCTTTCAAATAAATAAATCAATCTTATTTTTAAAAAAGAATACTTATAGTAGCATTATTCACAATGGCTCCAAACTAGAAACAAGTCAAATGTCCACAAACAGGAAAAAGGATAAGCACATGTGATATTATACACTAGAATACATGCTAATAAAAATAAATTATACAGCTACGTGCAACAACACGGATCTACCTCCACAAACAGAATGTTGAGTAAAAATACTAGACATGGAAAACCCCTGTATGATTCCACTGAATAAAATGGAAAATAAGACAAGACTACTTAAAGTAAGGATTTCTTTAGGTTTCTTTTGGGGGAAGGGAATGTATGTAATTGGGGACTTCTATGAATCTGGCAATGCTCTATTTCTTTTCCTAAGTGGTGATTGCTTAGGTATGTTAAAATTTCCAAGGATTGATGGAACTAGTCATTTTATCTTTTATGTGTTTTGATTTAAATTATTCTTCTTCACAACAAAAAAATAGGATTTTAGCCAGCATTGTGGTACAGTGGGTTAAGCTACCACCTGCTGTGCTAGCATCCCATATACGCACAGGTTTGAGTCCCGGCTGCTCCACTCCCAATCTAGCTCCCCGATAATAAGCCTGGAAAAGCAGCAGAAGATGGCCCAAGTCCTTGGGCCCCTGTATACATGTGGGAAGCCCAGAAGAAACTCCTGGCTCCTGGCTTTGATCTGGCCCAACCCTGGCCATTGTGGCCATTTGGGGAGTGAACCAGTTGATGGAAGACCTCTCTCTCTGTCTCTGCCCCCCCCTCTTCCTCTCTCTCTCTGTAACTCTGCCCTTCAAATAAATAAAATTTAAAAAATAGGATTTAAGAGCAGGCAATTTGGTCAACAGAATCTGAGCAGAGGAATTTGAATGGCTTTAAGGAATGGGGCATAAACAATCATAGTCTTATATACTGACATCCATTATGGAGTTAACCCCATGGAGGAGTCTATAAAGCTCTGACAGGCTTCTTCTTTTCTAGAAAGTGTTAGATACAAACTGCCAATTTTTAGCTTTTCAACTCTATCCCTACTGAGCGGAAACTCTGCCGTTTCTATTTTTATCAGTTACCACAGTATCATTCTTCTCAAATTAAATTTCTTTTTCAAAATAGGTTGGTGCCTTAGTTCCTTTTGTGTTGCTATCCAAGAATACCTGAAGTCTGGTACTTTAAGATTTATTTAGCTCACAGTTGTGAATGTTCAAGAGCATGGTGTTGGTGTCTGCTTGGCTCTAGTGACAGTCTCAAGGTAGATGACAAGAAAATGGTGGGAACATACATGAAAGTAGTGAGAGGTGCACATGGAACATGGATTCAGGGAAAGGTACCACACTCCATTATAAAACCTCTTATCTCATGAGAATGAATCTAGTCCCACAATACTTGCATTAATCCTTTCTGTGGTTGATGCACCTATGACCTAAGTATCTTCCCCTAGGCCCCATTTCTTAAAGGTTCCACCACTTCAACACCACCACACTGGAGACCAAGCCTCCAGCACATGGACCTCTGGAGGACAGCCCATATCTAAACCATAACAGTTCAATTGGTAATTAAGGGGGAAATGTTTAAAATATAGGGAAGATGGGGCCGGCGCTGTGGCACAGCAGGCTAACATCCTGGCCTGAAGTGCTGGCATCCCACATGGGCACCGGTTTGAGACCTGGCTGCTCCACTTCTGATCCAGCTCTCTGCTGTGGCCTGGGAAAGCACTAAAAGATGGCCCAAGTCCTTCAGCCCCTGCACCCGTGTGGGAGACCCAGAAGAAGCTCCAGGCTCCTGGCTTTGGATCGGCACAGCTTTGGCCGTCGCGGCCAATTGGGGAGTGAACCAGTGGATGGATGACCTCTCTCTCTCTCTCTCTCTCTCTCTGCCTCTCCTCTCTCGGTGTAACTCTGACTTTCAAATAAATAAATAAATCTTTTAAAAAAATAAAATATAGGGAAGACATCCGGAAGGCACAGTTTTTAGAAATTATGTTAATTTTAATTATTGTACATCATGAATCTAAAAGGGAAAAAAGGATAAGAGATCAATCTGGGCAAAACTGTTAGAAGACTAAACTAGGATGACCAATTATTCCATTTCTTTTTTTTTTTTGCAGTTATTCTGGTTTCAGTATTGAAAGTCTTGTATCACATTTATTTATTTTTTTAAGAAAACTTTTATTTAATAAATATAAATTTCAAAAGTACAACTTTAAGATTATAGTGGTTTTTCCCCCATAACCACCCTCCCACCCACAAACCATCTCATCTCCTACTCCCTGTCCCATCTCATTCACATCAGGATTCATTTTCAATTATCTTTATATACAGAAGATCAACTTAGTATATACTAAGTAAAGATTTCAACAGATTGCACCCACAGACACACAAAGTATAGAGTACTGTTTGAAGACTAGTTTTACCATTAATTCGCATAGTACAACATATCAAGGACAGAGATCCCACATGGGGAGTAAGTGCACAGTGACTCTCATTGCTGATTTAACAATTGACACTCTTATTTATTACGTCAGTAATCACCTGAGGCTCTTGTCATGAGCTGCCAAGGCTATGGAATCCTCTTGAGTTCACAAACTCCGACCTTATTTAGACAAGGCCATAATCAAAGTGGAAGTTCTCTCCTCCCTTCAGAGAAAGATACCTCCTTCTTTGATGGCCCCTTCTATCCACTGGGATCTCACTCACAGAGATCTTTCATTTAGGCCTTTTTTTGCCACAGTGTCTTGGCTTTCCATGCCTGAAATGCTTTCATGGGCTTTTTAGCCAGATCCAAATGATTTAAGGGCTGATTTTGAGGCCAGAGTGCTGTTTAGGACATCTGTCATTCTATGAGTCTGCTGTGTATCCCGCTTCCCATGTTGGGTCATTCTCTCCTTTTTAATTCTATCAGTTATGACCAGCGGACACTGGTCTTATTTATGTGATCCCTTTGACACTCAATTCTATCTTTATGTTCAATTATGAACTTAAACTGATAACTTTAGCTAGTAAGATGGCATTGGTACATGCCAACTTAATGGGATTTGGAGTCCCATGGCATGTTTCTAGCTCTACCATTAGGGGTAAGTCCGAGTGAGCATGCTTGCATCACATTTAAATTCTAAGCTTAAGATGTCTTTTATTGACTATGTGTTAGGTTGATGATTTTTCTTCTTGATCTTATTAATAATCTGTCTTCAGAATCACATTATAGAATGATTTCTACTTCAAGAACATTCCATGATATATGAATTCTTCATCATTTTAATAGGATATTTATTATAAGAAGCATAAAACAATATTACAAAACCATTAAACTTTTAAAAGTTCGCCAATCTGCTGTTACATTTTCAATTTTTCTCTATACAAAAATTTTTGTTAATTTATCCTTTCCATTTATATTATATTGCAAGCATTTTAACATGTCATTGACATGTGTGTCAGTCTTTTCCTTTGTGATTTCATCTGCTGCTTTAAACCTTAGAAAATAGTAATCCCTGTGATTTCTTCTTAGTTTAAATTAAATAAAATGTCTTTCAGTCCCCAATACCTTATCCTTTTCTTGACCTTTGCTTTAAAGATGCTTGTTATAGATAGACCCCAAGGCAGATCTTACTTTTAAGCCTGCAGCCCTGTTTATCTCTTACATATAAAGGGATCAGATGAAGAGCAATGATATTTCAATTTATGAGGATTTATGAGTAAAGGTTAAAGAAATTGGGCTTGTTTAGCTTTGAAACTGGATTAGCTTATTGATGCTGGGGACAAGGATGAGGAATTTTAAATAAAAGACTTCAAGTAGATGAAAGGGATAGATAATATTGAACTGTTCTCCATTTCTGTTGAGAGTGCAAGGAAATGGACATACTAGGGCAAGGATTTAGTCTTGAAAACAGAGAAAAGATACCCAACCATCAGGATGAATATTTTGATGCTGTCATCAAGAGAGCCTGAAAAAGGAATTAAATTCATCCTGCCTTTGATTGTAAAGCTACAGACTACTTAAAAATAATTTAAAAAATTTGTTTAGCATTTCTCAGTGTATAAAGCAATTCCCTGTAATTATTTCATTTGAACCTCACAGAAACCTTGTGAAGTAGGCATTACGTCTGTTTAAGGATAGTACTATATCCATTATATCCACTTAAGGTTGAGGAAACTCAGTCTGAATTACCAAACTTCAAAGGAGGTAGCAAGTAGTACAACTCAATTTCTTAAAACAGCTTTATTAGATTCAATTAGCAGCCACTTCAACATTTCGCCATCTATATTACATCTTTACAAATCCATTTATTCTGATCATTTTATATAAATGGAATCACGGTTTTTTTTTGATATTTTTCACTTAGCATCTTTTCAAGGTCCATATGTTTTGTAGCATTTAACAGTACTTTATCCCTTTGTATAGCTGAATAATGTTTCATTGTATGGATATACAACATTTTATGTATCCTGTCACCAGTTAATGGACATTTGAGTCCTTTCCACTTTTTAGCTATGATGAATAATGATATTATGAACATTCATGTGCAGTTTATTGTGTGGACATGCTTTCATTACAACTTGATCTTAAATTTAAGTGTTTTCTCATAGGCATAATTCCGAAGACCCCCATGATTTCCACCTTCTTGCATGTATATCCCATATAATTTTCCCCCTTAAGTGTGGGGTGAGAGGATGAGAAAAATTAGAGAGAGTTATCTGGTAAATTATTTTCATGAGGCTGGTTACAAAGGGGTTGATAGGATTGAGTATGTTATCGATATTTTTTCAGTTTTATTTATTTGAAAGTCAGAGTTATGAAGAGAGAAGGAGAGACAGAGAGTGATAAAAAAATCTTGGTCACTGTTTTACATATATGAGATTGCACATATTATTAAGACAGCGAAAACAGCTTTGGCATATCCCCTGATTTTTATGGGTGACGCTGACACATAAAGAGGCAGTATGGTTTCGCTTGGCAGCATACACTTTGGAGTCTGGCTTAGGTTTGAGCTTTGGTTCTGCTGCTTATTGAGTTAAGATATCTTGGGCAATATCCTTAACCTCTGCAAGCCTCTGTTTTCCTCAGCAGGAAAAAAATGATTGTTACTATGTCAAATTTTGAGAGTATTATGAGATCATGTATGTAAAGCATGTAGAAAGTTCCTGTTGCAGAGTAAGCACTCAATAATTAACAGCAGTTAGAATTATGTATGAAAAAGATTAATATGATTGTTTTGTATGACATGCAAATGAACTTGTTCATTTATAAATTTGAAAACTATTTTCTCCTGAGAGTTAAGCAGCAGCATTGATCAAAATTTCTAAATTTTTAAAAGTATAGTAAAACTTTGCATAAGCATTTTAAATGTAATTTTTTGTACAATCAACTATGTTGAAAACATTCTATGGCATAGTGATAACATGCTCTGGAGTCAGACCTCCTGAGGAATTTGGATATCAGCTCTATCACTTACAAGCTACTGGGGCAAGCCCTAAACTTCCTTTCCTCATTTGTGAAATGGTGATTATAATAGAATCCACTCTACATGTGCTTTGAGAGGATTAAACCCGATGATATAAGTTAAAGCACCTAGTGTAGTGCTAAAATAAACTCTGAATAAACTATTCTCCTCAAATAAGGGGAAAACATACTCTAAAACATCAACTAATGGGACTTGTACTATGGCACATGAGGTTAAGCTGCTGCTAGCGACACTGGCATCCCATACTGGAGCGCTGATTCGAGTTTCCCAGATGCTCTGCTTCCAATCCAGATCCCTGCTAATGCACCTGGGAAGGCAGTGGAATATGGCCCAAGTACTTACATCCCTGCCCCCTATATGGGAGACCATGATGGAGTTCCAGGCTTCTGGCTTCAACCTGATCCAGCCCTGGTTGTTGTGGCCATTTGGGGAGCAAACCAATGGATGGAAGATCTCTTTCTTTCCCTATTCCTCTTTCTGTCACTCTGCCTTTCAAATAAATAAAATAAATCTTTTAAAAAATATATCAATTACTAATTTGGTATAGTATTCTCTTGAAATTCTAATAGTAATAAATGTGTGCATACATATATAAATATATACATGTGTGTACACATATATACATATATATGTACATTTGAAACAAAAAGTTCATGGAGCCGGCGCCACGGCTCACTAGGCTAATCCTCCACCTTGCAGCACCGGCACACCAGGTTCTAGTCCCGGTTGGGGCGCCGGATTCTGTCCCGGTTGCCCCTCTTCCAGGCCAGCTCTCTGCTGTGGCCAGGGAGTGCAGTGGAGGATGGCCCAAGTACTTGGGCCCTGCACCCCATGGGAGACCAGGATAAGTACCTGGCTCCTGCCTTTGGATCAGCGTGGTGCGCCGGCCACAGCGGCCATTGGAGGGTGAACCAACGGCAAAAAGGAAGACCTTTCTCTCTGTCTCTCTCTCTCTCTCACTGTCCACTCTGCCTGTCAAAATAAATAAATAAATAAATAAATAAATTCATGGAAAGTAGAATTAAAAGATAAGTTTGGGATGGACATTTGGCTTAGTAGTTAAGATGCCTGTTAGGATGGCCACACCCTCACATCAGAGTACCTGAGTTCATTTCCCAGCTCCAGTTCCTGACTGCAGCTTCTTGCTAATGTCCCTAGGAGGCAGTGGAGATGACTCAAGTAGCTGGGTCCTTGCTACCCATCTGGGAAACCTGGATTGTGTTCCTGGCTCCTGGATCCTGGCTTGGGCCAGTCCTGGTTGCTGGCAGAATTTGGGGAGTGAACCAATGGATGTGAGTTTTCTGTCTCTCCCTCTCAAATAAAATTTTAAAAAATTAAAAGTGTAAAAAGTTTATTTTGGTGTAAAAAAGTTTTGAAATCCATGCGTAATTTTTCATAATACACATTTTCCATGAACTTTTAAAATACCTTGTCTCTGTGGATTTCAAAGTTTTTGCATCAAAATAAATTTGTTTTAAATTCCATTTTCCAGGAATATTTAAAATTATCCTCTGTGTGTGTGGTATGTGTATATGTGTATACATATGTATATATAAATGTACACACACATAGAGTTCGGAATGAAAGCCTACTTGACCATCTTGTTTTTTTTTTTTTAACACAATGCTGATTGAGTTTACCATTTAAAATCTTTAGTTATTTTCATTTTTTATCTGAAAAACAGAGACAGAAAGAGACAGAGACACAATCTTCCATCTATCCACTGTTTATTCTTTGAATGTCCACAACAGTCAGGGCTGGGCTAGGCCAAAGCCAGGAGCCTAGAACTCAACTAGGGTCTCCCATGTGGTAGGCAGAGACTCAAATACTTGAGCCATCACTTGCTGCCTCTCAGAATGCCCATTAGCAGGAAGCTGGAGTCTGAAGTGGAGCCTGGACTCTAACCCAGGCACTCCCATTAAAATGTGGGCATCCCAAATGGCATCGTAACTGCTGTGCCAAATGCCCACCCAGTTTACAACTTTAAAAGAAGTTTTTCACTTATGTTCATAAGTAAATTGACCTGTGATTTTCTTGTACAGTCTTTATCTTTGGCATAGAGCTTATCCTAGATTTATAAAATATGCAGGACATTCAATCATGGTAGATTAATGAAAGCCTATTTGTTTCCTTTTCTTTCCAGACTCCACCAAGAAAACATGAAGGAATAAACAGGAACAAACCCACAAAGACAGAGATTAGGATTAGAGAGGAGTAACACAGGGAACTAAGTGATTATTTTTAAGATCTAAAACAAATATAGAATGTTAAGATATGACTAAATTGGATTGTGGGTACACGGTATCCATTATGTTTTCCTTCATAATTTTCAAGTATGATAAAATATTTTTTTTTCAATTAGTAAAAGTACTTTATTTCCCTCAAGTACACGATGGGGGGGGGCTGGCACTGTGGCGTAGAGGGTAAAGCTGCCACCCACAGTGCTGGCATTCCATATGGGCACCGGTTCGAGACCCAGCTGCAACATTTCTGATCTGGCTCTCTGCTATGGCTGGGGAAAGCAGTAAGAAGATGGCCCAAGTCCTTGGGCCCCTGCACCCACATGCAAAGACCTGAAGGAAGCTCCTGGCTCCTGGCTTCGGCCACTGAAGCTAACTGGGGAGTGAACCAGCAGATGGAAGACATCTCTCTCTCTCTCTCTCTCTCTCTCCCCCTCCTTCTATTTGTAACTCTTTAAAATAAATACATAAATCATTTTTTAAAAAAAGAAGTACATGATGGGGTTGGTGCTGTGGCGTAGCAGGTAAAACCGCCGCCTGCAGTGCCAGCATCCCATATGGGTGCCAGTTCGAGTCCCTGCTGTTCTACTTTTTTTTAAAACTGTTATTTAATAAATATGAATTTCGAAAGTACAACTTTTGGATTATAGTGGTCCCCCCCCCCCAATAGCCACCCTCCCACCCGCAAACCGCTGCTCCACTTCTGATCCAGCTCTTTGCTATGGCTTGGGAAAGCAGTGGAAGATGCCCCAAGTCCTTGGGCCCCTGCCTGGCATGGGAGGTCTAGATGGAGCTCCAGGCTCCTGGCTTCGGATCAGCTCAGCTCCGGCCACTGTGGCAATTTGGGGAGTGAGCCAGCGGATGGAAGACCCCTCTCTCCCTCTCTCTCCCTTTCTCTCCCTCTCTCTCTCTCTCTCTGCCTCTCTGTAACTCTGCCTTTCAAATAAATAAATAAATCTTCAAAAATAAAAGTACATGATGGGGGCTGGTGTAGTAGCATAGTGGGTAAAGCTGCTGCCTGCAACAGCAGCATCACATAAAGGCGCCAGATCGTGTCCCAGTTGTTCACTTCCAATCGACTCCCTACTAACGACTTGGGAAAAGCAGTGGAAGATAGTTCAAGTGCTTGGGCCCCTACTACCCTCAAGAGAAACCTGGAAGAAGCTCCTAGCTCCTGGCTTCACCCTGGCCCAGCTGGGGGCTCCTGCACTCACCTGGGGAGTGAACCAGCAGATGCAAGATCTCTTTCTCTTGGTAACTTTTTCAAATAAACAAATCTTTTTTTTTTTTAAGTACACGATGGGGTAGGCATTGTGGTGCACTAGGTTAAGTCATCACTTGAGATGGCTGCATCCCAAATCAGAGTGCCAGTTCCAGGCCCTGCTACTCCACTTCTGATCCAGGTTCTTAGTAATGCATCCTGGGAGGCAGTGGATGATGGTCTAAGTACTTGGGTCCTTGCCATCAACATGGGAGACCCAGATAGAATTCCTGGTCCCTGGTTTCAGCCTGGCTCAACCCTGGCTGTTGCGAGTATTTGTGGAGTGAACCAGCAAATGGAAAAAAAATCTCTTTGTCCATCTGTCTCTCCTTTTCTCTCTGTTACTCTGCCTTTCAAATAAATATCTTTTAAAAAATGTACATGAAAATAAAGAAGTAAGTTTCAGAAAATGATAGGTGCTTTTTAAGATTTATTTGAAAGGCAGAACGACAGAGACACACACACACACACACACACACAGAGAGAGAGAGAGAGAATCTTCTATCTACTGGTTCACTCCCCTGATGGCTGCAGCAGCCAGGGCTGGGCCAGGCTGAAGCCAGGAGCCAGGAGCGTCCCCTCTGAGTCTGCCACGTGGGAACAGGGGCCCAAGCACTTTGAGTATCCTTTGCTTCTTCCCAGGCACATCAGCAGGGAGCTGGATCAGCCCTTGTCTCTACTATTTAGGAACAGTGTCTTTTTTCTTCTTACTATTTGTTGAAGTCTTTACTTAGTGTAGGGTTAATCTTATGAATATAAAGTAAACTAAAAGTAGATCATTGTAAAAATTAAGAGGGAATAAGAGAGGAAGGAGGAAGAAGGGTGGGAGTGTGGGTAGAGTGGGAAATATCACTATGTTCCTAAATCTGTATATATGAATTACTGGAAATTCGTTTACCTTAAAAAAAAAAAAAGCAGAGCAGCTGGGACTTGAATCTGCACCCATATGGGATGACTTGCTGCAGGCAGCAGTGTGCCACAGCACAGGAGGCCAGGATAAGTTCTTTAAAAGTGCCTCTCACACTTTAATATGCATATGAATAACCTGAGAAACTATTTAAATTCAAATTTTAAATCTTTAGGTCTAGCATGGGGCCCAAGATTCTGTATTTCTAACAACCTCCCAGTTGATGCCAAAGTTAACCGTTCATGGATCACATTTTGAATAGCAAGACTTTAAGGGAAATAATGCAAGGCAATGTGATAGAGAATGGCATGGAGCAGTGGTGGCGGGGTGCCTTCTTTAGATAAGGTGCTTTTGGAAAGCTTCTTTAAGCAAGTGACATTTGAGTTGAAACCTGAATGACAAGAAATAATTTTTTTAAAGCCTCCAAACCTACAGTAATGACAAGGAAAGGGAAGTCTTCATTACTCCAATTTGATCAGTACATGTTGTATACATATATTGAACTATCACAGTATACTCCATAAATATGTATAGCATTAAATGTTAATCGAAAATTTTTAAAAATCTATAGGAAAGATGTTCTAGTTAGAGGCAGAAGCAGGTGTGAGAGTAAGTTCTAGCATTTCCTAGAAACAAAAAGAACATTGGAGCTTACTTAAAGTATTCAAGTGTTTCTTCCACATTTCAGATGTAATTAAGTGAAAAGAGCATTCTATTTGGAATCATAAAACCTATGCTTGGTCTCCATTCTATCAGCTCTGTGGCCTCTCTCATCATATCATATTTCACCTTCAGTTTCCTCATAAATATGGGGACATGAATAAGTAATATCAATCATCTAGGGTTGACATGAGCATTAAATAATAAGAGGTAAGAGAAAGCACTTTGTAAATTGCAAAATACTATGCACACTTAGGTAAAATTATGGCATACATAGTGTTATCATGTGATCTGTGGCTACAGCATCTATTTATAGCAGCTTTTATTGTGTGTACCTCTGTCTCTGCTTTATGACAGACACTTAAGTGTCAAGTTGCTGCAGGCCAAGTTGACCTGTCTGTTGCTGCTGTTCCCTAGCAGTGTGCAACTCTTATAATGCTTCATGTTCTATTTCTAGGTGCACGGGAAGTTTTCTTTGGCTTATCTGGCGAGTAAATGTTTGCCCCATTTTATCTCATTGTAGAATAGCTCCTTGTGTATTCTAATATTATTCACATTTTTAATTAGAGAAGTTGGCTTACAATGATCATTACTTCCATAAAAATATATTGAATTCATTCAAAAACCTTACTACTGTTACTCCATGTCAGGAATGTGTATACGTGATTCTAATACAACTTCTCAAAAGAGTTTTAGGAAATCTTCTGTAGGATTAGATGTAGGTATTTTAGAACTCTGTAGTCTTTCATGATTTAAAATCTTATGACTTATGGGGCACGCTTTTGGTATAGCCATTAAGATGCTGTTTGGGAGGCATGTGTCCAATATCATAGTATCTGGGTTCCAGGTCCAGCTCTACTCTCCTTTCCAGCTTCCTGCTAATCCACATCCTAGGAGGTCACAGGTGATAGCTCAGGTGGGTTCCTGCCACCTACCTGAGACCTAGATTGGGTTCTAGGCTCTTGGCTTCAGCACCAGCTAGGGGTTGTTGCAGGTATTTGGGGGTAAGTATCTCAGTCTCTATCTCTCTGCCTTTCAAATAAATACAATAAGTAAATCAAACAATGTTATGATTTTATATGGCGACTAAAGACTTTTATTAAATCTTGTATGAGAGTATAGGAGACATCTTTTAGTGGACAGAGCAGAACAACAGCCAAACATGATGGTTTGGTTTGTGGATCTATTACCATAAGGCTTGGGCCTTCTTCATTAATAAGGAAGAGTTAATAATACCCACAGAAAATTGTTACTAATATTCAGCAAGATAATGTATGCTTCTGAAAGTATAAAAATGTAAGATGTTATTTCATTACATCTGACAATCTCCATAGAATATTTATTGTATAGTTTCATATATTTTTTAAAATTAGAAGACCACTGGATAATCCCTTAACTGGGTGATAACAGTGGCAATATTCAACCCTAATAGAAATCATTGGTAGAGTCCAGGGTTTCTCTATTGTAGACTGCTGCTAACAAGAATAAATGCTGAATAAATATTTATTGATGATGATATACTCAGTAATAAGAGGTCATTCCGATCTACAGTCAATAAGGCAATAATAAGATAGAAACATCCAATTAGTCACTAAGTCCTATCAATTCCATCTTCTTAATATTTCTAGCACTGATCTATTGCCACAGCTGCCACTAGGTTTAGGCCTTTATTTTATGACTGAACTATTGCATTAACTTCATAATTCCTATCGGAACTCCCCCAATCCAACCTTCCTATTTAAGCCACAGCAGGCTAATACACAATACAAATCTGATCATGTTACCATCCTGATTAAAACCCTTCACTAGCTACAGGATAAAGCATTAACTTATGAGTTAATCAAATACAAAGAATGAGAATGAAATACAAAGGAAATGGAATTTAAAAACCAACTTATTTTGGTGCAAAAATTTTTGAAATCCAGGCACAATTTTTCCCAATGCATTATTCATGAAATTTTTGATGGCTTTCAAAAATTTTTGCATCAAAATCAACTCATCCTTTAATTCTATTTTCCATGAACTTTTTGAAGTACTCTAATATAAGGTCCTTTGCCATCAGGCCTCTGTTCACCCAGACTCATTTCCTGGTACTTTGCCATGCACTCCCTAGACTGCTAAGATGTTCTTTTGCTTTCTTGCTTTTACCATACCATGTTCTTTTCACGGAATTCCTGTGACACTCTTCAATTCTAAACTGTTTTCTTATTTAAATAACAGGTTCAAACATCCCTTTCCTGGAAATTTGGAAGTGTAAAACAATTCATCAGACTTATTATTAGTCCACAGTATCTCTCATAAGAAGTTCAGAATTATTTGCCTATCTTTTGTGAGAGGTTTGGGAATGCAAGCAATTAATATAAAATTGTGATTGCATTACTGTCTCTAGGGTTTCAGGTAACAAGTACCCTCAGAAACTGTTTCCCAGGTAACTGGAAACCTATTCTGACATTTGATGACGATGGTGACAAACAAATAGAAACCTGTCTTTAAACATGGACTTCTTTACATTTTCATTTTACCATCCCTCAGCCAATCCATAGGTTCTTTCAATAACTAGGGACCCTGCAAAACCGAAGGGAAAAGCTAGCAAGAGAGGCAAAATATCAGAGTAAAGATGTCTAGCATGTGTGTTTAACTTCCCCAAGAGCAACAGACCAAAGGAAAACTGCCTCAAGGTTTATGCGAAAAGAACAATCAGCAAAGTAAAAGTGCTTACAAGATGAGAGACACAGTCTCATAGGTGAGGCCTTCCCCCAGGGGAAATTAGTGTCTGTAGTTTAATCTTCCCTAAACGTTAGTCAGCAGGAGAGTGGAGATAAGAATATGCAGAGGGAAAATAGAGAAAGTGGAGCGTGGCATTGAGCTGGAGGCAGTAAGAAAAGGGTGGAATGAGGTACAAGATAGGGCTGGCAGGTATAGCAGAGTATTTGCGTCAACTAAAAAAAAAAAAGATTCGTTTATCTGAAATTTATCAAGAAATCTTTCATTTTATCTGGCAAGCCTAGGAGAAGAGAGGAAAACAATGTTATTCCGATGTTCTTGGTTGTGTAGAAAAATAATCAAAGCCCAGTAGCAGGAGACAGAGAGAGGAAAAGAAAAAAAACCTACCCAATCTGCAGAAAGAAGCTATTTCCGGTCGCGGGTCCTGGGGAAACGAGGGGGCGGGGAGAGAAGATTTAGGCGGCCTACTTCGGTCCGCCAGTGTCCCATAATCCTCCGTGCCCGGTTCCTCTTTCCTCGCTCAAGATGGCGCTGCTCGCGATACATTCTTGGCGTTGGGCAGCCGCGGCGGCTGCTTTCGAAAAACGCCGGCACTCGGCGATTCTGATCCGGCCTCTGGTATCTGTCCGAGGCTCAGATCCGCGATGGAGAGCACCTCAGCGCGGCGCCTCGGGAACTACTCGAATCTTCCAGGTGAGCCGCCGTTCACATGGAAAAGTAAAGGACGAGGGGACCCCGGTGGGGAAAAGGTTGCCCTAGTGACCTCGGGTCAGAAAAAGCACCAAAAAGACGTTCTCAGAGCTCATCAGCAGCAGGAGTAAGTGAAGGAAACTCAGGTTAGTAATTTGAAGAACGAGTAAAAGCTTTGGGGACAGCACAAAGAAAAGGGGCAGGAGGTTCCGGGCAGAGGGCACCTGGAGCACTGGAGTCCTGCAGTTGGATTTTCAGTTTTTCTCTGATACTTAGTGTTGTGTGTGTGTGTGTGTGTGTGTTTTGACGGGGTACACGCCATTCCTAGCCCGCTTACTTTTCTAAATGCAGGACGACTAGACTACCTCCCAAAGTTAGTAACGGAATTTGGGACCAGTTTGCCCATGAATTAGATATTCCTCAGTGTAGCAATTTAGAGGGGACTGTAGGATGACAGCAAACCACCTATAAACAAGTGGCAAATTGAGTTAGCACCAGTTAACTCCCTTGCTGACAGGCATGGTCCCTGATAGGACAAAACCGTAATTATCTTTTTTCCCAAAACATAGACCGCCCTAAATTCATATATAAACATGAATGTCCTTTGATCTGAAAATACCATGATGTTCTGTGTGCACAGGTCATTTTGGAAGCCATAAAGCTATTTCTTATTAACTTCTGAATGTAAGTGTGGTTATTGTTTCCTAATATTTGCATCCATTATCTCTCACTCTGAAACATTTTAAAAAATTATTTGAACTTTCTGTACTTCAGTATATCCTTTCCCATGTTATTGACAACAGGTTCTTTTTTTTTTAAGATTTATGTGTTTATTTGAAAGTCAGAATTACACACAGAGAGAAGGAGAGGTAGAGAGAGAAGTCTTCATCCACTGGTTCACTCCCCAGATGGGTGCAAGGGTTTGAGCTGCGCTGATCCGAAGCTAGGAGCCAGGAGCTTCTTCCGGGTCTCCCACACAGGGGCAGGGGCCCAAGGACTTGAGCTGTCTTCTGCTTTCCCAGGCCATGGCAGAGAGCTAGATCGGAAGTTGAGCAGCCAAACTGGCGCCCATATGGGATGCTGGCACTGCAGATGGAAGCTTTACCTGCTATCCCACAGGACTGGCCCCATTGACAACAAGTTTAACTGCCGTCATTTGTGCATCCATATCGTTTTAAAATGTTTGCTTTTTTCAAAACAAATAACTTCTTAAATTTTGATTATTCACTAGGTATTTAGTGTACTAAATTATTAGTCTATTATGTGTGTAGCACTATGCTGGATAATGGAATATCAAGAGAAACAGTCATGTCTTCAGGAATTGTACAGTTTAATTAAGGCGATTGGATCTGTGCATTACAAGAAGAACTAAAAAACAGAGTAGTAGGTTAAATGTTAAATGAATAGTATGAACAATAACAGGCATAGGTGTCTAGAGGAAGTAGTGATAATTCAGTGTTACAACAGGTATCTCCTGCTGGTGATAGAACTAGGGGAAACATTCCAAGCAGGGGATGAAGCTAGATAGGTGAAAGGCTGGTAAGATTTATTCAGTAATCAAGGAGCACCTTTATATTGCTAACGAAACAAAAAATAAATTCTGCCCTTAAAGAGCTTAAAATAAACAGGCAATTATAATGAAGTAGAATTGTATAATAATGGGGAAGGTGCAAGGGACTGGGAAAGCATGCATTAAAAAGTGACATTAAATCTAGTTCGAGCTTTGGCTGCTTCACTTCTAATCCAGCTCTCTGCTATGGTCTGGGAAAGCAGTGGAAGATTGCCCAAACCCTTGGGACCCTGCACCCACGTGGGAGACCCAGAAGAAGCTCCTGGCTCCTGGTTTCAGATCGGCCCAGTTCCGGCCTTTGCGGCCATTTAGGGAGTGAACCAGTGGATGGAAGACCTCTCTCTCTGCCTCTGCCTCTCTGTAACTCTGTTTTTCAGAAATCTTTAAAACAATATCTAATCTTTTTTTTTTTTTTTTGACAGGCAGAGTTAGTGAGAGAGAGAGAGACAAAGATAAAATCTAATCTTAAGGTAGGGAAGATTCCCTTGAATTATTGATATATATCTGCAAAATTAGAAATTAGCTAGTTAAAGAGGGACCAGCCTCTGCAAAGGCCCACAGTAACAAAGAACATAGAGGCAGGCATTTAGCACTCTGATGCAGGTGCTGCTTGGGACACCTGCAGTCCAAATCATCCCTGAGTTCAAGTCCTGACTCCACTTCTGATTCTGGTTTCCTACTGATGTGTATCCTGGATGGCAGCAGTGATAGTTCAAGTGGTTGGGTCCTTGCCCCCCATTTGGGAGACCTGAATTGAGTTTCTGCCTGCTGGATTCAGTCTGTCCCAGCCCTGGCTGTTTGGGGCATTTTGGAAATGAACCAGTGGATGGAAGAGCTCTCTAATTCTGTCTCTGTCTATCTCTCTTTCAAATGAATAAATAAATAAATAATTTTTTAAAGAAAGAACATGGACTTTTCTATAGAACTGAATATAGTTTAAACTATAGTGAAGAGTTTAAGATAGAAAGTGGCAAAAGATTAGGCTAGAGAAGCAAATCCTGGTTGTTTTAAGATTTTAAAATTGTTGTATAGGCCAGCGCCATGGCTCAATAGGCTAATCCTCCGCCTGCAGTGCCGGCACCCCCGGTTCTAGTCCCGGTTGGGGCACTGGGTCTATCCCGGTTGCTCCTCTTCCAGGCCAGCTCTCTGCTGTGGCCCGGGAGTGCAGTGGAGGGTGGCTCAAGTCCTTGGGCCCTGCACCTGCATGGGAGACCAGGAGAAGCACCTGACTCCTGGCTTCGGATCAGTGCTGTGCACTGGCCACCGGGGGCGGGGGGTGTGTGTGAACCAATGGAAAAGGAAGGCCTTTCTCTTTCTCTCTCACTGTCTAACTCTGCCTGTCAAAAAAAAAATTATTTTATAGCTTAAGTTTTTGTCACATTATGTCTTGAGGCTGTTTTTGTTCTATAGTTCTCCAACGTGCCAGATGAAGTTAAGGTAAAGTTTATAGGACTATTCTCAGGGTAGAAGAATGAGAGGGAAGGAGAAATCATTAGGACTCTCAGGACATAATGGTAATAAAAATTCAGCCCTTTCTCTTTCCATGAGCACTATCCCCACAACTTCCTTCTTCCACTCTCTGCTGTAAATCCTACCACTTCCTTTGGTTACCATTTCTGAAGTGTGAAAACAAGGTGAAAATGTCACCTTTGCTTTCTTTCTATTTTTTTAAGTTGGAGATGCAGAGAATAAGAGCAGGAGCTCTCCATCTGGTCCATTCCCCCAAATGCTTTTACTGACTGAACCTGGACTGGACTGAAGCCAGGGGCTGGAGACTCAGTCAAAGTCTCTCACAGGGGTGGCAGGGAACCAACTATTTGAGTCATAACCTGCCACCTCCCAGGTCTATACTCACAGGAAACAGGAATCTGGAGTGAAACTAGGAATGAAACCCCGGCATGCTGATGTGGGACAGGGGGAATCTTAACCACTAGGTCAAATGTCTGCCCCTGACTTCTACTTCTTAAAGGCATGGAACTCTTGGCATTTAAAAAAAACTTTGGATTTATCATGGAGATGAAGAATGATTCTAAAGCTTTCAAACTAGAATATGATGTAACCTGAGCTACCTGCAAATTAATTAGTGATTTCCTATTGAAATAGCAAGATAAATATTGAATACACCTTTAAGCCAATCATTAGTATATAGTACAGTTTTTTTTTTCTTAAAGATTTATTTATTATTTATCTGAAAGTCAGAGTTACACAGAAGGAGAGGCAGAGAGAGAGAGAGAGAGAGGTCTTCCATCTGCTGGTTCACTCCCCAATTGGCCACAACGGCCAGAGCTGTGCCAGTCTGAAGCCAGGAGCCAGGAACTTCTTCCGGGTCTCTCATGTGGGTGTAGGGGCCCAAGGACTTGGGCCATCTTCTACTGCTTTCCCAGGCCATAGCAGAGAGCTGGATTGGAAGTGGAGCAGCCGGACTCAAACCGGCGCCCTATGGGATGCCAGCACTGCAGGTAGTGGCTCTACCTGCTATGCCACAGCGCAGGCCCCAAGTACAGTGTTTTATTTAAAGAGAGGTATTATTTTATGAATTTTTGTTAAACACACATGTACATGCACATATTACCACATATATGTGATCACTATGGTGCATTTTAAAATGCATTTTTCATCTAGTATTGTGCCCTAGAGTTGTGCTGTGCAATGTGGTGGCTATGTAGCTAATAAAGTTAAAATTAAATTAAAAATATAATTCATCAGTTAATTTAACTGTGGCTAATACAGCCACATTTCAAGGATTCAGTAGCCACATGTGAGTAGTGGCTATCATTTTGGTCAACATACATATGGAACGTTCTCCTAGCATTGGAAAAGTTTAATTGGGCAGTGCTGCTTTGGAGAATATCATGTCCAGTCCTTTTGATTTTACAGATGAGGAAACTAAGTCCCAATATGGGTAAATGACAGGTTTGAAGGCCATTCATTAATTTATTGCCTTCTGCATGTCATTTGCTTATATAAGGGTAAATAAGACCCAGGCAGATATTAGACACATAATAAATGTTTATTGAATTATAAAGATACTTATCTAATAATTACTAGAGCACTATTAATGGAGGTATATATTTTAAACATTTAAATTCTTAAAATTGAAAGATTCCATATAAGATTATTTTTAAAGATTTATTTATTATTATTATTTATTTATTGTGGAGAGAAATCCTCCATCTGTTGGTTAACTCCCAAATGCTTGCAACAATCAGGGCAGGAACTCCATCCATGTCTCCCATGTGGATGGCAGGGGACCAAGCACTTGAGCCATCATCCACTGCCTCCTAGGTGCCTTAGCAGGGAGCTGGATCAGAAGTATAGTAGCTAGAGTGGAGAGCAGCATTCTGTTGGGGTGTGGCATTGTGGTCTGGCTGGTTAAGCCACAGTCTGTGATGCTGCCATCCCATATCTGCTAGTTCGAGTCCCAGCTGCTCCACTTCCCATCCCGCTCAGATATGGGAAGTGAGCATCCCAAATGGTGACTTCACACCTGTCTCTGTCAGAGTTCGTTATACAAATGTATTCCGGTACAGCTTCCTCATCAAATAAATGATTTACAAATAATGTCTCTCATTGTGTGGGTTAATCTTTTTAGTTTCTTGCTAGTGTTCTTTGAAGTGCGAGAGTTTTCTCATTTTGATGAAGGCAGATTTATCTATTTTTATTGTTTATAATTCTGGCCTTGTTTATTTTATTTTATTTATTGGAAAGGCAGAGAGGCAGTGAGAGACACACACAGAGACAGTGATTTCCTATCTACTGGTTTACTGCCCAAGTACCCGCAAACAGCCTGGGCTGAGCCAGGCTCAAATTGGAAGTTGGGATCTCAATCCAGGTCTCCCACATGGGTGGCAGAGATCCAACTATTTGAGCTATTGCCTGCTGCCTCGCAGGGTGCACATTAACAGGAAGCTGAAATCCATAATGGAGCTGAGACTTGAATCCAGGTGTTATGATACAGGATGCAGATGTCTCAGCAGCGTCTTAACTGCGAGGCCAAATTCCTGCTCATGGTTTTGGTGTTCTAGCTAAGAATTCGTTGCCAAACTTGAGGTCATGAAAACCTGTATGTTTTCTTCAAATAATTTTATAACTTCATTCTGGTAAGATATAGAAGCATTACTTATATACCTCATATACATCTAGCTTCTTTTCCCTGCTTATTTTATTTTTATACATAAGTGTTACAATCCCAACAATATCTTGTCATGATTATTACTTTATATAAATCTCTTGAAGAGGCTGAAAGGAGAGCAAGTACATATTTATAGATTTTGTTTTATTAACCATTTTATTATCATTTCTTGTTCTCTTCCCATGTTCTCATGTATTTGAGTTACTCTCTGGAGGAATTTCCTTATTCTGGTACAGTTGTGCTACAATTCATCTACTTTGTGATGTCATTGGCAGATATATCTCTAAATGTTGTTATAGGCTTCATAATATATTATACACATAGAAGTTATGGTGTAATTGTTTTATACAATTGCCTTTTAAATCATTGCAAAGAAGAAAGTAGGGAAAGTGTGTATATCTAGTCTTCTGTAATTACAGAACTGCCTTTTCAGATACTCTTTAGTTTTTTGTGTGGATTTGAAGTACAGTCTGAGACTACTTGCTTTCAGCCTTAAGAATTTCCTTTAGGGTTTTTTGTGAGGTGGTTCTGCTAGCAACAAATTCTCTCAGTTTTTGTTTGGCATGGAGTGTATGTTGCTTTCGTTTTTGACCAGTATCTTTGCTAGTTGCAGGATTCTTTTTTAGAAAAAGGTTTATTTATTTGAAGGCAGAGTTACAGAGAGAAAGATTTTCTGTCTGCTGGTTCAGGTGGGTGGCAGGAGCCCAAACACTTGGACCATCTTCCACTTCTTTTCTCAGGTGCATTAGCAGGGAGCTAGATCAGAAGTAGAGCAGCTGGGACTCAAACCTGCATTCATATGGGATGCTGCCATTGCCTTCAGTGGCTTAACCTGCTGTACCACCAAGCTGACCCATAGATAAATGATTCTTGCTTGCCAGGGTAGTTTTTAGTATTTTGACTACGATGCCTCACTGCCTTGTACCCTCCATTATTTCTGCTAAGAAATCTGCTTTTTATCATGTAGCTCCCTTTTTGAGTAAGGAGTCCTTTTTTCCTCTTGTAACCTTCATGATTTTTTCCTTGTGTTTGACTTTCTATCTTTTTCTTACTTATCTTTGGATCTCTTTGCCTTTTTCCCATTTGGAGTTTGTTGAGCTGCCTGGATGTGTAGGTTATTGTTCTTTTAAATAAGCTCTGGAAATTTTCAACCATTATTTCATTGACTAGTTTTTCTTCCCCTTTATCTCCTTTTCTTCTGGTATACTTGTTATACATATGTAGGTGCATTTAATGTCCTATATTTCTCAGAGGCTCTTTGATTTTTCTTCAAACTTTTATCTTTTTGTTCTTCAGATTGCACAGTATCTATTGATATATCCTTAAGTTTACTAATTCTTTCTTCTGCTAATTCAAATCTGCTGTTGACTTCCTCTAGTGAATCCTTCATTTTAGTTATATTTTTCAATTCCCAGGTTTGTTTCTTCTAAAAATAATTTTTGTTTATTGAAATTTATTTAATGTCATTATATCTTCCTTACTCCTTTTATTGTGGTTTTCTTTAGCCTTTGGTCATATGTATAATGACTGTGTTGAGGGCTTTTTCTCTTTAATGCAGCACGTGCTCAAAGCCAGTTTCTCTTGACTGCCTTTTTTTTTAAACTAGTATATAAGTTGTATTTTCTTGTTTCTTAGAGTATCTCATGGTTCTAAAAGACTGGACATTTTAGAGAATATATTGTAGTAACTCTGAGTTGGTTCCCTCCCTCCTGGGGTTTGTTATTTGTTTAGAGAAGGATAGATTTTTAGTAATGACTCCCTGCATCCCGTAGTATTAAGTGTCTGTGTTTTTTTTTTTTTTTTTTTGACAGGCAGAGTTAGACAGTGAGAGAGAGAAAGAGAAAGGTCTTCCTTTTTCCATTGGTTCACCCCCCAAGTGGCCTTTGCGGCTGGCTGCGCTGATCCAAAGCCAGGAGCCAGGTGTTTCTTCCTGGTCTCCCATGCGGGTGCAGGGCCCAAGGACCTGGGCCATCCTCCACTGCACTCCCGGGCCACAGCAGAGAGCTGGACTGGAAGAGGAGCAACTGAGACAGAATCCGGCGCCCCAACCAGGGGTGCCGGCGCCGCTGGCGGAGGATTAGCCTAGTAAGCCGCGGTGCCGGCCAAGTGTCTGTGCTTTTCAAGGAGACACAGCTGTGAGTGTGCCTACAGTCATCCTGGGATGATAGTGATTTTAGCAGGGCTCCCTTTTTCTCTTTCCAAGCAAGTTATGTTCCACTAATTGCTGACAGATTGTACTATTGCTTTCCACGTGCCTTGGGGCATAACTTATTAAACAGACTTAAAACAATCAAATTCAGTTTCCTTTGAAGGGATGGTTGCTGAGGTCAAGGTTTGAGATTTTTCTGATCCCAGACAGTCCACTTTCAGCTGTATTCTCTTGGTTTTCTGATTCTCAAGGGCAAGCGATTAACCTCTGTGTCATGATTCTATCAGTCTCTGCCTAATTGCTTTTCCCATAGCCTGCATTGTTTTTAAGAGCAATCTTGGGCTTGAACTTTTTCACACCTAGTTGCAAATGAAGTCAATCCTTCTGCAAAGAGATTAGGAGCTGTCTGCTTTAGGGTCACCTTCTCCTCCAGGTAGAATCTGCCAGCTTGAGCTCTGGGGCTGGGAGTGGGGATGATGGTGCACTTCTCAGTGCTAGATAGGAGGGGGTGAGAACAGTAGCCTCAGATGTTCTTGGTCTGCTTCTCCTGGTGTGGAACCAAGGTTTTATGAGCCAGGGCTGGGGTAATTGGGGCTGTATAAGTCTCAGCACACTACATCCAAAGCAGAACCTTTGTCCCTCTAGCGGGTGTGTGCGGAAGAAGGCAGCCCCTATCTCTTGGTCACACTAACTCAGAACTTGGCTTCAGCAACAGGTCACTGGAGACAGGATGAGAAATTCTGATGTTTTGCTTTTCCCAGAAGGTGATCTTTAGAATAGCAGCTCTGGTGGGTGTATATTTGTGCGTGTGAGTGGGTGGGGGGCTGCTGTACCAACTCAAATGAAGTTTGCATCTTGCTGAACTGAGAGAGAGAGAGCGTAGGTGTATGAGGGTACTTCCAAAACTTAATGGAAATTGCGTAGTATAATATATAGTGTTTCTGGCTATATAACTCCAGCAATAGGTACTTAATGATTCTCAAGGTAACACACTCCATCCATACCATCAAATTAGTAAGGTTTTATCTTTATGCATCGGGGTAAACATTTTTTAATTCCATTTCCATGAACTTTTTGAAGTACTCTCATTAGTCTGCTTCATACACCACAGACCCTCTCCATTCTTACTGAGCTTAGTATATTTTCTTGAATAAACATTTCATTTGCTCAATGCCCCTAGTACCATTTCTGGGACCCTTAAATGGTTGTCCTTTTATGATTTTTTTTTTACCAGTTTTGCTGAGGAGTTGGTTTAAGGAGCTCCTTATATATTTTCATGCCAGATATGGAACATTCTTCATTTTTTTTTTTTGACAGGCAGAGTTAGACAGTGAGAGAGACAGAGAGAAAGGTCTTCCTTCCGTTGGTTCACCCCCCCAAATGGCTGCTAAGGCTGGCGCGCTGCGCCAATCCGAAGCCAGGAGCCAGGTGCTTCCTCCTGGTCTCCCATGCGGGTGCAGAGCCCAAGCACTTGGGCCATCCTCCACTGCCCTTCCAGGCCACATTAGAGAGCTGGACTGGGAGAGGAGCAACCGGGACAGAACCGGTGCCCCAACCGGGACTAGAACCCAGAGTGCCAGCACCACAGGCGGAGGATTAGCCTAGTGAGCCAGCCCTTCATTTGTTTTTGACTGGCTCATGCCCTTTGACTTACTGCAAGCATGCAAAATAGCCTGTACTTTGTCTTGTAGATGATATTCCCAATGAGATCTGGCACACCTTTTATTTTAGTATGCTTACCTTGTATGTCCCATTTAGTAGTTCTTTTGGATAGGTACCATTTTGTTGTCATTTGTTGACGCTGACCTCATGGACAAAGGGTAGGGGCTTCAGTTTCTTTTTATTTTTTAAAAGATTTTATTTGTTTACTTGAAAGTCAGAGTTAGAGATAGGTAGAGGCAGAGAGAAAGAGATCTTCCATTCTGTGGTTCACTCCCCAGATGGGTGCAACAGTTGGAGTTGTGCCAATCTGAAGCCAGGAGACAGGAGCTTCTGGGTCCTGCACACGAGTGCAGGGGCCAAGGACTTGGGCCATCTTCCACTGCTTTCCCAGGCCATAGCAGAGAGCTGGAGCAGAAGTGGAGCAGCCAGGACTTGAACCAGTGTGCATATGGGATGCTGGCACTGCAGGCCAGGGCTTTAACTCACTGCACCACAGTGCCAGCTCCTTCACTTTCTTTTTTGTTAAAGTTTATTTTTATTTACTTGAAGGTATAATCATACACACATATACACCCCCCACCCACACACACAGAAAATCTTCCATTTGCAGGTTTACTCCCCAAGTGTCCTTAATAGCTGAGACAGGGCAAGGTTGAAGCTAGGAACCTGGAGCTCCATCTGGGTTTCTCACATGTGTGACAGGGGAGGGGCCCAAGTATTTAAGGCATCACCTGCTGCCTCCCAGCGTGTACATTAGTGGGAAGCTACATTGGAAGCAGAGGTGAGATGCAATCTCGGATACTCTGATATGGGATGCCAGTGTCCTAGGTGGCAGTTTAACCTGCTGTGCCATAATGCTGTACCTACATATGATCTTTGTACTTTACAAATTTTGCATTTTAGAAAAAGATTCATTTTATTTAAAGAGTGACAGAAAGAGAGAGAGAGATCTACCATCTGTTGGTTTGTTCCTCAAATGGCCATGATGGTCAGGGATGGGCCAGGCCAAAGCTAGGAGCCAGGAACTCCATTTGGGCCTCCTACATGGGTGGCAGGGGCCCAAGTACCCAGACCATCTTCTGCTGCCTTCTCAGTTGCATTAGCTGGGAGCTAGATTGGAAGTGGAGCAGCTGAGACTTGAACCAGTGCTCATATGGGATACTAGCATTGCAGGCAGCATCTTAACCCACTGTGCCACAATACCAGCCCTTACATTTTTGCTTTTGTAATTGTACAAAGCCATATCTGATAAAAACATATCTGATAAAAATAACTACAACCCTACTGTTTTTTTTAAGATTTTATTTATTTATTTGAGAGATAGAGTTATAGACAGTGAGAGAGAGAGAGAGAGAGAGAGAGACAGAGAGAAAGGTCTTCTCTCCATTGGTTTACTCCCTAGTTGGCCGCAACAGCCAGAGCTGTGCTGATCCGAAGCCAGGATCCAGGAGTGTCTTCCCAGTCCCCACGCGGGTGCAGGGGCCCAAGGACTTGGGCCATCTTCCGCTGCTTTCCCAGGCCACAGCAGAGAGCTGGATCAGAAGAGGAGAAGCCGGGACTAGAACCGTCGCCCATGTGGGATGCCGGTGCTGCAAGCAGAGGATTAATCTACTGCATCACGGCGCCGGCCCCACAACTCTACTTTTTAAACAAGTTTTTCTTTTCCCTTTGAATCTATTCTTATATGTATCTAATTTTTACATTGTTGAGATCATTTTAAATTCTGTTTCTTTTTGCATATAAGCATATTTTTTCTTGGTGCTCAGTCTACCAATATTAGGTCTTTTTATTATTTTAATATGTGTACATTTAGTTACCTGAAAAAGATGATATTTTTATTGTTTTGGGTTTTTTTCCTTTTTTGAAAACAGATTTATTTATATCATTGAAAAGAAGAGTGACAGAGAGAGACATCTTCCATCTGCTGATTCACTTTCCAAATGCCAGCAATAGCCAGGGCTAGGCTAGGGTGAAGCCAGGGGCCAGGAGCTTCATCTAAGTCTCCCACAATTGGTGGTGGGAACCTAAGCACAGACCCATGTCGCTCCCCCTCTTCGCGGAGGAACGACACAGGACCCTGCGCTGTTCTTTCGTCTGCTCGGCCCTCCCCGGGTTTGCTGCTGGTTCTTCCCGGGTTGGCTACTATCCCTTCCACCTCCGTGGAAGGGCAGTTCCCCCTGGCCACATTCCCCACTTCCGCAGGGGAGCGGCACACCGCTGGCCGGCTCTCTGGGGGCTGCACAGGTGTTCCTTCAGCTAGATGTTCCCCTTAGATGTTCCTCATAGATGTTCCTGGTGCATGCCGTCTCTCTCCTCCTTTATAGTCCTCCTCCGCCAATCCCAACTCGGCTGCCCACACGCCGAGTACGCTGCTCTCCAATCAGGAGCAAGTCCTACAGTTTATTAGCTGAACTGGAGGCAGCTGTGCGGAAGCTGTTTACTTCTCTCCTAGCGCCATATTGTGGGAGAGCAGATGCATAGAATAAGTCTTAATTCCAGTAACTCAGTCCAGTCCGGGCTGCTCCCCACAGACCCACTGCCTCCCAAGTGCATTAGCAGGGATCCCGATTGGTAGTAGAAGGGCAAAACAGCCAAGACTCACTAGGTCCTCTGATGTGGGAATGCAGGTGTTCCAAGTGGTGAGAATAACCCACTGTGCCACAATGCCTGTCCCTAGTTTTCTCCTTTCCTAAAAACTGTCCTCCTAAAGTCCACATCAGTCTTTTCTCTTAATATTTATTTATTTATTTATTTGAAAGACCAAGTGAAAGAGGGAGGAGATATAGAGATCTTCCACTGATTTCTTTGTGGTAGCAATAGCCTAGTCTATCCTTTGCTCTACTTCAACTTTTGCCATAGTTTAAGGCCCATGTTACTTTATGAAGAGATTTTCTCTCTGCCTCTAGGGACGTACCCTACATTCCATTGCATACAGCACAACCACATTATTCTTTCTAAAGCACAGCTTTTATTTTTTTACTTCCTTACTTAAAAACTTCAGTGGATAGGCCGGCGCCGCGGCTCACTAGGCTAATCCTCCGCCTAGCGGCGCCGGCACACCGGGTTCTAGTCCCGGTCGGGGCGCCGGATTCTGTCCCGGTTGCCCCTCTTCCAGGCCAGCCCTCTGCTGTGGCCAGGGAGTGCAGTGGAGGATGGCCCAGGTGCTTGGGCCCTGCACCCCATGGGAGACCAGGAAAAACACCTGGCTCCTGGCTCTTGCCATCGGATCAGCGCGGTGCGCCGGCCGCAGCGCGCCGGCCGCAGCGGCCATTGGAGGGTGAACCAACGGCAAAGGAAGACCTTTCTCTCTGTCTCTCTCTCTGACTGTCCACTCTGCCTGTCAAAAAAAAAAAAAAAAAAAAAAAAAACTTCAGTGGTGTCTTCAACTCAGCTTGATGTTCAAGACCCTAAAAACTTTCACCCATCTAGCTTGTTAGTCAAATTGTTAACTGTTTCTGTACAAAACAGCTTGTCCCTCCAGCCACCCTGAATTGCACTCTGTTCCTTTATTTATGCTATACCCTCTGTCTGAAGTGTCCTCTCTTTAATTCCTGCCTGTTTTTCAAATTTTAGCTCAAGGGTCCATTTATTCCATGGCACCACTCATTTATAAGCTCAGAACACATGGATTTCTTCCTTCTCTGAACTCCTTTTCCTACAAGTGGTTATCCAGTATGCCTTGTGGAAAAGATTTTATGCATCTAAAAGGAAGATAGATTCCAGTGATCTTTTTTTGAAATCTTCCATAGAACTGGGCATAGTATCTTATATGTGTTAGGCACTCAGAAAATATTTGTGAAATGAATGATTGCACTTTTTTAAAGGATTTATTTATTTATTTGAAAGTCAGAATTACACAGAGAGAGGAGAGGCAGAGAGAGAGAGAGAGAGAGAGAGACCTTCCATCCGATGGTTCACTCCCCAGTTGGCCGCAACGGCTGTAGCTGTGCCGATCTGAAGCCAGGAGCCAGGAGCCTCTTCTGGGTCTCCCGTGTGGGTGCAGGGACCCAAGGACTTGGGCCATCTTCGACTGCCTTCCCAGGCCACAGCAGAGAGCAAGATCGGAAGTGGAGCAGCCAGGTCTCGAACCGGCACCCATATGGGATGCTGGCGCTTTAGGCCAGGGCATTAACCCGTTGCGCCACAGCGCCTGCCCCTATTTATTTATTTGAATGAGAGAGATTTTCCATCTGCTGGTTCACTCCCCAAATGCCCGTGATGGCTGGTGCTGGGCCAGGCTGAAGCCAACCAGGTCTCCTATGTCAGCCATCTCCTACTACTTTTCCAGTACATTAATAGGGAGCTGGACCAGAAGTGGAGCAGCCAAGACTCTAACTGTTGCTCCAGTATGGGATGCTGGTGTTGTAGGTAGTAGCTTAACCCACTGTGCCACAATACCAGCTCCATGATTAAACTCCATAGCCAAAGCAAAATAGAATCTAACATAAGTATAAATAATATTTGCTTCAGTGTTATACATTTGGAATTGAAGGCTCACTTTCTTGAGGGCAACCTCATAAATTTGTTCATTGCATTTGTGTCAGTGAGTGTTTGGTACCAATGGTGGGGTACTGTCCCTGAGTGTCAGGTTTTTAGTTTAGTAACCAAAACACACATACTGTTAATCCTAAAACTTGAGTTAATTAATTAGAAGGCATCTTTTGTTTAGAAAAATAACATACGGATAGAGTTCTTTGAGGAAGAAATAAGATAAAATTTACATTTTGTAGAAATTTTAAAGGCTATATTTAGGCTCGTAAATAGTTTTTTTTTAAAATATATTTATTTGAAAGTCAGAGTTACACAGAGACAGAGGAGAGGCAGAGAGAGAGAGGTCTTCCATCCGGTGGGTCACTCCCCGGTTGGCTGCAATGGCTGGAGCTACGCAGATCCGAAGCCAGGAGTCAGGAGCTTCTCCTGGGTTCCCACAAGAGCACAGGGGCCCAAGGACTTGGGCCATCTTCGACTGCTTTCCCAGGCCACAGCAGAGAGCCAGATCGGAAGTGGAACAGCTGGGTCTCGAACTGGAGCCCATATGGGATGCCGGCGCTTCAGGCCAGAGCATTAACCCGCTGCGCCATAGCGCCAGCCCTGTTCATAGTTTCTGATCAAGTTTTCTTTACCATATCTGGAAGAGAAAAAGATGTTAGAATGGGAAAACTGTATCCTAAGTTATAGTTTCTCGGGTACTAATGTTTTAGTACAGTAGGCTTTTTTTTTTTTAATTTGACAGAGTTAGCAGTGTGAGAGAGAGACAGAGAGAAAGGTCTTCCGCTGGCTAACCCCCTCCCCCAATGGCCGCTATGGCCGGAGCTATGCTGATCCAAAGCCAGGAGTCAGGTACTTCCTCTTGGTCTCCTACGTGGGTACAGGGGCCCAAGCACTCGGGCCATCCTCCACTGCCTTCCCAGGCCACAGCAGAGAGCTATACTGGAAGAGGAGCAACTGGGACTAGAACCCGGTGCCCATATGGGATGTCGGCACTGCAGTCGGAGGATTAACCAAGTGAGCCATGGTGCCGGCCCCACAGTAGGCTTTTTTTTTTTTTTTAGTAGGCTTTTTTTTTTTAACCTGGAAACTTTTTATTCAACGTATACAAGCTTCATGCATTTCATAAATACAAATTTAGAAACATATTGATTCTTTGCACCCTACCCTCCCTCCCACCCACACTCCCACCTTCCCACCTTTCTTCCTCCTGCCTCTCGTATTCCCATTCTTATTTTTTAATATCTATTTTCAATTAACTTCATGCATATAAGATTAACCTTATCTAAGTAAAGAGTTCAACAAATAGTATGAAAAAAAAAAACAACTGGGGGCTGGTGCTGTGACCTAGTGGGCTGAGCCTCTGCATGCAGTACCAGTATCCCATATGGGTGCTGGTTCAAGTCCTGGCTCCTCCACTTCCAATTCAGCTCCCTGCCAATGCACCTGGAAAATCAGTGGAAGATAGCCCAAATGCTGTGGCCCCTACACCCATGTGGGAGACCTGGAAGAAGCTCCTGGTTCCTGGCTTTGGATTGGCTCAGCTCTGGTTGTTGCTGCCATTTGGGGAGTGAACCAGCAGATGGAAGACCTCTCTGTCTCTCCTCCCTCTCTTTGTAACTGTAACTCTCAAATCTTAAAACAAAACTGTACCTTGACAGCCGTGACAAGATGTTCACAGTCAGTGCATCTTTTTTTTTTTTTTTTTTTTTTTTTGACAGGCAGAGTGGACAGTGAGAGAGAGAGAGAGAGAAAGGTCTTCCTTTTGCCATTGGTTCACCCTCCAATGGCTGCCGCTGCCGGCACACCACGGCTGGCGCACCACGCTGATCTGATGGCAGGAGCAGGTGCTTCTCCTGGTCTCCCATGGGGTACAGGGCCCAAGCACTTGGGCCATCCTCCACTGCACTCCCTGGCCACAGCAGAGAGCTGGCCTGGAAGAGGGGCAACCAGGACAGAATCCGGCGCCCCGACTGGGACTAGAACCCGGTGTGCCGGCACCACAAGGCGGAGGATTAGCCTATTGAGCCACGGCGCTGACTCAGTCATTGCATCTTAAAGTGTCAGTTTCACGTCTATAGATTCCTAGTAGGTACTATATTAGTTACCACAGATCATGGAGAACATACAGTATCTGTCATTTGGGGACTGGCTTATTCCATGAAATATAATGTTTTCAGTTGCATCCATATTGTTGCAAACAACAGGACTTAATTTTTTTACCACTGTGTAGTGTTCCATCGTGTACATATCTCATATTTCTTTATCCAGTCTTCATTTGACAGGCATTTGGGTTGATTTCATATCTAAGGTATTGTGGATTGCATTGCAATAAACATGGGGGTATTGGCTGGTGCTGTGGCTCACTTGGCTAATCCTCCACCTGCAGCACCAGCACCCCAGGTTCTAGTCTGGTTGGGGCACCGGATACTAGTCCCGGCTGTTCTTCTTCCAGTCCAGCTCTCTGCTGTGGCCCGGGAGGGCAGTGGAGGATGGCCCAAGTGCTTGGGTCCCTGCACCCACATGGAAGACTGGGAGGAAGTACTGGCTCCTGGCTTTGGATCACTGTAGCACCGGCCATAGCAGCCATTAGGGGAGTGAACCAACGGAAGGAAGACCTTTTTCTCTGTCTCTCACTATCTATAACTCTCACTATCTAACTCTGCCTGTCAAAAAAAAAAAAAACACACATGGGGGTATAGATAACTTTCATATGCTGATTTCATTTCCCGTGGGTAAATTTCCAGGAGTGGGATGGCTGGGTGATATGGTAGGTCTATATTCAGATTTCTGAGGTATCTCCATACTCTCTTCCACAGTGGCTTTAACCAATTTACATTCTCAACAACAGTGTATTAGGGTACCTTTTTCCTCACATCCTCACTGTTGTTTGTTGATTTCTATATGAAAGCCATTCTAACGGGGGTTATGTGAAACCTCATTGTGGTTTTGATTTGCAGTTCCCTGATGGCTAGTGATCCTGAGCAGTTTTCCATGTCTCTGTTGGCCATTTGGATTTCCTCTTTTGAAAAATGCCTGTTCAAGTCCTTTGCCCATTTCTTAACTGGATCATTTGCTTGTTGTTGAATTTCTTGACCTCTTTATATATTCTGATTATTAATCTTTTATCAGTTCCCTAGTTTGCAAATAATTTTTACCATGCTGTGAGTTGCCTCTTCACTTTTCAGAGTGTTTCTTTTGCATTGCAGAAGCTTCTCGATTTTAGGTAATCCCATTTGTCAATTCTGGCTTTGATTACCTGTGCTTCTGGGGTCTTTTACAAGAACTCTTTTCCTATACCAATGTCGTTTAGGGTTTTTCCATTGTTCTCTAATAATTTGATGGTATTGGATCATAGATTTGGGTCCTTGATCCATTTTGGGTGTATTTTTGCATAAGGTGTAAGGTAGGAGTCTTGCTGCATGAGGAGATCTAGTTTTCCCAGCACCATTTGTTGAAGAGACTGTCCTTGCTCCAGGGATTGATTTTAGCTCCTTTGTCAAAGATAAGTTGGTTGTAGATGTGTGCATTGATTTTTGGAGTTTCGATTCTATTCTATTGGTTTACGTGTCTATTTTTGTGCCAGTACCAGGCTGTTTTGATTATAACTGCCCTGTAATATGTCTTAAAATTTTGTATAAGATTGTAATTTGTTATAAAGATTGCTTTAGCTTTTTGGGGTCTCAAGTGTTTCCATATGAATTTTAGCATCATTTCTTCTGTTTCTGAGGATAATATTGTTGGTATTTTGATTGGGATTGCATTGAATCTGTAATTGCTTTCAGTAGGATGGACGTTTCAATGATATTGATTCCTTCAATCCATGAACATGAAGCATTTTTCCCTTTTTTGTGTCTTCTATTTTGTT
This sequence comes from Oryctolagus cuniculus, assembly GCF_964237555.1. Classification (NCBI taxonomy): domain Eukaryota; kingdom Metazoa; phylum Chordata; class Mammalia; order Lagomorpha; family Leporidae; genus Oryctolagus; species Oryctolagus cuniculus. The sequence goes on along the minus strand of NC_091453.1, from coordinate 54,795,426 downwards.
CTTTAATGTTTTATAATTTTCATTGTAGAGATCTTTGATATCTTTTGTTAAATTTATTGCAAGGTATTTTGGGTTTTTTTCTAGCTATTGTGAATGGGATTGATTTTAGAAGTTCTTTCTCAGCTATGGCATTGTCTGTGTATACAAAGGCTGTTTGTTTTTGTCTGCTAATTTTATATCCTACCACATCACCAAACTCTTTATTAGTTCCAAAAGTATCTTAGTGGAGTCTTTTGGATCCCCTAAATATTGAATGATGTAATTTGCAAATATAGATAGTTACATTCCTCCCCAATTTGTATCCCTTTGATTTCTTTTCCTTGCCTAATGGCTCTGGATAAAACTTCCAGGACTATGTTGAATAGCAGTGGTGAGAGTGGGCATCCTTTTCTGGTTCTGGATCTCAGTGGGAATGCTTCCAACTGTTCCCCATTCCTTAGGATGGTGGCCATGGGTTTGTCATAAATTGCTTTGATTGTGTTGAGGGATGTTCCTTCTAAACGTAGTTTGCTTAAGGTTTTCATATCATGAAAGTTTGTTGTATTTTATCTCTGCATCTTTCAGTTTGTTAATGTGAAGTATCACATTGATTTGCGAATGTTGAACCATCCCTGCATACCAGGGATAAATCTCACTTGGTCTGGGTGAATGATCTTTCTGATTTATTGCACAGTCCCAGCACACAGGACTCCCACAGTCATGAGCACCCTGCCCCCTGTCAATTCTCCCAACCAGATTTGGGTGTCTCCTTTTGGCTGGTTGCTGGGTGTGCGGACACGAGCTGGCACAGCTGTTCACATATGTCCAAAATGGCATCTTCCATCTCAGCTAGTTACATACCCCCTTTATTTCCTCTAGGTTGGCTTGTATACTGTCCCCTACATGGCTCCAAGATACTCTTGGAGCCAGGCTCTTCCCATAGCTTTATCGCTAGTGGCTTGGGCTGCTGCAGTCTAGTCTCACCTCACTCTCCAATGCTGGTGGTGAGGCTCTTGGCTGCTGGGTTCCTGAGTTGTATGTGTCCACACCCTCCACTAAGATCCACAGTGTACCTCAAATTTGCATGGAGTTTCCTCTGCAGTTTTTTCCCTAACTCTTCCCTGAGATTGCACTCTCTCCACTCTTTTTTAAACTAACTTCCCCTAGACTAGAGCAGTAAGCTCCCTCCCTATTTTGCTATCTTGGAATTCCTCCCAAGCTGCGTCTTAACCTCTAGGCCAAACTTCTGCCCAGGTCATTGTAATGTATTATATCCATATTTTAAGTGCATGAATATTTGCCAAGTATAAATTTCATCTTCAACTACTTTAATTATAGTGGCTTAATAGCTCTGTGTGTGTGTGCGTGTGTGTATGTTAGTTTGCTATGGTTGCCGTAACAGAATATCACAGAGTGGGTGGCTTCAGCCTGGCTTCTTCAGGCTGAGCTCTGAGATCAGTGTCCCATCAGGGTTGATTCCTTCTGAGACCTCTCTTGGTTTGTAGATGACCATCTCCTCCCTCTGTGTTCACATGGTTTTTCCTCTGTGTGTGCCCTTATCTCCTTTTCTTATAAGGACCACAGTCAGATAGGATTAGGGCCCGACCTAATGACCTTATTTAATATTTATTGCCTCCTTAAGGGCCCTGTCTCCAAAGCCATTCTTATTCTGAAATACTGGGAGTCAGGACTTCAACATATGAATCTGAAGTGATTGGAACACAGTTCATCTTATAACTTTGTATGTGTGTGGGGGGAGTAAATGCATAGAATGGAGGAATAAATTCTAAACTGGTAACAATGATTACTTCAGGAAAGGGGATAGATTAGAAGGATAGAGGACAGTAAAAAAGAAGTTTCACTGCTATTGTAGATACTTGAGCATAGGGCATAGTTTGGTATATTTGTTTTTACAATGAGAGAAATTTTATATTTTAAGCTTTTCAGTTGGTGAACTGACTTTTTTAATAGATTGTATTAATATGTTCATATTAAAGTCTAATTTGTTAGCAATGCATTTTAACCTCCCCTTTTATGACTCTGATTATTCTGCATATCATAAAAAGGTCTTATGATGTTTAAGAAGCTTTACAGGGGCCGGCGCCGTGGCTCATCAGGCTAATCTCTGTCTGTGGCGCCGGCACCCCGGGTTCTAGTCCTGGTTGGGGCGCCGGATTCTGTCCTAGTTGCTCCTCTTCCAGTCCAGCTCTCTGCTCTGGCCCGAGAGTGCAGTGGAGGATGGCCCAAGTGCTTGGGCCCTGCACCCGCATGGGAGACCAGGAGGAAGCACCTGGCTTCTGGCTTCGGATCGGCGCAGCGCGCCCGCCGCAGCATGCCAGCCGTAGCGGCCATTTGGGAGGTGAACCAACGGAAGACCTTTTCTCTCCGTCTCTCTCTGTCTCTTTCTCTCTCACTGTCTAACTCTGTCCAAAAAAAAAAAAAAAAATAGAAGCTTTACAGGAAGTATTCTGCTGCTTTTAGATTTAACCAATTTTTGATTGTTACTTTATTGGTGAATTGAGGGACTCTTTTAACATTGTCATTACAGTGGCTGCTTCTGTATAAAATAGGCATGCTGCATATTTGATTCTGCCTAATGAAGAGCTATCTAAACTTTTCTTTTTTCAAAATAAAATTCTTGTGTTTTATTTAAAAATATTTATTTATTTGAAAGGCAGAGTAACAGAGGGAGAGACAGAGACAGATCGATTTTCCATTTGCTGGTTCGCTCCCCAAATAAATGCCCACAACAGCCAGGGCTGGGTCAGGCCGAAGTCAGTAGCCAGAACTCTGTCTGGGTCTCCCACGTGGGTGGCAGGAACCCAGGTACCTCAACGATCCTCTGCTGCCTTCCAGCTGTATTAGCAGAAAACTGGATGGAAGCAGAGTAGTCGGGACTCAGATTGGTATTCCATCCAGTCTGGGGTGTGGGCATCCTAAGCACCAGCTTAACTTGCTGCACCACAACACCTACCCTTGTTCTTATATTTTAAAAATTACTGGGGCTGTCGCCATGGCGCAGTAGGTTAATGCTTCACCTGTGGCGCTGGCATCCCATATGGGTGCCGGTTCTAGTTCCGATTGCTTCTAGTCCCAGAGAGCTCCAACCCAGCTCTCTGCTACGGCCTGGGAGAGCAGTAGAAGATGGCCCAAGTCCTTGGGCCCCTGCACCCACACGGGAGACCTTGAAGAAGCTCGTGGCTTCTGGCTTTGGATGGGTGCAGTTCCGGCCGTTGCGGCCATTTGGAGAGTAAACCTTTCTGTATCTCCCTCTCACTGTCTATAACTCTACCTCTCAAATAAAATAAATAAAATCTTTTAAAAAATTACCAAAACAGGGGCCACTGTTGTGGCATAGCAAGTTAAGCCACCACCTCAAAAACTGGCATCCCATAAGGACACCAGTTTGAGTCCTGCCTGCTCCACTTCTGAAGCTCCCTGCTGATGTGCCTGGGAAAGCAGCAGAGAATGGCCCAAGTGCTTGGGCTCCTGCACCCATGTTGGAGACCTAGAAGAAGCTTCTAGCTCCTAGCTTCGGTCCAACCCAACCATGGGCTGTTGCAGCCATTTGGGGAGTAAACCAGATGGCAGATCTCTCTGTCTCTCCCTCACTCTGTGACTCTGCCTTTCAGATAAATAAATCAATAAACCTTAAAAAAATTACCAGAACAGTACAAACCCACTATTGAAAAATCAAAAACTGCAATAAAGAAAAAAAAGTATGCTAGCAATTTGGTATTATAATATTTTTATTTTTTAAAATGCTTTAAAAATTTATTTATTCCTGCTTCTACTTATTAGTACAAAGTAAAGACCCACCTTTTGTTTATTCGTTTACTGTCCAATAGATATGAGCTACATGAAGCAGGTAAATTTAATTAAGATTTAATGGCCGGCGCCGCGGCTCACTAGGCTAATCCTCCGCCTAGCGGCGCCGGCACACCGGGTTCTAGTCCCGGTCGGGGCGCCGGATTCTGTCCCGGTTGCCCCTCTTCCAGGCCAGCCCTCTGCTGTGGCCCGGGAGTGCAGTGGAGGATGGCCCAGGTGCTTGGGCCCTGCACCCCATGGGAGACCAGGAAAAGCACCTGGCTCCTGGCTCCTGCCATCGGATCAGCGCGGTGCGCCGGCCGCAGCGCGCCGGCCGCGGCGGCCATTGGAGGGTGAACCAACGGCAAAGGAAGACCTTTCTCTCTGTCTCTCTCTCTCACTGTCCACTCTGCCTGTCAAAAAAAAAAAAATAAAAAAAAATAAAAAAAAAAAAAATAAAAAAAATAAAAAAAAAATTACCAGAACAGTACAAACCCACTATTGAAAAATCAAAAACTGCAATAAAGAAAAAAAAGTATGCTAGCAATTTGGTATTATAATATTTTTATTTTTTAAAATGCTTTAAAAATTTATTTATTCCTGCTTCTACTTATTAGTACAAAGTAAAGACCCACCTTTTGTTTATTCGTTTACTGTCCAATAGATATGAGCTACATGAAGCAGGTAAATTTAATTAAGATTTAAAATATAGTAGCTTAATCACAGTAGACATAATTCAAGGGCACGATAGCTGTGTGTGCCTTAGTGGCCCTTATGTTTAACCAAATATGGAACATTTCCATTATCATGGAAATTTCTAATGGACATAACCAACCTTGAAAGTAATTTTAAGTAGGGGATGACATTATCAAATTTGTTTTAGGAATATGTTTCTGGCTACAGTTGGAAAGATAGATTAGAAATATGCAGAGATTGTAGATAGGGGCATCAGTTTGGAGGATATTGAGGTAATAATAATATAAGAGAGATGTGATAAGGGTCTACACTGCCCATCATGAGGTAAAGTTGTCAGGATTTGTCACCAAACATTCTTACATCCTGGAAGGAAGATAAGATTTTGGAAGCAGGTGAATGTTACCTTGTCTTAGCTACTTTATCTCAGTCTCAGTGTTTGTTTCTTTTTTAAAGATTTATTTATTTATTTGAAAGTTACACAGAGAGAGAAGAGGCAGAGAGAGAGAGAAGTCTTCCATCTGATGGGTCATTCCCCAATTGGCTGCAACGACCAGAGCTGCGCCGATCTGAAGCCAGGAGCCAGGAGCTTCTTCTGGGTCTCCCACGTGGGTGCAGGGGCCCAAGGACTTGGGCCATCTTCCACTGCTTTCCCAGGCCATATCAGAGAGCTGGATAGGAAGTGGAGCAGGCAGATATCCAACCGGCACCCATATGGGATGCTGGCGCTTCAGGCCAAGGTGTTAACTCGCTGTGCCACAGCGCCGGCCCCAGTCTCAGTGTTTTTATTTATTTTAAAATTTTTATTTAAATGATTTGAAAGGTAGGGAGAGAGACTGAGATCTCCCCTCTGCTGATTCATTTCCCAAATGCCTGCAATAACCAGGGCTGTGCAGGCCAAATCTTGGAGCTTAGAACTCAGTCTGGATCTCCCACATGGATAGCAGGAACCCAAGTACTGGAGCCATTACCAGCCTGCCTGCCAGGAGGCTGGAACTGGGAGCGGAGCCCAAATTGGAACCCAGGCACTCCAGTATTAGATGTGGGACTCCCAAGCAGAGTTTTAACTGCTGTGCCAATTGCCCATGCCGTATTCTTAGTGTTCTTAGGCTATAAAATTGGTATTTAAGTAAGATTTACCTTCTCCCACAGTTCTTGAGGAGGATCAAGTGAAATGGTATATCTGAAAATACTGGTAAATTATAAAGTACTTTAAAATTTGTTGCTATTTTGCTTTAACATGGTTCCATAATAAAACACAATCTTTGGTGATTAATTTTGTGAGGACAGCTTATATAGTTCATATGATTAGACTATCATGTGATCCTCTGCACCATTCTACCATCTACCAACTTCATCAAACACCAAACCAGTTGGGTCACCTGATCTTGGACTTTGAGCCCCCAAAACTGTGAGCCAGAATAAACCTTTTTCTTTCATAAGTAGCTTCTGTCATTGTTTGTTATAGTTATGGAAAACTAGATAATACATATGCATATAATCATGTGTTTCCACTAAACTTTCACCAGCTAATTTTAGCATGTGTCAGTGGCTCTTGTCTACAAGAATTCTTAGTGTGTTTACCTAATTACCATTTTTCTATTTCCCTTATTCCTTCTATATTTGATAATTGGAATTCTTATGTGAGAACTGTTCCTTCTCATTTGATTGTTTACTTCTTTATTTATATCAGGATGGGCCCACAGTTGTTAATAAACTATATATTCTATGAAGTATAATCCAGTATGCTTATTATTTATTTTGTTGCTCTATTGTTCCAGCTTTGGGACATTCAGAACTCCTTCAGCTTGGTTCCTTTGTCCTTTTATTTATTTATTTATTTATTTATTTGAGAGGTAGAGTTACAAACAGAGAGGGAGATAAAGAGAAAGGTCTTCATCCACTGGTTCACTTCCCAAATGGCCGCAACGGCCGGAGCTGGGCCAATCCAAAGCCAGGAGCCAGGAGCCAGGAGCCAGGAGCATCTTTTCTGTCTCCCATGCAGGTGCAGGGGCCCAGGCACTTAGGCCATCTTCTACTGTTTTCCCAGACCATAGCAGAGAGCTGGATGGGAAGAGGAGCAGCCGGGACAGGAACCAGCGCCCACATGGGATGCTGGCACTGCAGGCAGAGACTCAGCCTACTACACCACAGCGCCAGTGCCTCCTGTGTCCTTTTAACAATTCACCATCCTTTTTCAAGAACTTTCTTGTTTCTTGGCCCCATACAGCGTCCCAGGTTCATCTTATGTTTACCCTGCTCTGGCCCTGAAATCACCCCTCTCCTCAAAGAACTCTGTACCTTTTATTTGATATTGGTATTTAGAAACCAAGATCATGGGACTGCTGTTGTGGCATAGCAGGTTAAGCTGCTGCTTGGAACACTGGCATCCCACATTGGAGTTCTGGTTCAGGTCCTGACTGCTCCATTTCTGATCCAGTTCCCTGCAAATGTGCCTGGGAAAGCAGCAGAAAGTGGCCCAAGTACTGGAACCCCTGTTACCCATATGGGAGACTCTGTTGGAGCTCTGAGCTCCTGGCTTTGTCCTGAATCAGGCCCAGCCATCACAGCCATTTGGGAAATGAATGAATGGATGGAAGATCTCCTCCCATCCCAGCCCCACTCCTTGCACCACCTTTCAAATAAATCAATCTTATTAAAAAAAAAAAAGCAAGATCTGGTTGCTAGGTGAGTATACATTCTTTAAAATATTTATTTAATTGTTTGAAAGGCAGAATTTTTTTTTCACAGGCAAAGTGGACAGTGAGAGAGAGAGACAGAGAGAAAGGTCTTCCTTTTCCGTTGGTTCACCCTCCAATGGCCGCCGCGGCTGGCGCGCAGCGGCCGGCACATCGCGCTGATCTGAAGCCAGGAGCCAGGTGCTTCTCCTGGTCTCCCATGGGGTGCAGGGCCCAAGCACTTGGGCCATCCTCCACTGCACTCCCTGGCCACAGCAGAGAGCTGGCCTGGAAGAGGGGCAACTGGGACAGAATCCGGCTCCCCAACCGGGACTAGAACCCAGGGTACTGGTGCCGCAGGCGGAGGATTAGCCTATTGAGCCATGGTGCCGTCTCTGAAAGGCAGAATTATAGAGAGAAAGGGAGAGACAGAGAGCAAGTGATAGAGGTATCTTCCATTTGCTGGTTCACTCCCCAAACAGCCACAATGGCTAGGGCTGGGCCAGGGCAAAGCCAGGAGCTTGGAACTCCATCCAGGTCTCCCAGGCGGGTGTCAGGGGCACAAGCACTTGGGCCATCTTCTACTGCTTTCCCAGATGCATCAGCAGAAGTTGGATGGGAATCAGAGCAGTCAGGACTCACATCGGATACTGACATCACAGGCAGCAGCTTAACCACTGTGCCACAACACCAGCCACTTAAATGGTTATACATTTTGTAAGCATTATCATTTCTTAGTTCTGTGTACTGCTAGTATCTGCAAATAATTTATTGGCCTGCTAATTAATAAGCTTTTTATTTTTCAGTACTAACATTAATTTCACATAAGACCAGTGAGGTCATTTAATCTAAAGGGAAATTAGAGCATTACCTTTTAAAATAGTTTTTGTGAAAAGATTGTGATTATTTTATAAACTCTGTATCTTTTAAAATGTGTATTTAACTTTTCATTTGTTATTTCTGATAAAATGCATTTGATATAATTCTGTCATAGATTACATTTATAAAAGTACTGAGGTGGGGTAGACATTTGTGGTACAGCAGATTAAGCCACTGCTTGGGGCACCCACATCCCATATCAGAGTACTGGTTTGAGTTCTGTGTCCTAGCTCCTCTGCTTCTGGTCCAGCTTCCTGCTAACATGCCTGTGAAGGCAGTGGATGATGGCCCAAGTACATGGGAGACACAGATGGAATTCTGGGCTCCTGACTTTGGCCTGGCCCAGTCCTGGCTGTTGCTTTCATTTGGGAAGTGAAACAGAAGATGGAAGATCTCTTTCTCTTTCTCCTCCCCTTTCTGACTCCCCACCTCTCCCTCTCTCCCTCTCATTTTGCCTTTCAAATAAATAAATAAATCTTAAAAAATAAAAGTACTGAGATGAAATTTGCAAAATATAAAATTAACCATTTGAAGTGAATAACTTAGTTACATTTTGTGAATTCATAATATAGTTTAATACCACCTTTATATAGTTTCAAAACATATCCATCACTCCAAAGTGAAATCACTTGTTGAGCTGTTTCTCCTCATTCCTTCCTTTTCCCAGCCTCTAGCAACCACCAATCTACATTCTTTCACTGTTATTTGTTCTGGAGAATTCATGTAGGCAGAATCTTACAATATATGATCTTTGGTGTTTGGTTTCTTAACTTAGCATGTTTCAGAGGTTTATCCACGTGGCAGCATATCTCAGTACTTACTTCCTTTTCATGACTAGATAACATTTCTTTGCACATTTTAATCTAGTCATTTAGTTAGGACACTTGAGCTCTTTCTAATCTTTTGCCTATTGTATATAATGCTATTATAAATAAGCATGTACATGTAGTTTTCTGAGTCCCTGTTTTCAGTAATTTTTTTAAGATTTATTTATTGGAAAGGGGGAGTGCCAGAGACAGAGGAAGTGATGTCATCTTCCCTAATGCCTGCAATAGCCAGAGCTAGGCTAGGCCCAAGACAGGAGCCCAGAACCCCATCCAGGCCTCCCATATGTGTGACAGGAAACCAAGTACTTGGGCTGTCATCTGCATTAGCAGGAAACTGGATTGGAAATGTGGAGTAACCAGAATTTGAACCAGGAACTCCGATATGGGATGTAGGCATCCCAAGTAGTGGCTTAACCAGCTGTGCCTCAACTTCTGCCTCTATTTTCATTTCTTTTGGGTACATGCCTGGGAGTGAAACTGCTATGTTATATGGTAATTGTATGTTTGATACTACCAAAGAACTGCTAAACTTTTTTTCAACATCAGCTAAACCATTTTGTATCCCTGTTGGCAATGTGCTAGAGGTTCTAATTTTTCCATATCTCTAACAACACTTCTTGTTTTCAATCTGTCTTTTTCTTTTACTTCCCTCCCTCCCTCCCTCCCTCCCTCCCTCCCTTCAATGTATGTGTATTTTTATCTTTTTAGTGCAGCCATCCTGGTAGATATGAAACTACCTTATTATGGTTTTGATTTATATTTCCCTAAAGACTGGTAATGCTGAGAATTTTTTAATTTATTTTTTATTTAGTAAATATAAAATTTTCAAAATACAGTTAATGGATTACAATGGCTTCCCCCCCATAATTTCCCTCCCACTCACACCCTTCCCATCTCCCGCTCCCTCTCCCATTCCATTCACATCAAGATTCATTTTCAATTCTCTTTATATACAGAAGATCGATTTAGTATATATTAAGTAAAGATTTCATCAGTTTGCACCCACACAGAAACACAAAGTGTAAAATACTGTTTCAGTACTAGTTATAGCATTACTTCACATTGGACAACACACTAAGGACAGATCCCACATGAGAAGTAAGTACACAGTGACTCCTGTTCTTGACTTAACAATTTGACACTCTTGTTTATGGCGTCAGTAATCTCCCTAGGCTCTAGTCATGAGTTGCCAAGGCTATGGAAGCCTTTTGAGTTCGCCGACTTTGATCTTATTCCGACAGGGCCATAGTCAAAGTGGAAGTTCTCTCCTCCCTTCAGAGAAAGGTACCTCCTTCTTTGATGACCCATTCTTTCCACTGGGATCTCGCTCACAGAGATCTTTCATTTAGGTCTTTTTTTTTTTTTTTTGCCACAGTGTCTTGGCTTTCCATGCCTAAAATAATCTCATGGGCTCTTCAGCCATATCCAAACGCCTTAAGAGCTGATTCTGAGGCCAGAGTGCTATTTAGGACATCTGCCATTCTATGAGTCTGCTGTGTATCCCGCTTCCCATGATGGATCGTTCTCTCCCTTTTTGATTCTGTCAGCTAGTATTAGCAGACACTAGTCTTGTTTGTGTGATCCCTTTGACTCTTAGACCTATCAGTGTGATCAATTGTGAACTGAAATTGATCTTTTGGACTAGTGAGATGGCATTGGTACATGCCACCTTGATGGGATTGTATTAGAATCCCCTGGCACGGTTCTAACTCCACCATTTGGGGCAAGTCCGATTGAGTATGTCCCAAATTGTACATCTCCTCCCTCTCTTATTCCCACTGTTATATTTAACAGGGATCACTTTTCAGTTAAAATTTAAACACCTAAGAATAATTGTGTGTAAATTATAGAGTTCAACCAATAGTACTAGAACAAAACAAAGAAAAAATACTAAAATGGATAAAGTATTACATTGTACATCAACAGTCAGGACAAGAGCTGATCAAGTCACTGTTTCTCATAGTGTCCATTTCACTTCAATTTTTTAATGTGTTTGCTGCATTGCCAAATCCAGGGTTATGAAGAATTCCCCCTGTGTTTTCCTCTAAGAATTATGATTTTAAGTAGTTAATCTTTGTGTACAAGTATGGTTTGATATATGGTTTCCTTCTTGTGCATGTGAATTTACAGTTGTCTCAGCACCATTTGTTGAAGAGACTGTTCTTTCCCCCATGGAATGATCTTGTCACCTTTGTCAAACATAAATTTACCATAGTTATATGGGTTTATTTCTGAACTTTCAGTTTGCATAAGTCTGTATGTTAATCCTTATGGCAATATCACAGTTTCAATTACTGTAGGTTTGTAGTAGGCTTTGAAATTGAGAAGTATGTGTCTTCCATCCTTTTTCCTCATTTTTTTCTTTAGTAATTGCTCTGACCTGAACTTCTAGTACAGTATTGAATAGTAATAGTGAAAACAATTGTCTTTCTCTTCTTGATCTTAAGCAGAACATTTTCAGTGTTTCATCATGGAGTATAATATTAGCTATACTTTTTATCCTCTGTATCATGCCTTGGAAATTTCCTTAATATCCCCAGTTGAGATGATTATGTGTTTTTTTCCATCATTTTGTTTAATATGGAATATTATATTGATTTATTATGTCAAACCATCCTTATTTCCTAGCACACATCTCACTTGGTATTAGTGTATGATCTTTTTAATATATTGTACTTCTGGATTTAATTTGCTAATATTTTGTTGAGGATATTTGCATCTATATTCATAATGGATATTAGTGTGTAATTTTCTTCCAATGTCTTTATCTGGCTTTGGTATCTGGATAATGCCAGCCTGATAGAATAAGGTAGGAAATACCCCCTCCTTTTTTGTTCTTTGGAGGAGTTTGAGAAGCATCTGTTACTTTTAGTGTTTGGGAGTAAGGCTGTTTCATCCAGGAGTTTCCTGTGTTGAGAGATGTTTTACTAGTGATTCAATCTCTTGTGCAGGCATGTTTGGTAATTTGAGTTTGAGTGTTTGTTTGAATTTATCCTTTTTATCTAGATTATCTAATTTGTTGGCATATAATTGTTTATCCTTGTTATTTCTGTGTGGTTGGTAGTAATGTCCTCACTTTCATCTGATTTTAATTATTTGTATCTTCTGTCTTGTTTTGTCAGTCTAGAAAAATATTGGTACAATAGTTGTAGAAAACATTATGGCAGTTCTAAAAAGTTAAAAGTAGGATTACAATTTACTCAAAATAATTGCAATCAAGAAGTAAAACAGACATTTTTTTAAAGAAATAAAATCTTTTTTTTTATTTTTTTAACTTTTATTTAATGAATATAAATTTCCAAAGTACAGAATATTGATTACAATGGCTCCCCCCCATAACGTCCCTCCAACCCGCAACCCTCCCCTTATCCACTCCCTCTCCCCTTCTATTCATATCTGTCGCTCCCCGTCTTCGTGGAGGAACAACACAGGACCCTGTGCTGTTCTTTCGTCTGCTCGGCCCTCCCCGGGTTTGCTGCTGGCTCTTCCCGGGTTGGCTACCATCCCTTCCACCTCCGTGGAAGGGCGGTTCCCCCTGCCACATTCCCCACTTCTGCGGGGGAGCGGCACACCGCCGGCCGGCTCTCTCGGGGGCTGCACAGGTGTTCCTTCAGATAGGTGTTCCTGATAGGTGTTCCTCTTAGATGTTCCTCTTAGATGTTCCTGGTGCATGTTGTCTCTCTCCTCCTTTATAGTCCTCTTCCACCAATCCCAACTCTGCTACCCACACGCCGAGTACGCTGCTCTCCTCCAATCAGGAGCAGGTCCTGCTGTTTATTGGTTGAACTGGAGGCAGCTGTGTAGAAGCTGTTTCCTCCTCTCCCAGCGCCATATTGTGGGAGAGCAGATGCATAGAATAAGTCTTAATTCCAGTAACTTAGTCTAGTCCGAGTTGCTCCCAGTTGCTCCCCACAATATCAAGATTCATTTTCATTTCTCTTTATATACAGAAGATCAGTTTAGCATACATTAAGTAAAGATTTCAACAGTTTGCTCCCACACAGAAACATAAAGTGAAAAATACTGTTTGAGTACTAGTTATAGCATTAAATCTCAATGTACAGCACACGAAGCACAAAGATCCTACATGAGGAGTAAGTGCACAGTGACTCCTGTTGTTGACTTAACAAATTGACACTGTTGTTTATGGCATCAGTAATCACCCTAGGCTCTTGTCATTTGTTGCCAAGGCTATGGAAGCCCCCTGAGTTCACTGACTCTGATCATTTTTAGACAAGGCCATGGTCAAAGTGGAAGTTCTCTCCTCCCTTCAGAGAAAGGTACCTCCTTCTTTGATGACCCATTCTTTCCACTGGGATCTCACTCGTGGAGATCTTTCATTTAGTTTTTTTTTTTCCCCCAGAGTGTCTTGGCTTTCCATGCCTGAAATACTCTCATGGGCATTTCAGCCGGATCCGCATGCCTTAAGGGCTGATTCTGAGGCCAGAGTGCTGTTTAGGACATTTGCCATTCTATGGGTCTGCTGTGTATCTCACTTCCCATGTTGGATCATTCTCTCCCTTTTTTATTCTATCAGCTAGTATTAGCAGACACTATTCTTGTTTATGTGATCCCTTTGGTTCTTAGTCCTATCATTACAATCAATTGTGAACAGAAATTGATCACTGGGACTAGTGAGATGGCATTGGTACATGCCACCTTGATGGGATTGAATTGGAATCCCCTGGTATGTTTCTAACTCTACCGTTTGAGGTAAGTCAGCTTGAGCATGTCCCGAATTGCACATCTCTTCCCTCTCTTATTCCCACTCTTATATTTAACAGGGATCACTTTTCAGTTAAGTTTCAGCACTTAAGAAGAATTGTGTATTGATTACAGTATTCAACCAAAAGTATTAAGTAGAACAAACAAACAAAATACTAAGAGGGATAACATATTAAGCTACTCATCAACAGTCAGGGTGAGGGCTGATCAAGTCACCGTTTCTCCTAGTGTCCATTTCACTTTAACAGGTTTCCTTTTTGGTGCTCAGTTAGTTGTCACCTATCAGGGAGAACAAGTGGTATTTGTCCCTTTGGGATTGGCTTATTTCACTCAACATAATGTTTTCCAAATTCCTAACAGGGATCACTTTTCAGTTAAAATTTAAACACCTAAAAATAATTGTGTGTTAATTACAGAGTTCAACCAATGGTACTAGAACAAAAAAAATACTAAAATGGATAAAGTATTACATTGTACATCAACCGTCAGGAGAAGAGCTGATCAAGTCACTGTTTCTCATAGTGTCCATTTCACTTCAACAAGTTTCCCCTTTGGTGCTCATTTGTATATACCCATGCTCATAGTTCACAATGGTCAAATACAGAAGAAACCTGAGTTCCACCAACAGAGTAAAGGATAAACAAAATGTGTATATGCCTATAACAGAATATTACTGGGCCTTAAAAAGAAAGGAAGTGTTGACACAAACTACAACATGGATGAATTTTGAAGACATTACGCTAAGTGACATATACCAACCACAAAAAGACAGCTACTATATGATTCCATTTACATGAAGTACCTATAATCATCAAATTCATCAAAACAGAAAGTGGTGTGATGGTTGCCAGGGGCTAGGGGAAACAGATAGTGGAGATTAATGGGTACAAGGTGTCAGTTTGGGAAGATGAGAAAGTTCTGGATGTAAAGAAAGTGAGGATGCCGTGAATAACAATGCAAACATCCTTGAATCACAGCACAGTACAAAAATAAAGTGGGGGGATGGCATTTGGCCTAGTAGTTTAAACACTGGATAAGATGCCTGTATCCTTTATTGGAGTGCCTTGGTTTGATTCCTGGCTCTAGTTGCCAATTCCAGTTTTCTGCCAATGCGGAGTCTGGGAGGCAGCAGGTGATTGCTCAAGAAGTTGGATTCCTGCCACACAGAAGGGAGACCTGGATACTTCTCACCTCCTGGCTTCAGTCCCAGCCGAGCCCCTAGATATTGTGTGCATTTGGGGCATGAACAAGCATTTGTGAGCTTTCTTTGTCTTTCTCTCAAATTAACTAAAAATTTTAAATGAAGTAAATTTTATGTTATGGAGATATAATCACAGTAAAAAGAACAACCAAAACCAAAACAAACCAAAATACTAATATACCAAAACTTTTGGGGTGTAGTAAAAGCAGTGCTCATAGGTATAGATACAACACTAAATGCCTACAATAAAAATGAAAAAAGATCTCAAATCCATAAGCTTACTTTACATCTTAAGCAACTAGAAGAACAAAAGCGAACTAAATCTAAAGCTAGCAGAAGGAAGTAATAATGACTCAAGTGAGATCAATGAGAGAGGATATTAGAACTACAGCTTTGGCCGTTGCGGCCATTTGGGGAGTGAACCATCGGATGGAAGACCTCTCTCTCTCTGCCTTTCCTCTCTGTGTAACTCTGACTTTCAAATAAATAAATCTTTAAAAAAAAGAATTTTTTAAGTTTGATATAGTCCCATTTGTTTATTTTTATTTTCAAAAAGATTTATTTATTTATTTAAGTATTTATTTGAAAGCCAGAGGGAGAGACAGTTAAAGACAGAGAGAAATAATCCATCTACTGTTTCACTCCTCAAATTCTTGCAACAGCTGTGGCTAATCCAAGCTGTAGCCAGGATCCATAAACTATCAGGGTCTTTCACATGATGGCAGGAACTGAAGTGCTTGCTGCCTTCTCAGGCGCATTAGTGGGAAACTGAATTAAAAGCAAAGTAGCCAATGACTTGAACCAGCACTTGATATGGGGTGTGGGTGCCCCAAGTGGTGGCTTAACTCACTACACTACAGTGCCTGCCCCATTTTTACTTTGGTTGCCTGTGCATTTCATCTAATATTCTAGAAATTAATCGCCAAATCCAATGTTATGAAGGTTTTATCCCTTGTTTTCTTCTAGGAGTTTTATAGTTTTAGATTTTACATTGGATTTTAATACATTTATAGTTAATTTGTGTATATGATGTTAAGTAAGAGTATCTTCCGGGACAGGCACTGTGGCACAGTGAGTTAAAGCCCCTGCTTGCAGCGCCAGCATCCCATATGGACGCTGGTTCAAGTCCCGGATGCTCCACTTCTGGTCCAGCTCCCTGATAATGTGACTGGGAAATCAGTGGAGGATGGCCCAAATCCTTGGGCGCCTGAGAACTGGAAGGATCCTGGCTCCTGGCTTCGGCCTGGCTCAGCCCCAGTTGTTGCAGCTATTTGAGAAGTGAACCAGCAGATGGAAGACCATTCTCTCTGTCTCTACCTCTCTCTGTAACTTTGCCTTTCAAATAAGATAATTTTTTTTGGACAGGCAGAGTGGATAGTGAGAGAGAGAGACAGAGAGAAAGGTCTTCCTTTTTGCTGTTGGTTCACCCTCCAATGGCCGCCATGGCTGGCGCGCTGCGGCCAGCGCACCACGCTAATCCGAAGGCAGGAGCCAGGTGCTTCTCCTGGTCTCCCATGGGGTGCAGGGCCCAAGGACTTGGGCCATCCTCCACTGTACTCCTGGGCCACAGCAGAGAGCTGGCCTGGAAGAGGGGCAACCGGGACAGAATCCAGCGCCCCGACCGGGACTAGAACCTGGGGTGCCGGTGCCACTAGGTGGAGGATTAATTAGCCTATTGAGCCGCGGCGCCGGCTGATAAATTTTTTTTTTTTTGACAGGCAGAGTGGACAGTGAGAGAGAGAGACAGGTCTTCCTTTGCCGTTGGTTCACCCTCCAATGGCCGCCGCGGCCGGCGCGCTGCGGCCGGCGCACCGTGCTGATCCGATGGCGGGAGCCAGGAGCCAGGTGCTTTTCCTGGTCTCCCATGGGGTGCAGGGCCCAAGCACCTGGGCCATCCTCCACTGCACTCCCTGGCCACAGCAGAGAGATGGCCTGGAAGAGGGGCAACCGGGACAGAATCCGGTGCCCCGACCGGGACTAGAACCTGGGGTGCCGGCGCCGCTAGGTGGAGGATTAGCCTAGTGAGCCGCGGCGCCGGCCCAATTTTTTTTTTTTTTTTAAAAAGGCTGGCTGGCGCCGCAGCTCAATAGGGTAATCCTCCGCCTGCGGCGCCGGCACCCCGGGTTCTAGTCCCAGTTGCTCCTCTTCCAGTCCAGCTCTCTGCTGTGGCCCGGGAGGGCAGTGGAGGACGGCCCAAGTGCTTGGGCCCTGCGCCCGCATGGGAGACCAGGAGGAAGCACCTGGCTCCTGGCTTCGGATCGGCGCAGCGCGCCGGCCGTAGCGGCCATTGTGGAGTGAACCAATGGAAAAAGAAAGACCTTTCTCCTTTCTCTCTGTTTCTCTCTCTCACTGTCCACTCTGCCTGTCCAAAAAAAAAAAAAAAAGCAGGCTATCTTCATTCTTTTACATGTTAGAATCCCATTTTTCCAGCACAATTTGTTGAAGAAACTCTCTCCACTGTGTGATCTTGGCATTCATATCAAATATAATTTCACCATATGCATAAGAGATTATTTTGGGATTCTGTGTTCTGTTTCATTGGTGTGTCTGTATTTATGCCAGTACCATGCAGTTTTGATTACTGTAGTTTCATATTATGTTTGAAATCAGAAGTGTGAGGCTTCTTATTTTGTTCTTTTTCAAGATTGTTTTGGCTATTTGAGATCTCTTTTGATTCCATATGAAATTTAGGATTTATTTTTCTGTTTGTGCAAAATATGCCAATGGGATTTTTCTTTTTTAAGGGAAAGGGTTTATTGGTGGGGAAACATGACAGACCAGAGGGAAGGGGCAAAGAAGGAAAAGAGGGAGAAGGAGAGCATAAGAGAGAGAGTCAGAGAGAGAGAGAGAGAACCACATGTTTAGGAACAGGTCCTCTTAAAACTTTGCAGGGGGGCAGGCATTGAAGTAGGAGCAGTGAATCCATTAGGATGGGAGTGGAGCTGACACCCATGCCTGGGCCATGGAGTCACCTGGCTTCCAGCCATGGCGGCAGGGGCTGGAGCCTAGGATGGTGCCTAGGGTGCAGATCACACCATAGATAAGACTGCACCATTTTATGAACATTTCCCCACTTATGGTATTTTGATAGGGATTGCATTAAATCTGTGGATTGCTATGGGTTGAATGAACATTTTAACAACATAAGGTCTTCCAATTCATGAAAATCTTTCCATTTATTTATGTCATCTTAAATTTCTTTTGGCTGTGTTTTGTAATTTTCTTTTTTTCTTAAAGATTTATTTATTTACTAGAAAGTCAGAGTTACACAGAGAGAGAAGGGGAGGCAGAGAGAGAGATCTTCCATCCTCTCATTCACTCCCCTATTGGCCAATCTGAAGCCAGGAGCCAGAGGCTTCCTCCGAGTCTCCCACATGGGTGCAGGGGCCCAAGGACTTAGGCCGTCTTCCACTGCTGTCCCAGGCCATAGCAGAGAGCTGGATCGGAAGTGGAGCAGCCGGGTCTTTAACTGGTGCCCATATGGGATGCAGGCACTGCAGGCGGCGGCTAAACCTGCTACCCCACAGTGCCAGCCCCTATAGTTTTCAATCTATAAGTCTTTCCCCTCCTTGGTTATGTTTATTTCTAATTTTTAAAATACTATTGTAAATGAAATTTAGCTTTTTTTTCTTTTTGTAAGGTTCATTGTTAGTGTATGGAAACAATTGATTTTTGTGTATTGATTCTGTATCCTGCAACATTACTATATTTGTCAGTTCTAATAGTGTTTTTGAAGAATCTTTAGGGTCTTCTGCATATAAGATTGTGTGTAGACAGGTAATTTTACTCCTTCCTGTATAATTTGAATGCTTTTGATTTATTTTTCTTGCCTAGTTACTCTGACTAGGACATCCTAATTTATATTGACATTAAATAAAGTGGTAAGAGTGATCATCCTTAACTGTGTTTCTGGTCTGAGAGGAAAAGCTTTCATCTTTCACTGTTATATTAACTGTGAGACTTTCATATATCATCTTTATTATGTTGAGGTAGTTTTCTTCTAAGTGTTTTGAGTTTTTATTTTTTTAATCATGAAAGTACTGATTTTGTCAAATGCTTTTCCAGTATCAGTTGAGATGATCATATGTTTTTTGTCTTTGATTTCACTAATATGATGTAGTTCATTGATTAATTTTCATGTTTTGAACCATCCTTGCTTTCCTGGAATAAATATAATCAAATGTATTCTGTTTACTTTTCTATGAACCTACTAAGTTTATTTGTGATATTTAAACTCACCTATATCTGAGCTATCTCATTATATCAGTGTTTTTTCAAAATCCTTCATTTTAGCTTCGATATTTCAATAATTTATATTGGCACACATGATAGGTAATGCCAATATGATTTTCAGGTTATTAGTCATAGGACATAACTAGAGTAATATATTTCAGTTCATTACATGGGCCAAAAACGTGTATTTAATTACGTAGTTGTGTTTACTTTCGATTTTGATTTACTAATGCTTGAAATTGTATTAGGACTTCAGGTAAGAATTTTATTTAAAAGAATTTTAATGAAAAAACACAGATTTCAGTGATAATCATATTGGAAGGCCAATTACTGTATTCTATCCAAATTTCATTTAAGTATAGTTTGTTTACTTTTGGATGGCATTTCACATGGCTTGTTAACTAATGTATAATTGCCAGCAAAGCAGTTGCTTTTGAAATGATTACACATAGTCATAGTACTTGTTGGATTTAACATTGAAAAAGACACTCGAGGTAATCTGTTCCATTTCACTAATTTGACAAAGGAGAAAGAGAAGAATCACATTACTGATATCATAATGAGATAATAAACTAGGGGTGGAACCAGATGCTTCTAATTTCTAATAGAATGCTCATCCCACAAGATTATTTTAGGATTTTAAAATTCAGTTTACTTAAGCAGATTTTTATTATGTATGTTAGTCCTTGCTCAACTCTTCCTTGACCTAAGTACTACTGAGAGACGAAGATCTGGAGAGACCAGATGCAGGTGTCCCAGCCAGCTTGGGACACTTGCATCCCATACCAGAGTGCTGGTTCAAGTACCAGGTACTCTGCTTCTGATAGAGCTCTATGCTGATACACCTGGGGAGAGCAGATTATGACCAAGTACTTGAGTTCTTACCATTCATGTTGGGAGATTTATGGCCAGGCCCAACCCTGGCTGTTTGTTGCAGCCATTTGAGGAATGAACCACTAGGTGGAAAATCTCTGTCTCCCTTTCTCTGTCACGCTGCCTTTAAGGTAAACTAATGAATGAATTTTAAAAAGGAAATTCAGGAATAAATGAAGCTGTCATTCTTTTCTTTCCAAGGGTTCTTGGTTATCTGGATATTTGAAACCAACTGAAAAATTGAGCCAATTTTGAGAGAATTGCTAGGAAAAGAAATATCAAATTATCTCAGTTTTACTGCTCATTCTTTTAATTATTTATTTGACAAATAAAAACTATATGCCAGGAAGTGTGAGGTTAGCTGTTGGAATCACAGAGGGAAACATACTTTGTCTTTCTTTTCATTGACCAAATTGTGGGGAGCAACTCGGACTAGACTGTTACTGGAATTAAGACTTATTCTATGCATCTGCTCTCCCACAATGTGGCGCTGGGAGGGGAGTAAACAGCTTCTACCCAGCTGCCTCTCACCAACTTGACAAAGCTGCGGGAGCTGCTCCTGATTGGAGGAGAGCGGCGTGCTCAGCGTGTGGGCAGCCGAGTTGGGATTGGCGGAGGAGGACTATATAGGAGGAGAGAGACGGCATGGTGGTGTGGGTTGGTTGGAGAGTGCGTTGGAGAGTTCGCGGGGAAGTTCGTTACTTCGTTCTTTCTCATTTCTCTCTACTCATTCTTGCTTTGGGAGTTTGCTGTTTACTTATTCTTACTTTACTATAGAAAGGACTTGTAAAAAAAGGGAACAACAAGCGCCCGGTCCGGTGCGGCTCCTCCGCGTGCGGAGGAGCAGCAAGTGGTCCCGTGACTCGGATATGAAGCCTAGGCAGGGTTTAGTGTCGTTCCTCCATGAAGAGGGGGAGTGACATAATGGTGCCGTGACTCGGATATGAAGCCTAGGCAGGGTTTAGTGTCGTTCCTCCACGAAGAGGGGGAGCGACACAAATGGATGGGTAGATGGGGATACAGACTTTAAATGATGATAAAAATTAAAACACACAATTAGAAAGATGATAGATGCTGGGGCTGGCACTGTGGAGTAGTGGGTAAAGCTACTGCCTGCAATACCGGCATCCAACATGGGCACTGGTTCGAGATTCGGCTGCTCCTCTTCTGATGGAGCTCCCTGCTAATGTGCCTGGGAAAGCAGCGGAGGATGGCTCAAGTGCTTGGGCCCCTGCACCCACGTGGGAGACCCAGAGGCAGCTCCTGACTCCTGGTTTCAGTCTGGGCCAGCCCCAGCAACTGTGGCCATTTGGGGAGTGAACTAACAGATGGAAGATCTCTCTGTCTCTCCCTCTCTCTGTAGTCCTGTCTTTCAAATAAATAAGTAAATATTTTTTTAAAAAAGAAAGATGATAGGTGCTATATAAGAGATGCATACCAGCATGAGAGTAGCTAATATGGAGACTTGAAGCCTTTCCTGAGAAAGTGATGCCTGAGTTAAGGTCTGAAGCATGAAGTAGGAGTTAACTAGGCAAGGAAAAAAAGGACAGAGGGAAGCACTTGTACAGAAACCCTGTGGTGAATATGGGAACACAGAACAGGGTAAGGTGCTACAAGATAATGCTGGAGATACAGCATTACACAGATACCTAACTGTTCAGGGCCTTCTGGGTCATGTTAGGGAACCAGCACTCTGAGAATCAAAACAATCTATTCTTATGTACCTATGAGGTATTTTAAGTATTTCTAGAAGTAGTGTTGCCGAGGGGTGGGAGTTGGGGGAGAATGTATTCTTTTTATTTTTTTAAATATTTATTTATTTGAAAGGCAGAGATACAGAGAGGGAGAGACAGAGAAAGAGATCTTCTATCCGCTGGTTTACTTCCCAAATGGCCAGATTGCCACAGTGGCAAAGGATGGGCTGGCCCCAGGAATATAATGCATCCATAAAAAGTTCCAGGGGCCGGCATTCTGGCATAATGGGTAAAGCTGCCACCTGTGATGCTGGCATCCCATATGGGCACCAATTTGAATCCTGGCTGCTCCACTTCCAATCCAGCTTCCTGCTAAATGTGCCTGGGAAAGCAGAGGAAGATGTCCCAAGTACTTGGGCCCCTGCAACCCATGTAGGAGACCCGGAAGAAGCGGCTGGCTCCCAGCTTCAGATTGGCACGGCTCTGGCCATGCTGCCATCTGGGGAGTGAACCATCGGGTGGAAGACCTATCTCTCTGTTCCTCCATCTCTCTCTAATTCTGCTTCTCAAATAAAGAAATAAAATCTTTTTTTTTTAAACACCATTGTGGCCATTTGGGATTTGAACCAGTGGATCAAAGATCTCTCTCTCTCTCTCTCTCTCTCTCTTTCTCTCTCTTTCTCTCTCTTTCTCTCTTTCTCTCTTTCTCTCTTTCTCTTTCTCTTTCTCTCTTTCTCTCTTTCTCTCTTTCTCTCTTTCTCTATCTCTCTGAAGTACATAAATCTTTTTTAAAAAAAAGTTCCTAAGATCGGGCTGGTGTTATAGCACAGTGGATTAAGCTGCTGCCTGTGATGCCAGCATCCCGTATCAGAGTGCCAGTTTTTTTTTTTTTATTTGACAGATAGAATTACAGAAAGCGAGAGAAAGCGAGAGAAAGGTCTTCCTTCCGTTGGTTCATTCCCCAAATGGCTGCAACGGACAGAGCTGCGCCGATCCGAAGCAGGAGCCAGATGCCTCTTCCTGGTCTCCCACACGGGTGCAGGGGCCCAAGCACTTAGGCCATCCTCCACTGCTTTCCCAGGCCACAGCAGAGAGCTGGACTGGAAGAGGAGCAACCAGGACAAGAACCGGTGCCCATGGGATGCCGGCGCCGCAGGCGAAGGATTAACCTAGTGAGTCGCAGCACCAGCCCCCAGAATGCCAGTTTGAATCCTGGGTGCTCTGCTTCCAGTCCAGCTCCCTGCTAACACTCCTGGGAAAGCAGTGGGTGATGGCCCAAGTACTATCCCCTGCCACCCACATAGGAGATCCAAATATCGTTCCTGGCTCCTGGCTTAGGCCTGGCCCAGCGCTGGCCATTGCAGTCATCTGTCTCTCTCTCTCCCTCTCAGTCACTCTGCCATTCAAGTAAATAAAATAGTGTTTTTTAAAAACAAGGTGATTTCTAAGATGATTTTCTTAGATGATATCTGAGCAAATTTCTACATATAAGCTTCTAATCTATAAGTGTATAATTATACAGGCTAGTACAAAGGTTCTACATACTTTCTTTTTTTTTTTGACAGGCAAAGTTAGACAATGAGAGAGAGAGAGAGACAGAGAGAAAGGTCTTCCTTTGGTTTACCTCCCCCCCCCCAAATGGCTGCTACGGCTGGCACGCTGCGCTGATCCAAAGCCAGGAGCCAGGTGCTTCCTCCTGGTCTCCCATGCGGGTGCAGGGCCCAAGCACTTGGACCATCATCCGCTGCCTTCCCGGGCCACAGCAGAGAGCTGGCCTGGAAGAGGGGCAACCGGGACAGAATCCGGTGCCCCAATCCGGACTATAACCTGGGGTGCCAGCGCCACAGGCGGAGGATTAGCCTAGTGAGCCACAGCGCCAGCCATACATACTTTGATACATTGTGAAGATATCCTTAGTTTCTCATTATCTCTTATATCTCATTATCTTATTATCTCTCATAATACCAAAGTACATATACACATTAACAGTAAGTTTATAAAGAATGTTTAAGACACATATGACTAGAGCTATAAGACTTTACTGCAGTACATAAAATAAAATCTAAATAAATGAAGAAAAAATCCTTGATTACATAACATTATACTGATGTTGATGTTTCCCAAATTAACTTACAGTTTTAATGGGATCCAGTCAAAATCCCTACAAGATTTTTTTAAGGAGACCTTGACAAAATTATTTTAATAACTTCTGTAAAAGAATAAACTGGTGAGACAAGCCAAAAAAATTTTGGACAGAAAGAGTAATGCAGGTATATTTAGAAGGAGAAATTTACTCTATCAAGTATTAGACTATATTATTAACAGTATGATACTGGCATATGAATAGAGTGGTTAAGGAATCTAAATATCAAATGTTGAAACAGACCTAACTAAAAATTTACTGTTGGACAGATTGTTTAGATTTCATAGCAGTAGAGAAAAAAAAAAGTTAGTCCTTTACTTATTGTGATATGAATGTGAACGAATGGAATGATGATTAAATATCATCAAGTTAAACCTTAAAACACTGAACAGAAATTATATGACCATTCATCTGTTCCCAGAGTGAGAATGGATTTTGTAAGCATAAGAGCAAAGGAACAAATAAATGAATAAATTTGATGATATAAAAGTACTTATGTCTTTGTCAGAGATGACATTAAAAAGATAAATGTTTATAACATGAGGCCAGTAAAGAGTTGATATCCTTGATACATAAATAACTTATACAAATGAATTTTTAATGAAGCCCAAATCTCAATCGGGAGATAAAGGGGTGAAAATGAAAAACTGGATGGATAGTTAATAAAAATTTGAAAAATGATTGGGGCTGGTGTTGTGGTGCAGCAGGTTAAATCGCTGCCTATGATGCTGTCCTCCCACATGAGTGCTCGTGCCAGTCCTAGCTGCTCCACTTCCAATATAGCTCCTTGCTAATGTTCTTGGGAAAATAGTGGAAGATGGCCCAAGTGCCTGGACCTCTGCCATCAGATGCAGTTCCATGCTCCTGGTTTCAGCCTGCCCCAGCCCTGGCCATTGTAGCAATTTGGGGAGTGACCTAGCAGATGTAAGTTCTCTCTCCATAACTCTGCCTTTCAAATAATCCTGTAAAAAAGTTATGTGCTAGTTACTTTAAAAAAAAATGCTCAACTTCACATTACAAAAAGTGAATTCAAATAGCAGTGAAACATTTTTAGTGAGTTCTGTTGACTAGTAAAAACATACACATGCACACAATCATTTGTGCTATAGGGAAATGATTATGATGTACTGCCCTAGGAATGCAAGTTTAGCATAGCACTTTTGGCAGATAGTTTGAATTTATCAGAAATGTTAGAAAAAAGTTTGTGCTTTTACCCAACACTGCTACTTCTAAGACTCTATCCTAAGGAAAGTACATAGGAATTTATAAATTAATACAAGGATATTCTTTACCATATTATTTATAGTGGTAAAAGTTGAAAGCATCTTTTATATCTAACACTAAGGGAATGTTTAAATTATGGTTCAGCCATTAAAATGCTGTTTCCCAAAAATATTTAATGTCAGAGAAAATGCATATGATATATTTGATGTAAAAGCAGGATACAAAATTCAGTAGTACAAATGATTTGTAATTTTTTTAAAAAAAGATGTGCAATAAAAAATCAGAAAAAAGCACATACAAATGTAAAAAACATTTTTTTAAATTTTTGCATGGTAGGATAATGGGTGGCTATTATTTTTAACATTCTTCTCTGTATTTTTCAAGTTTTCTGCAATGTACCCAAATTTTATTTTTGTAATGCTAAAATATGAGGATACTTCTGAATGTTTGAAGAAAAATTAAAAGATAAATTTATTTTGGTGTAAAATACTGAAATCCATGCATAGTCCTTTCTTAATATTCATTTTCCATGAACTTTGGAAAGACCTGTCATATGTTACAGTAAATATGTAGTTTAAGAGCCCAGTTATTGTTTGTCCTTTGCTGCAGCCTTTAAGTTTCTTTTTTTAAAATTTATTTATTTATTTGTTTTTTGACAGGCAGAGTGGACAGTGAGAGAGAGAGACAGACAGAGAGAAAGGTCTTCCTTTGCCGTTGGTTCACCCTCCAATGGCCGCCACGGCTGGTGTGCTGCGGCCGGCGCACCACGCTGATCCAGTGGCAGGAGCCAGGTACTTACCCTGGTCTCCCATGCGAGTGCAGGGCCCAAGCACTTGGGCCATCCTCCACTGCACTCCTGGGCCATAGCAGAGAGCTGGCCTGGAAGAGGGGCAACCAGGACAGAATCCGGCGCCCCGACCGGGACTAGAACCTGGTGTGCCGGCGCCGCAAGGCGGAGGATTAGCCTAGTGAGCTGCGGCGCTGGCTTAAGTTTCCTGAGGAAGCAATTTGCCAGAACTTGAGCTGCTTTTTGCCCATGTGACTTGGTTTAGAATTAAAAGATGCCAACATGCTGGTGAGTGGGGACTTAAACTTGTCTCTTCTTGCATGTCGTTCTGCTCTGAGGACATGAGTGTTAAATATTCTCTTTTACCTAGTAACACTATATTTGGTGGTATAGTTTCTGCTTCTTTCCCCAACTCTGATTGCTCATGGGTAAATTATGAAGAACATTGCAACTTGATAGAAAAGGAGAGGAGGACAAGAGAAGGACTTTGGCTTTGATTTTGATTTTATTTTTGACTAGATATGTTTTCTTATCCTTTTCCACATCCTGCCTTTAATTTAAAGAAGGTATCAGAACACATCCAGAAATGTGATTTCATGAAAGCAAGAAATATTTTCTCCTAACTGCATTCACAATCCTATCTTAACCTAACCTTTCATTCTACTTATGTATGGAAGTCAAAACTGAGATCTTCTAGGTGGAAATTAATTAAAGTAATATTTAATATTTATATGAGTATTTCCTATGAAGCATTATGAAATTTGATATGATCTAAAAAAGTATCAGGCATGCTACCTGTCCTATTTGAGTAAATAGACTTAGTGGATAACTTTTAATATGCACTTAAGCCTAAATAAAAATGAAACGAATTAAAGAACAGTTTACAGAGATGGGGGACGTCTAGACCACAGGCTGTATAGGGCTCTTGAAAACAGTTGGACTGGCCCTGTCAAGCCAACCTCAGGCAGGACTCAAAATTCTGTAAATGTAAAGTAGGCTGATTTCAAGTTGACAATTTTGCATGGCCCTTGAATGATGTTATCAATATCCATATGACCCTTGGTAGAAAAAAGCTTCCTCTCCCCTGGTTTAGAACCATAGAAGAAATTACATGATTAATTCATCAATGAGCTATGTAAACAGATACTTGGAGAAGGAGGAATTACTTTCGTTTTGGAGAAGAAAGTAGTGTAGAAAACATTTGGAAAGGAGGTAGAATTTTGAGTGAGATTTTGTGGGATGAGTTGGATTCAGATAAAGAGGAAAGGAAAAGATATTCTAGGCAACAGAACTGATGTCAGCAAAAATACAAAGTGTGTTGGAAGGTAGTGAACATAGTGGTTCCTTTGTGTCTGCAAGATTAGTTCCAGGACCCCCTTGGATACCTAAATGTCGATACCTAAGTCCTTCATCTAAAATGGTATAGTTTATTTTCATATAACTTATGGACATCCTCCCATATACTTTGAATAATGTTTAGATGACTTATAATACCTAATATAATATAAATGCTATGTAAATAGTTGTTACGCTGTATCATTTAGGGAATAATGCCAAGAAATGAAAGCCTTTACATGTTCAGTGCAGATGCAGTTTTTTCCCAGTATTTTTGATCCATAGTTGGTTGAATCCATGATTGGGAACCCAGAGCTACAGAGAGCCAACTGTGTATCAGTTTGAATGAAGTGGTGAGTTCACAAAATAGAATTGGGGGAGATATGACTGAAAAGATTACTTGATGTCAAGTCAGCAGAGAACTTGCATACTATTCAAAGGGTATTGGAGTTAGTAGGGAGCAGGAGAACTAAGGTTTTTAAGGATTGTTTTAGGAAGATTAATCTTCTGTGGTATACAAGTGGTTCACAAATGTGAGCCTATGCTTAGGTGCTGGGCTAACTGCATCAGAATTATCTTAAGGTCTTTAAAAATAGTTTCAGATCCCTATATCACATCCCTGACACTCTTGTTCAGTAAGTCTGGGATAGTTTTAAAATTCTTAGAGGATTCTGAGATATACTTTGGCTTGGGAACAACTATGACTCATGGGAAGGAATACAGACCATTAAAAAGCTGCCCTGTATCTCAAGTTACTTGTAATAGCTGTGAAGTGATAGAGAAGGCATCCTTTTATTCCCTCTAATACTAATATCTAGTTTGGAAAAATCCTTGAAAGAGTTTTTATTAAGACTTGAAAGAAATTGTAAAGCAACCAAAACTAAAACAAAACTCACTAAATGGGGAAGTGTATACCACAGTTGCCAAGCCTAGTTTTCTGTATGTGTATATGTATATATGTGTGTATACACATATATGTACATATGTGCATAACAGCTGCAGACTATGTACTTTTCTGCTGGACTTTGTATATACATACAGTAATCTTGTCATATCTGTGATTTTGTGTTTTTTTTTTCTTATCAAAAAATTTTTATTAGAGATGTATTTATTTATTTGAAAGAACAACTGAAAGAGAGGGAGAAACACAGATTGAGGTTTTACATCTGTTAGTTCAAATGACCTCAAAAGCCAGGTCTGGGCCAGGCCAAAGCCAGGATCCAGAAACTCTATCCCAATCTGGAGCCCAAGTACTTGGATCATCTGCTTTCCCAGGTACATTAGCTGGAAGCTGGATCACAAGTGGAGCAGCTGGGACTTGGCCTGGCACTCTGATATAGGAAGCCAGCATCACACATGGCAGCTTAACCTACTGTGCCACAACCCTGCCTGCTGTGGTTTTGGTTTCTGCAGGTTCAATTACACAAAGCAAACCACAGTATAAGAGTTTTAAATGGAAAATTCCAGAAGTAAACAATTCCTAAGTTTTAAATTGTGCACCATTCTGGATAGAATGATGAAATCTCATGCTGTCGTGTTCATTTAGCCTGGGGTGTAAATCATCCCTTCTTCTAGCATATCTACACTGTTGCTACCTGTCCATTAGTCACTTAGTAGTCATCTGAGTTGTCAGATTGACTACCATGGTACTGTAGTATTTGTGTTCAAGTAACTTTTATTTTACTTAATAATGGTCCCAAAGCACAAGAGGAGTAGTGCTAGCAGTTTCAGATATGCAAAAGAGAAGCTATGTGGTGCTTCCTTTAAGTGGAAAAGTGAAAGTTCTTAATAAAGAAAGAAAAGGTTTTATGCTGAACTTACTGAGATCTATGGTAAAAACAAATCATGATACCCATTTATATAGGGTTCAGACTGCCAGTGATTTCAGGCATCCACAAGGTTGGGGGACTGGAGTATCCTTTGTGGATAAGGGAGGACTATTGTTTATATGAAGGTTCAGTTTCTCCAGTTTCTTTCTTTCTCTCTCTCTCTTTTTTTTTTTTTTACTAATTATTTTTTGCTCCAGAGACCTTTTATTTAAAGTATTCAAACTTCATGCATTTCATGAATACAACTTTATGAACATGGTGATTCTTCCACCTTACCCTCACTGCCACCTTTCTTCCTCCTCCCTTTCCTATTCTCATTCTTATTTTTTACTAAGATCTACTTTCAATTAACTTTATACACATACGATTAACTCTATACTAAGTAAAGAGTTCAACAGTATGAGGAAAAAAAAAACCTGTTTCAACAGTTGAGAGACAAGGGCTGTTCAAAGTCCTTGCATCTCAAAGTGTCAAATTCACTTCTATAGACTGCCTTTTAGGTGCTCTATCAGTTATCACAGGTCAGGGAGAACACATGGTATTTGTCTTCTTGGGACTGGCTTATTTCACTAAGTATGATGTTTTCCAGGTTCATCTATTTTGTTGCAATTGATGGATTTTAATTTTATTTTTACTGCTGTGTAGTATTCCATGATGCATATATCCAATAATTTCTTTATCCAGTCTTCATTGACAGACATTTGAATTGATTACATATTGTAGCTATTGTGAATTGAGCTGCAATAAACATGAGGGTACAGATACTCTTTCATATGCTGATTTTATTTCCCATGGGTAAATTCCCAGGAGTGGGATGGCTGGGTCATATGGTAGGTCTATATTCAGGTTTATGAGGTATCCCTAACTCTATTCCACAGTGGTTGTACCAGTTTACATTCCCACCAACAGTAGATTAGGGTATCTTTTTTCCAACATCCCCACCATCATTTGTTTGTTGAATTCTGTATAAAAGCCATTCTAACGGGGGTGAAGTGAGACCTCATTGTGGTTTTGATTTGGATTTCTCTGGCAGCTAGTGATTCTGAGCATTTTTTTTCATGTGTATGTTGGCCATTTGGATTTCCTCTTTTGAAAAATGCCTGTTCAAGTCCTTTGCCCATTTCTTAACTGGATCGTTTGCTTTGTTGTTGCTGAGTTTCTTGATCTCTTTAGATATTCTGATTATTAATCTTTTATCAGTTCCATAGTTTGCAAATAATTTCTACCATGCTGTCAGTTGCCTCTTCACTTTTCAGAGTGTTTCTTTTGCATTGCAGAAGCTTCTCGATTTTAGGTAATCCCATTTGTCAATTTTGGCTTTGATTACCTATGCTTCTGGGGTCTTTTACAAGAACTCTTTTCCTATGCCAATATCGTTTAGGGTTTCTCCAATGTTCTCTAATAATTTGATGGTATTGGGTCATAGATTTAGGTCCTTGATCCATTTTGGGTCTATTTTTGCATAAGGTGTAAGGTAGGAGTCTTGCTTTATACTTCTGCATGTGGAGATCTAATTTTCCTAGCACCATTTGAGACTGTCCTTGCTCCAGGGATTGATTTTAGCTCCTTTGTCAAAGGTAAGTTGGTTGTAGACGCGTGGGTGGATTTCTGTAATTTCTGTTCTGCTCCATTGGTCTACATGTTTGTTTTTGTGCCAGTACCAGGCTGTTTTGATTATAACTGCCCTGTAGTGTGTCTTGAATTCTGATATTGTGATGCCTCCAGCTTTATTTTTGTTATAGAAGATTGCTTTAGCTGTTTGGGGTCTCTTGTGTTTCCATATGAATTTCAGTATTATTTTTCTGTATCTGAGAAGAATGCCCTGATATTTTGACTGGGATAGCATTGAATCTGTAATTGCTTTGGTGGTATGACATTTTGATGATACTGATTCCACTGCACTCATGTGGGAGACCTGGAAGAAGCTCCTGGCTCCTGGCCTCAGATTGGCATAGCTGTGGCCATTGGCAGCAATCTGGGGAGTGAACAAGTGAATGGAAGACCTCTCTGTCTCTCTCTCTCTCTACCTCTGCCTTTCTGTAACTCTGCCTTTCAAATAAATAAATCTTTAAAAAAAAAAGTTCTTTCTCAGCCATGGCATTGTCTGTGTATACAAAGGTTATTGATTTTTGTGTGTTGATTTTATACCCTGCCACTTTACCAAACTCTTCTATGAGTTCCAATAGTGCAGTCTTTTGGATCCCCTATATATAGAATTATGTCATCTGCAAATAGGGATAGTTTGACCTCCTCCTTCCTAATTTATATACCTTTGATTTTTTTCTTGCCTAATGGACCTGGCTAAAACTTCCAGGAATATATTGAATAGCAATGCTGAGAGTGGGCATCCTTGTCTGGTTCTGGGTTTTAGTGGGAATTCTTCCAGCTTTTCCCCATTCAGTAGGATGCTGGCCATGGGTTTGTACCTTGATTGTGTAGAGGAATGTTCCTTCTGTACCCAATTTGCTTCAGGTTTTCATCATAAAAGATAGGTGTATTTTATCAAATGCTTTCTCTGCAACTATTAGATAATCATATGGTTTTTGCTCTTCAGTTTGTTAATGTGATGTATCACATTGATTTGCAAATATGTGACCCTTTTTGCATACCATGGGTAAATCCCTCTTGGTCTGGGTTAATGATCTTTCTGATGTGTTGTTAGATTCAAATAGCTAGTATTTTGATGAGGATTTTTGCATCTATGTTCATCAGGGAGATTGGTTTGTAGTTCTCTTTCTCTATTGTATCTTATTCAGGTTTAGGAATTAAGGTAACCCTGGGTTTACAGGAGGAGTTTGGGAGGATTCCTTCCCTTTCAATTGTTTTGAATAGCTTCAGAAGAATTGGAGTTAGTTCTTCTTTAAGTGTATGGTAGAATTCAGCAATGAAGCCATCGGTCCAGGGCTCTTCTTTGTTGGGAAGGTCTTTATTAATGATTGCTTCTAAGTAATGCTACCGTCCATTTTTTGAATTCCGTTTCCAGCATTTCTTCAGTCTCTTCATCTTCACATTCTAGTATTAAAGTGTTGTTGTGTTCGTTTGAGGGTGTCATGTTGTCTTCCTTATTCATGTTTCTTGGATTGCTGCATTTATTTTTTAGGCATTTGTAGAGGTACTTGTAGTCCCCCCTCCCACCCCCCGTAATGGCTTTTGTTTTTGGACTATGCTTCTGTGGCTTAGTAGAGTGTCTGTTGTTTCAGTGACTACTACCCAGAGGCGTGTGCTTGATATGGCTGGGGAGCTCTCTTTAATGCTCCAGGGTGAGGGGAGTATCCATGGTGACACCCAAGTTGGGCATGGTAAATCTCTTTTTAAATTTTTTATCATAGGGGAGGTTTGATTAGCTCTGTTGGCATAGTCTCACACTCATCTCCTCTCCTCCAAGGACGCTAGCCCTAGTGGATATAATATTCATCCACACTGCTACAAGAACCACATAAAGGATCCATGCAGTCCTTGGTGTGGGCACAGATCCCACAGCAGTGACCCTCACCAGGAAATCAAGGATCCCGTAATGTGTGGAGCCACCCACAGTGACTGCCCAAAGTCCCAGGCACACTCTGCCACGCAGCCACAGTACAGTGTTTTCATAGTCCTGACACACAAGCCTCCAGCAGTCATGAGCATCCAGCCCTCTGTCAGTTCTCCCAGCCAGACTCAGGCATCTGTGCTCAGCTGGTTGTTAGACGTGAGGACTTAAGCCGGCACAGCTGTTATGTTTGTCCAAAATGGCGCCCACCCTCTCTTGGCAAGTTACAGGGCACCGATCAGGGTGGTCAGGGAGAAAGAAATGTGCTCTCGTTTTTTTCTCTAATTTGTATTTGGCAGGGATCTTGGTCCCAAATATTCTCATTGGCTCTTGGGAAGCTGTGCTTTAGGGTCAGCCAGGAGGCCTCAGGGCAAAGTGGAGGACACATATATGGGGCCTAGCTGAGTGGTGAGTGGAAACACAGGAGATTTGCTAAGTGTCCATAGAAGGGGGACCCAGCATGTGACCCTGGGAAGCTTACTCTGCAGTTGCAGACATTGACCAATTTCAGAGGGCAGTCAGCTCTGTCCACCATGCTCCCAAAACAAGGGGCAGTGCAGAGTCACATGCAAGTGAAGTAGCCCAAAGCTGAGCTGTGGCGTTTTTTATGTCTGCTTTGTTAAAAATAAATAGTTCTTTATACACACATAAAAAAGTCCCCTTCACTTTATTTTTTTTTTATTGAGGAGCTT
Source organism: Oryctolagus cuniculus (assembly GCF_964237555.1). Taxonomy (NCBI): domain Eukaryota; kingdom Metazoa; phylum Chordata; class Mammalia; order Lagomorpha; family Leporidae; genus Oryctolagus; species Oryctolagus cuniculus. Next base: position 54,762,298 of record NC_091453.1, on the reverse strand, counting down.
ATTCAGTTGGTTTGGGCAGTAATGGTGTTATCAAAAATACACAGTTGCATTCTGTATCATGTGTGTCTGTTCAATTAGAACACAAGGCGATAATGGAATAGGGGTTAGTAACCTTCTCAGGCTTGAGTGCCATTAGCAGAACTAAACTAACAATTAAAACATAGGCAGAAGAAAAATCAATGAGGATATAAAAAGAGAAAATAAGAAAGAGGTAGCAAGGATACATAATAAAATACCCTTCTTCCCTCATTTTGTGATCTTTGTATTGAATTTTACATTATGTAATATTAACATATCTACCCCTACTTTCTTCATGTTTGTATTTCCCTGGAGTATATTTAATTCTCAAACATTCCAAATCTTTTTATTTAGATATAACACACAGTTGGATTTGCTGTATGATCCATTCTTAAAACCATTTTGTCTTAACGATTTACTTAAAAAAAAAAAAAAGAGGAGGTAGCTAGGAGATAGAAGACAAACACCCATGTTGAGGGGACTGACAGATTACTATTTCAAGTTGCCCCGAATATCTATGTTTACTTACTTCTGGAGTAGAAATTAACTTTTAGCATTCTAGAAAAAGACTAGCTATGGATAAGCAAAAAGATATTTAAAACTCACAAAACCAAATACCATCTTAAACATTTTTTTTCTTTATTTGTGAGGCATAGACACTGGGGTAGACCGACAAATCTCATTTGCTGGTTCACTCCCCAGATGCCTGCAATGGTCAGGACTGGGCTGGGCTGAAGCTAGGAGCCTGGAACTCAGTCACATCTCTCGTGTAGGTGGCAGGAACCCAACTTCATGAGACATCACTTGCTGATTCCCAGAGTCCACATTAGCAGGAAGCTGGAATCTAGAGCAAAGCCAAGAATCAAACCTAAACTCTGATGTGGGATGCAGGTATCTTAACTGATAGGCCACATTCCCATCTGTCCCCCCTCCCCCACACCTTTTTTAATATGTGTTTACCATTTAGTGCTAAGCAGGAACTTATTAGGTATCATTTGTTTGTCCTGAGTTTGGATTTGTATTTATATCAGTATTCTGTTCATCTACATCTGTGTTATGAGCAGCCTATACCACCCATTTCCTGCCAAGGGAACACTTTTCAGTAGACTTTGCTGGACTGCTCATAAATTCTATGAATTTAGGGTGATTTTCCAGGTAATTTAGTCATCAGTGACAATCTGACATATCCATGAAAAGCAACAAAATAAAAATGAGCATTTATAGAAAAATATAACTAAACAAAGTGACAGTTCTACTAATGATTCAAATTGTGCAGCTATGGAACTGAGAGTTAAGAAATATGCTTGAGGGTTCTTTTACAAGTCCACATTAGTAAACACAAAGAGCAAGACTATTAAATTACTGAAAGTTGAAACTGTGAAGTAGCAGAAAATAGGTCCAATTCCACTTCCTGACTTCTTTCACATTATCTCAGCATTCCAGCTGCAGTGTGAAATGTGTGATAACGTCTCTATTCTGTGCATAAATACAATAGGACTAAGGAATCATAGAAGTACTAAGAGATTCATACCATTTATCTGAAGTTATTAGGTTCTAATAAACCAGCCTGTTGAAATAATTCAGTATTAAATTCAGTATAAATTCAGTAATAAATAATTCAGTATTAAATTCAGTATTAAAGGGATCTAAAATGTTTCCTTTCTTAATTTCACTCTTCATATGATAGTTATTTATGCATTTGTTCCCTAATTTCATGATTTAAAAGGAGTTGATTCTGAAGGTTTTTCTTAACTTTTAATATTCCATCATTGGTTTCTTTTGCCCTAAATTTGGCAAATATTTTGTAATTCTTTGTTACTCTTAGCAAGCAGCATGGAATCTCAGACTACTCAGCTAAAACTTAGGAAACAGTGACCAAGTTTCATGATAACAACAATGTCATGACCAGTGTGCTTTTTATGTGAATGGGAACAAGAAAATTTACTTCACAGAAGTTACTAAGCATGGAGTTGATGTGCTATCTACTAAATATGCTTTGCTTCTGGTGTTATGCCCCCAGAGGTGTGAAAATTTGATAAATACAAGGAAAACTGTTGGAAGAAAAGGGGAATTTTGTGCATGTTTTTTGTTTAAGTGGGTGTGTTTTTTTCGTTTTGTTTTATTTTGTTTTGTGAGGGTACTTCTCAGAATACTTGGGGAGGGTGAAGAAATTTTAGAAATTGCCTAGAGTAATCATGGTCCTTGGGCCAAATCCAGTGTACCACCTATTTTTGGCAAGTCCTCTGTGCTGTTTTTTTTTTGTTGTTGTTGTTTGTTTGTTTGTTTGTTTAAAAAAAAAAAAAAGAGGCCAGCACTGTAGTGCAGCAGGTTAAAGCCCTGGCCTGAAGCTCTGGCATCCCATATGGGCGCCAGTTCTAGTCCGGCTGCTCCGCTTCCTATCCAGCTCTCTGCTATGGCCTGGGAAAGCAGTAGAAGATGGCTCAAGTCCTTGGGCCCCTGCACCCACATGGAATACCTGAAAGAAGCTCCTGGCTCCTGGCTTCGGATCAGCGCAGCTCCAGCCGTTGCAGCCAGTGAACCAGTGGATGGAAGACTGCTTTCTCTGTCTCTACCCCTCTCTGTAACTCTTTCAAATAAATAAAATAAACCTTTTAAGAAAAGGTTGGAAAAACAAACAGAAGAATATTTTATGATAGATGACAATTATCTGATATTTGAATTTCATTATCCATAAAGTTTTATTGGAATACAGCCATACTTATATTGTCTATGGTTGCATTTGTGCTACAATGACAGAGTTGAGTAGTTATGATAAACACTATACCTGTAAATCCTAAGATACTGTCTAAAAAAGGAACTCAAGAATAACAGTCCCATTTATCATAGAATTTGAAAAAAAACTACCTAGAGATAAATTAAACCAAGACAGTAAAATATTCATACACTGAAAAGTATAAAATACTGATGAAAGAAATGGAAGAAGATACAAATAAACGGAAAGATATCCTGTGTTCATGGATTAGAAGAATTATATTACCAAAATTTTCTTACTGTTCAAAGCAATATATAAAAGTCAATATAATTACTACCAAAATTCCAATGGCATTTTCCACAGAAACAGAAAAGAAAATCCTAAAATCCATATGGAACTGTAAAAGACCCCCAAAATAACCAATGCTGTCTTGAGAGAGAGGAACAAAATTGGGTAACACCATACTTCCTGCTTTCTAATCATTTCACAAAGCTATAGTAATCAAAACAGTATGATAATAGCATGAAAACACTGTATAATTAATACTATTGGAGAAATGGCTTATTAGAATAGAGATTGGGAAAGCAGCTAGTTTATGTATTATACTTTTATGTTATATTCTTTAGAAATTTATTTATTTTGAAACAGAGATAGAAAACTTCCATTCATTGATTCATTCTCCAAATGCCCACAACGGCTGAGGCTAGGCCAGGCTGGTATTGGGAATTTGGAACTCAATCTAGGTTTTCCATGTGGGTAGCAGAGACCCAACCATATGAGTCATCACCTGCTTCCTCCTAGGGTGCCCACTAGTAGGAATCTGGAATCTGGAGTGGAGCAGAAAATATAACCGGGGTACTCCAATGTGGGTTGCAAGCATATTAACTGCTAGGCCAAACACATGCCCCTTTTCTTTTTCTTTATAAAAGATTTATTTATTTATTTGAGAGGCAGAATTAGAGAGGGAGAGACAGAGAAGTTTTCCATCCACTGGTTAATTCCCCAAATGACCTCAACAGCTAGAGCTTCGCTGATTTGAGCCAGGAGCTTCTTCCGAGTCTCCCATGTGGGCATGGGGAACCAAGCACCTGGGCCGTCCTCTGCTGCTTCCTCAGGCCATTTGCAGAGAGCTAGCTCTGTAGTGGAGCAGCTGGGACATGATCCAGTGCCCTAAATGGGATGCCAGTGCCGAAGGTAGAGGTTTAACCTACTACTTATCATATTCTTAAACATAGCTTTCCCTTGGCTAATATTCTTCTGAAACATAAAAACGTACTATCTGGCCCTTTACAGAAACAGTTTGCCAGCATCTGTTCTGAAGTTTTATAGTGATAAGAGTTCAGATGATTTTGTGGCTTAATGAATGAAGCCCCAGGTGAAGTGTATTGTCCAAAATCTTTATTCTCTACTGCGATTTATCCATTCATTCAATAAGCATTTATTGAATACCTGACACAATAAAGGAAATCCTTTATCCTTCAGTATTTGGATAGGAAATATAATTATAAAATCTAGGAAGTCTGCCATTCTTTCCTTTCCCTCTCCCCTTTTCTCTCCCCACCCCTACCCCCATAGCTAGGTTCTAGGTAATTAGGAAGAAAATCAAAATTTATGTCACATTGTTATACTGTTAAAGTAGGTCAAATGTAATTTTAAATCACAGCAGTTTTTCTTTAAGAATGTATTGAGAGCTTAATTTTAAATGTTTCAGGTTTTGATCACAGATGATTCATGATCAGATGATAACTGTTCACGCATGACTATTATTTGTTGCTATTAAGTATTCCAAGTATTCTATGATGGTAGCTGTAAAGTTCTCTTCCTAAAGCTTTATGAATCCAGAATATAAAATTGACTCCAGAATCCCTGATGGGTTTTATAAATTGTTTTTTAATCTCTTTATAGGAAATTCTTTGGTTGTTGGACACTGTGCATAAGTTGAATTCTCAAAGTTAACTATTATTTAAAGGGATGCAATCAATAGTAATTACTAAATAAATTTATTAGTAAGATTAGTTTTGATCAAGATCGAATTTTTACCTTAAAAGGAGAATGCAGTTGCAATGTGAATGTTTCCTTTTTTTTTTTTTTTTTTTTAGCATCCTCGCTTGGGTGTTGGTCTTCTTACATGGAAGTGGTTCTGTCTGCTAGATAGATGGTTTTAATGTTGATACTCATTTTCTAAGTCTTTACTAAATCTTTACTAAATGTTGACACATTTAGCAAGGCATTGTGCCCATGCAACTGTCTATTGAAGATAAATGTGTTTAGTGATTAGTGAAGGAATACTGCTGAAGAATACTGAGAGCATATATTATTATGCTTGGAGGTCAAAAATTATTTAACTTTGGTTCTCCAAAAAGTTCATTCTTTTTTGGGTAAAACAAATGTGACTTTTCAGTATAAACATTTTAACTTACCTGCCTCCTGCAATGGACTGGCAAATTGTCATTTTCAGTAAACTGGATTTGTTCAGTATCTGTGCACATTAGTCTAGTATGTAGATTAATATACAGTTGATTGCTGTGTTTGTCACTGGGGGGATGATGTTATAAATAAATTCAGATGCTAGATTTATCAAAGAAGTGAGTTATCAGTTAAGTTTTTAAAAATCCAATTATTAACAACCACCTTTTCATTCCATAAGAGTTGTAGAATTTCAGAGTTGGAATGAATCTTAGAGAACATCTAATTCAACCCTCTAATTTTCAAATCAAGTTTCATAGAATTCATAATCTTGTGTTCTCCTATTGTCCACCTGAGTGTGTAAATGAAAGATATTTTGCTATAAACCCTTTGCTGGAGATTTTAAAAGTAGATCTAATCTCTAATTATGAATGAATTGTATTTCAGAAATGTTTGTAAGACTGTTTAAGACTCAACATTTTTCCACAGAAGCATATTATAAATAGTGATAGGGTTCTAGGACTAGCCCTTAAAAGTTGTTAACCCATTATGTGACTGAAATTTTATGTTTGCAATGAGAGATGTTTTTAGCAGTCAGTGTGCATAATTTCTGTGGAATACAGAGATTACATTCTAGGAGAGTTTTATGTTATGTCTTAGGATGAAAAGTGAGTACACATGTGTTCATATTATTTTCTGAGTTTTTTATATACCTGAGATATTTGATAATTTAACAATACTGTTTCAGAACTCAAAGTTCAATTTAAATATGAATATTTAAAAATTATCTACCGTGGGGGTGGACATTGTGGCAGGTTAAGGCACTGCTTGGAATACCTACTTCCTATATCAGAGTGTCTGGGATTGAGTCCTGCCTCCACTTCTGACCCAGCTTCCTGCTAATGTACCTGGGAGGCAGCACATGATTGCCCAAGTACTTTGGTTCCTGTCACCTACATAGGAGACCTAGATGGAGTTTCTGGCTCCTGGCTTTGGGCTAGCCCAGCTCTGACTGTTACAAGCATTTGGGGAGTGAACCAGCAGATAGAAGACCTCTATGTCTGTTTCTCACACTTTGTCACTCTGCCTTTCAATTAAATGAATAAATAAAACTTAAAAAGTTATATTGAATACTGATGCTTGAGGAAAAAACTAGTCTGATTAGAGAAGAATAAAGAGCTACATAAAAATTTTGAAGGAGTTTTATGGGTTACTTTCAAAGGCTTAGATTTAGTGGTAGTTGTCTTTATTTTGCATATCACTTCAGAATGTATGTTTTTATTCCTTAAATTTTTGAAAAGATTTGTTTATATGAAAGGCAAAGTTACAGAGAGAGACAGAGAGAGGTCTTCCATCCAATGCCTTACTTCCAAAATGGCCACAATGACCTGGGCTGGGTTCGGCCAAAGCCAGGGGCCTGGTACACCATCTGGGTCTCCCACATAGTGTCAAGGACCCAAACACTTGAACCATCCTCTGCTGCTTCCCAGGTGCATTAGCAGGAAGCTGGATCAGAAGTGGAGCAGGTAGTACTCAAAAAGGTGTTCATGAGATGCTGGTATCACAGACTTAACCTGCTGCACTGTAACACCAGCCCTAGAATGTATGTTTTTGCTGGTATACATATCATCAACAAAGATTGATAGTCATTTACTTGAGATAATTGGACAAGTTGTGAAAGAAAAAGAATTTAAACTTTACATACATGTGCAAACTTGAGTGTAATCTTGCTTCAGTGTGCAGTTACTTGAACTAGGGGCTTGTGAAAACAGGAAAATCGGGTTTTGAAACTTACATGGGGTCTGCACATGGAGAAAGACAGTGAGGAAAACAGTGGAGTTAAACACCAGAAGGGCATTGTTGACAGTGAATGGCCTGTGGTGAAGATATTTGGGCATGCATGAAATGGTGTGAGAGGTTGGGTTCAGCAAGACAGTGTGCACACAGTGATTAGTATTTTTGAAATTTTCATAAATCAGAGGATGGCATGTATATATTTATAAATATACATAATCAGAAACCACATTTTAGAAAAAATAGTTTTCTCAATAATTTTGTTACCTTTTTATGTATGGAGGGCGTTTTTTGATTGATTTGGTTTTTGATATTTTGTGATGTACCATTTTTTTTTATTTGACAGGTAAAGTTATAGACAGAGAGAAAGGTCTTCCTTCCGTTGGTTCACTCCCCAAATGGCCGCTACGGCCGGCGCTGCACCGATCCGAAGCCAGGAGCCAGGTGCCTCTTCCTGGTCTCCTACACGGGTGCAGGAGCCCAAACACTTGGGCCATCCTCCACTGCCCTCCTGGGCCACAGCAGAGAGCTGGACTGGAAGAGGAGCAACCGGGACTAGAACCCGACACCCATATGGGATGCTGGCACCACAGGCGGAGGATTAACCAAGTGAGCCACGGTGCCGGCCCCGATGTACCATTATATTTATATTGAGACATGAGTCCAAATATACAACCCATTTATTGTTTAGAGAAAGCCTTAGTGTTAACTTGCCTTTCAGAAGAGTTTGACCTAAGAAGCTAATTTTCCTCAATAAATTGATGGTGCTTTTCAGAGAGATGTGTGTCCATTTTACAGATATCTTTCTAGTATTACAATGGATAGTTCCTTTATTTTGCCTTCTTTCAGCTCCAGCTTTGGAACATTACCCAAGGGAGAAAATTTGCCCCAGTGTAATTTTCATTGGAATCTATCAACAACTTACATAGAAATTTTGGCAAAACTGTTTTTTTCCCCAAAAAAAGGTTTATTTATTTATTTGGAAGTCAGAGAGAGGGAGAGACCAAAAGAAATTTTCTTCCACTGGTTCATTCCACAAATAGCTACAGTGGTTGGGATTGGTCCAGGCTGAAGCCAGGAACCTGAAACTCCATCTGGGTCTCCCATGTGGGTGGCAGGGACTCAAGTACCTGGGCCATCTTTGACTGTCTTCCCAGGTACACTAGTAGGGAGTTGGATCGGAAGTGGAACAGCTGGGCCGATGTTGTGGCATAGCAGTTAATGCCACCACCTGCAATGCTGGCATTCACATGGGTGTTGGTTAGTGTCCAGGCTGCTCAACTTCCAATCCAGGTCCCTGCTAATGGCCTGCAAAAAGCAGTGGAAGATGACCCAAGTTTTTGGGCCCGTGCCAGTGATGTGGGAGACGTGGGTGGAGTTTTTGGCTAATGGCTTTGTCCTGGCCCAGCCCTGGCCTGGGCAAAACAACGGAAGATGGCTCAAGTGTTTGGGCCCCTGACACACACATGGGAGACCTGGATAAAGCTTCCGCCTCCTGACTTAAACCTGGCAAAAGCCCTGGCCGTTGTAACCATCTGGGGAGTGAACCAGTAGATGGAAGATCTTTCTTTCTCTCTGTGTGTCTCTCCCTTTCTTTTGTAACTCTTTCAAATAAATAAATCTTTTTAAAAAGAACAAGGAAGAGTATTTGCAAAAAGCATAAAAGCTATTTCAGAAAGAAAGGAGGTTGAGGGCTTTAAGAAACGGATTTTTGGCCGGCGCCGCAGCTCACTAGGCTAATCCTCCACCTGCGGTGCCGGCACCCCGGGTTCTAGTCCCGGTTGGGGCGCCGGATTTTGTCCCAGTTGCTCCTCTTCCAGTCCAGCTCTCTGCTGTGGCCCGGGAAGGCAGTGGAGGATGGCCCAAGTCCTTGGGCCCCTGCACCCGCATGGGAGACCAGGAGGAAGCACCTGGCTCCTGGCTTCAGATCGGCGCAGTGCGCCGGCTGCAGCACGCCAGCCATAGCGGCCATTTGGGGGGTGAACCAATGGAAAAGGAACACCTTTCTCTCTGTCTCTCTCTCTCTCACTGTCTAACTCTGCCTGTCAAAAAAAAAAAAACAAAAAAAAAAAACAACGGATTTTTAAAAAAGGAAAAAAGTATAGAAAAAAAAACAGAAAGGAGTTAGAAATACAAGCTGACTTTTTTTTTTTAAAAGATTTATTTATTTAACTAAAAGGCAGAGTTAGAGCTAGGGACAGAGAGAAAAGTCTTCCATCTGCTGATTCACTCCCCAGATGGCCTCAACGGCCAGAGCTGCACTGATCCAAAATCAGGAGCCAGGAGCTTCCTCTGGGTCTCCCATGTGGGTGCAGGGGCCCAAGGACTTGGGCCATCCTCCACTGCTTTCCCAGGCCATAGCAGAAAGCTGGATCAGAAGTGGAGCAGCCAGGACTTGAACTGGCACCCATATGGGATGCCGGCACTGCAGGCAGCAGCCTAATCCGCTATGCCACAGCACTGGCCCCATAAAGCTGACATTTTTGATGAGTAATATTATTTACTTTATACCTGAAAGGTATTATTAAAGACATAATCATCTCTCTAACAATGGCTATTGTTTTAATTTAATGCATGTGTATATGAATAAAAGAAATTGTCTGTGAGTATTGACTGTCCACTCTAAAATTCCCCTCCCCACTTTTTTCTCTTCAGCAGATCCCAGAGTTATTAAGAAATACCACATGGCAGAGATTGGGAAAAGGCAATTCAAGAGAGTTATTAGATGCTACAAAGGTAAGATTAAGCAAACACTTCTGCATATAGCTAGGAAAAATGTGCAAACCCTTGGAGCATTTCCCAATTTGTACTGCATATTTTACATTTCCCAAATAATTTTATTTTCCTAAATACTGGCACGAAGGTATGTTTCTGCTACTGGAAATGCAAAGAGAAGTCTCAATGTTTTTCTGTCCCTGGAGAAATCTGTCTGAATCCCTTGAGATCAGTGCCAACTAGAGTAACATTTTCAGAAAGCTTTTATAAATGTAATGGCAGCTTGTTGACACTTAAATTTATCCTGGTAATTTGTGTCTGATATGTGGAATACTGTAAGTTTTTCAAGCAGGTGAAGTTTCTTTACCTTAGAAGATGTTCAGATAGCAGAATACCAAGGGATTCTAAGCTTATTAGAGCCCATAGAGTAACTGATGCTAAGTTTACATGTTGATGAGGGTTATTTTTCATTGCTCATGTAAGTGAAAGACATCTTTAAAAATTTCTAGTGCTTTAAAATGAGACACATAAATCTCTATGATAGAAAAAGACTAGAGGCCGGCGCCGCGGCTCACTAGGCTAATCCTCCACCTAGCGGCGCCGGCACACCGGGTTCTAGTCCCGGTCAGGGCGCCGGATTCTGTCCCGGTTGCCCCTCTTCCAGGCCAGCTGTCTGCTGTGGCCAGGGAGTGCAGTGGAGGATGGCCCAGGTGCTTGGGCCCTGCACCCCATGGGAGACCAGGAAAAGCACCTGGCTCCTGGCTCCTGCCATCGGATCAGCGCGGCGTGCCGGCCGCAGCGTGCCGGCCGCGGCGGCCATTGGAGGGTGAACCAACGGCAAAAGGAAGACCTTTCTCTCTGTCTCTCTCTCTCACTATCCACTCTGCCTGTCAAAAAAAATAAATAAATAAATAAATAAAAAAAAAATAAAAGAAAAAGACTAGAAAATTAGAAGATGATATAAATCTAGAATACTTTATTTTTTTCTTTCTGATTGATAGTTATTTGCCATCAAGGTACAAAGTATTATTCTCATTTATGCAGAAGCTATGGAAATTAATATTCCATTATTAAATTAAAATTTTAAGGGAAAATGTACATAGTCTTCTCAATGTCCATCACACCATAGAGATTACTTATATTTTAGTCTTTTGCTTTGTTGAAGTCCTTATTATCTCATGTGGTATTCACCAGACCCCTTGATAAAACTTGTTGCTTGGTCTTTTAGAGGAGAAAATGTGACAAAGAGACATTGTCGACTCAAAATTACCTTTTGATGTTTTCCTTATATAAAATGCTTTAAGATTGTTGATCCAAAAATCAATAATCCATTTATGGCAATTACTTTTTGTGTCTCAACTGGTGAGAACCAGAAGGCACCTTGGCTTTTTGTAATTCCATTTTCATAGCTTTTCCCTGAGCTGATGCTGTTATACTGTGTATGGTATTGATACGCATTTGTTTTTATAAAGAAGTGAGCCTTTGTTCTTTAATTATTGATTATTATGGCTACTAAAGAAGCATCATTAAATCCAATGTACTTTATTAAGTATTTTTAATTGTGAGAGCACTTTTAATACTAGCAAGCCTAAATTGTAAGCCTAATCTTTACTATCTTTTTAAATGAATGAATTAATTTTTTAAATGTTTATTTATTTATTTGAAAGTCAGAGTTACACAGAGAAGGAAAGGCAGAGAGAGAGAGAGAGAGAGAGAGAGAGATATCTTGCATCCACTGGTTCACTCCCCAATTGGCCGCAATGGCTGGAGCTGCGCCAATCCAAAGCCAGGAGCCAGGAGCTTCTTTTGGGTCTCCCACACGAGTGCAGGAGCCCAAGCACCTGGACCATCTTCTACTGCTGTCCTAGGTCATAGTAGAGATCAGGATAGGAAGTGGAGCAGCTGGGACTAGAACCGGCACCCATATGGGATGCTGGCACTGCAGGTGGTGGCTTTACCTGCTACGCCACAGCACCAGCCCCTACTATTTTTTAGATTATCATATTTTGTTGAATTGTTTTATTTTTATATATTACTAACATCAAAAGTAATTGTAAAACTTTTTGAAAAATTTAAAATAGGTAGTATATTTGCATATTTTAAGGATACTTGGGAGATCTGTACATATCTTTTTTTTTTTTGAGATAGCTGTATAAGTGAGTCTAACAAGCATTGAAACCTACACTGTCCATGTTGTCCATATATAGGACACTGTTGTATGTGCCATGAGAGATAAAAAGATAAAATATACTTTCCCTAATCTTAAGAAATTTACCATGAAGTAAGAAAGATAAAACATGTAAATTAATTGCTGTAGCAAAAGATATACTGTGAAGTATTAAAAAATCATGTTTCTAAATATAACAGGTTTTCAGAAAGTTCATGGAACATGCATATTATGAGAAAAGTTGCATGGATTTCAATTTTTTTTGCACCAAAATAAACTTATCTTTTTATTCTCTTTTCCATTGATTTAAAAAAATGTTTATCTTCATTTTATCTGAAAGGCAGAGAAACAGAGATAGAGATCACCCATCCATTCATTCATTCCCCCAAATACACAACAGACAGGAATGGGCCACACCAGAGCTGGGAGCCAGGAGCTTACCTTGTGGTGCAGCAGGTTAAGCCACTGCGTGCAACATTGGCATCTCATTTCGGAGTACTGGTTTGAATCCTGGCTGCTCTGTTTCTGATCCAGCTCCCCATCCAAGCTCCCTGCTAATGTGCCTGGGAAAGCAGCAGAAGATGGCTGAATTGATTGGTCCCTGCCACTCATGTGGGAGACCAAAATGGAGTTCCAGGCTCCTGGATTTAGCCTTGGGCTCAGCCCTGGCTGTTGCAGCCATCTGGGGATTGTAGTAGTAGATGGAAGAGCTCTTTCTCTCTTTGTCTCTCTTCCTTTCTTGATCTGTCACTGTGCCTTTCAAAGAAATAAAATAAATCTTTAAAAAAAATCCAGGTCTCCTATGTGGATGGCAGGGACCCATGTACTTGAGCCATCACCAAGCTTCCCATGGTACAAATTAGGATTGGAAATAGAGTCAGGGCTTGAACCCAGGCACTCTAATATGGAATGTAGATATCCCAAGCAGTGTCTTAACTGCTGTGCCAAGTGTCCCCTCCCCCTTTTTTAATAGAGAGGACCTTTTTGTCATTATTTTCATTATTTATTTTTACTTTATTTGAAAGACAGCAACAGAGAGGTAGATCTTCCATTGGTCTTCCCTCTTCAAATGTCTGCAGCAGGCAGGGCTCGGCCAGGCTGAAGCCAGGAACCACGAACAGAGATATAAATTAATTATAACTATATTATTATATTTGCTTGCTAATAATGGTATAACAGATTATCATCACTATAATTGTGTTAGTGAATGATAGTAAGAAAGCTGGTATATAAATGAAATAGAAGTGTAATACAAATTAAATCTTTTAAACATTCATTTTAAGAATTATTTAGAGAAAGTGACTTCTGTATATTAATTTGTTAGATCTTAATATTCTTGTATAAACTTAACAATAAGCTAATTCTGAAGGTGTTTTGCTTTACTATGCCAGGCAAAAGCTATGCCTCAGGATTTGTTTGGGGAACATTTATTAGATTAGAGTATCTAAACCAGATGTTTAGACACCTGAAATTCTGTAATAGCTAAATGAACTGCTTGGTATCCTCTTCTACTAGGTTCTCCAGGTATGGCCACTGATAGAAAAGAGAACATGTTGGCATGGTCATGCAGGAGGAGGACTCCACACAGACCCAAAAGAAGGGGTAAGAATCACTAACAAGAACTGGAAATTCTTATTGATGAGTGTACTTACAATGGAAAATATAGGTATTTAAGATTTTCTAGAATATTTGACTGCTAACTGCATATTCTGTCATGCAAAACCATTTGAACTGACCATGATTATATAGATGAGATTTTCCTCAGGCTTAAAAACAATAAAAATCATGATTGAATTTAAAAGAGAAAAGGTATTTGTGAACCTAAAAAATCTTAGTTCTTTACAATATCATTGGTTGAGGTTATTTGTTGTGTAATATAGCTTTGTAAGTAAGTAGAGAAAGTTAGCTATTACAAGTAATTTGTGTGTGTGAGTATGTATATGTGTTAAGATTAATGTTTCCCCTTGTATACATTTGATTAGAAAAATTCTAGATTATCCCATAGCTTCATGGTAAATCATCTATATATCCAATCTATTTAATTATACATATTCTTTATAATTGTGATTATCATTATGCGAGCATACGAACCAATAGGGCCACTGAAATAAAAAGATTTAATTGCACTACACGTTTTCTGGTGAAAATGTCATTGGAATACTGTTACACATTTCTCCATCTGGCCTTTTTCTCTGAGTTTGCCTTTATTTTCTTTGGTTTGACCCAATCTCTATATATGTGTCTCTAAGTAGAGAAGATATTTTCAGGGTTGGTGGTTAAGTGCAAATTTTATGTTAAATTGCTCTATAAATTAAAGGTAAGTAAATACCAGTTATCTTATTGGTAGAATGTAATTGGTAAGAAAAACTTTTCAGTGCTTTTCTTTCTTAGATTTCCAGTGCAGCTTTTTTCTTTCAAGGAACTCAAACACTTCACATCTATGTTTTGTCCCTATTTTGCATGTTACTATCCTTTCTGGCTGACTGTCTTTCAAAACAGCAAAGTGTCATAAGAGAGAATATTTTTAAATTACGCCAAATAGTGAGATTTGTTTATCAGTATGTTAGTCTTTGGCATGGTATTTGCCAGTTTGCAGGATCATCTGTTACCAAGACCTCTTAAGGCTAGTTGCTGATAATGCTGTAAACACAACCAAAAAATATGTTCACTAATAAAGGAGAAGCAGTCACTTCTCTTAAACTCAAGCAATATAAACTTCAAGATGGTTTCTTCTCCAATAAAACAGAACAAAGCAAAAATCATTGTAATATTTTATATTTGGTTTTCTTTATTGTTTTTCTCCTGCCATCTTTGTACTTCTTTAGCTTTGTTAGCTAATGAAATCTGTGCAAAAAAAAGGGGTGGTGTGGAGTTGTAGTTAAGAGCCTGAGCTCTGGAGACAGACTACCTGGGCTTTAATCATGATATCCTCATTTTCTAGTGGGAATGATCTTGAACAAGTTACTTAATTTCTGTGTGCTTTGGTTTCTTTATCTATAAAATGGAGACGATAATTCCAAAATGAATTTAAATGAGTTAATTCCTCACACTATATTTAAACTCTTAAATAGTGCTCAACATATAGTAAGGATTCAATAAATATTGGCTGTTCTTATTATAATGTGAGATTATAAAGCCTGTTACCTATCATAATTCATTCATTTAAAAAGTACATTTTCAGTACATGCTTTGTGCTGAACTCTGTGCTAATTACTAGAGATAGAATAATGACAATAAAAAATCCCCTGCTGTCTAGAAGCTTAACGGTTTACATGGCAGACTATCTAAACTACTATGTAGAAGTTTTATTGCCCTAATAAATAAGACTTTACCTTAAAACTAACTGACATCTCTACTACTTTACTTTTTATTCATTGCTCCTTGTGTGTACTTAATGACTATTAATCAGCATTAATAATGCATGTCAGAATGTATTTAAATCATGTATTTATCCAATATGGCTATCATACAGGTTTCGTGAAAAAGGATTGGTAACTCAGTATTTCAAAATTCCTGTTTTTAAAATAAATTAATTAAGTGACTATTTGTTTATAATAGAATCTCTTAAGGGATCTTGGAGCTTTGGTCTTGGCATCTACATTTTTATTTATGTCTCTTGAAAAAAAGTATCTGTTGGTAAGTTTAGTTAGTCCTGCTCTTAATAAGGACATAAATAATGCAAAACTTAATGAAAGGACTACTTCCCAGACTTTGCTTGACTTGTTCTTTTTTATTTAGAAACACCTCTCTATTAATTGAATATAGTCTGAAGCTAATAGTATTTAAAGAGAGATTAGTACTTAGTAGAGCCATCAGAGAGCTTTGGTATAAATCTTGATGTTATCAGAAGAAGTGAAACAGCAACTTGGAGCATTAAAAGTTGGAGGATTGGGGAGATAATGGAATAATGAAACTCTAGGCTTGTTAAAATGAGTGGGTACACAGACCAGTGGGCAAGAATACCTGGATGACATGGGAAGGCAGTTTTCTAGTTCTGATTTCATACATCATCAGGCAGCCTTATGATCTTCATTTGATTTCTGAAATTGACTTCTCTTTGAGGTAGAGAATTCACTGATGGGCCTTGTGAATATTAGTCTGCTCGGTAAGTATTTTCTCTTGTAAATTATTACATGGACTGTCAGTTACAAATTCATCTCATGTAGCCTAATCCATTTTTTCTTAGGGCCTAATCACTGCTGGATAATGCTCTTCATTGGAATTTCCAACCAACAGAGCTTAAAAAACAAACCCTGAGATATATAGAGAAAGTAATTATAATTACAAAGCCTTTCCTGACAATTAATATATGCTGTCCTTTCTCATCCAAACTTACAATACTTATATCCCCAGTGTTATTAGGCAGCCTCTGAACTAACTCGTGCTCTTTTGACCTACCTTTTACTAAGGTACTGTTAACCCTAAAAGTATTGAAGTAGTGGTTTCAATTATTCCTTTAATTGCACCTCCCTTTAGCTTGGGTTGGGGACATAGTTTTGTTTTCTGCACAGTTTGCTTGCCCTTGAAATTGTGGGCACTTGCAAATTTTCTGCTAAATGAGTTCTTTTGAGAGAAAATATTCAGCCTAAAGCCCATATTTTTACAAAACAGATAGCATTGCAAAATTTTTCCTACCATTTTTCTTCCTCACCACAAGTTTTTCCCCCAAGTAGTTTCGTTTAAAACCTGTCCTTTGCCAGCGCCGCGGCTCACTAGGCTAATCCTCCGCCTGCTGCGCTGGCACCCCGGGTTCTAGTCCCGGTCGGGGCGCCGGATTCTGTCTCGGTTGCTCCTCTTCCAGTCCAGCTCTCTGCTGTGGCCTGGGAGTGCAGTGGAGGATGGCCCAGGTCCTTGGACCCTGCACCCGCATGGGAGACCAGGAGGAAGCCCTTGGCTCCTGGCTTCGGATCAGCGCAGCGCACCGTCCGCGGCACACCAGCCGTAGAAGCCATTTGGGAGGTGAACCAACGGAAAAAGGAAGACCTTTCTCCCTGTCTCTCTTTCTCTCTCTCACTGTCTAACTCTGCCTGTCAAAAAAATAAATAAATAAAAAAGAAAAAGAAAAACCTGTCCTTTGATTCTGTGAATACTTCTGGCTGTTAGATCTTAAGAATGTCTGTAAATGGGAAAGCAGCAGAAAATGGCCCAAGTCTTTGGGCCCCTGCACCCACATGGGAGACCCAGAGGAATCTCCTGGCTCCTGGCTTTGGAATGGCCCAGCTCCGGCCATTGTGGCCATCTGAGGAGTGAACCAACGAATGGAAGACTCCCCACCCTGCCTCTGTCTCTCTGTAATTCTATCTTTCAAATAAATAAATCTTTTTTGAAAAGTCTGTAAAACCAGAATTTTTAAATTCTTCATCAGCTAAAGAAAAAAATGATTCTGCTACCTTTATCAAAAGATCATTCTGTTTTTTCTTACTCTTTTTTTTCCTCTCAAAGTCCAGTGGCCAAAAACAAAAAATGAAGACAAAAAGAAAAGCCCAATGGGCTTCACTCCCTTGTAAGGCATAAGCTTTTGGTGGAGAAATTTGCTGTTGATTCAGTGTCGGACAACCTTTTCTGGTGAGAGATGTAAAGTTAACCACTTCAGAAACAAAACATGTGTTTATTAATATACAGTTATCTATTTTTAAAGTTTTATTTATTTGAAAGGCAGAGTTACAGAGAGAGAGAGAGAGAGAGAGAGAGAGAGAGAGAGAGAGAGATATTGAACCATCTGCTGGTTCAATCCCCAAGTGGCTACAAACAGCTGGGAGAGATTGAGAGAGAGAGAGAGAGAGAGAGAGATTGAACCATCTGCTGGTTCAATCCCCAAGTGGCTACAAATAGCTGGGGCTAGGCTAGGCCAAAGCCAGAAGCCAGAAGCCAGGAGCTTCTTCCAGGTCTCCCACTTGGGTGCAGGGGCCCAAGTGTTCAGGCCATCTTCTGCTGCTTTCACAGGCACATTAGCAGAGAGCTGAATCAGAAGTGGAGCAGCCAGGACACAAACCATCATCCCAGATGCCGGCATCATAGCTGGCAGCTTTACACTATGCTGCAAAACTGGCTCCACATTTATCTTTAATATCTGAGAATTCTACCAAATGAGCTGCTCCGGATGTTTTGATTCTTTTAAATTCTTTTTGTGTCCTGTCCTAATGGTTATTAGTTATAGATGTTCACTTCTAGCACATTTGTTGACTTGAGCACTACTGCATATAAACAGTACAGTTTGTACCTTTCTAGTTACACCTTTTTTAGTCAAATGTTTTTTTCATTTTATTAATATATTTGCTTTGGTCCATTGTGCTGTATAAACTTCCTGTGTACCAGTAGATATTCTTTAATTATTTCTTCTTTGTTATTAAATATTTATTTATTTATTTATTTGAAAGAGAGAGAGAAATCTTCCATCTGCTGATCCACTCTCCAGATGGCTGGAATGGCCAGGATTGGTCCAGGCTGAAGCCAGGAGTCAGAATCTTCATCCTGGTCTCCCTCGTGGTTAGCAGGGGCCCAAAGCACTTGAGCTATCTTCCACTGCTTTTCCCAGGCCATTAGCAGGCAGCTGGATTGGAAGTGGAGCAGCTGGATCTCTAACTGGAGCCCATGTGGGATGCTGGCACTGTAGGCAGTGGCTTTACCCACTGCACCACAGTGCTGGGCCCTCATTATTTCTTAACTGTCCAGTCTTGTGACACTTTTGAAGCCATATATTAATACCAAATAGGTAAATATTTAAAAGTCTGAAAACTTCTGGTGACTTAATTTATCAAGTATTAAGTATACCTACAGGATATTAATAAGAATTTGTCCTTGTGTATTTGAGAATAGATGCATTAATTAATTAATTGAGTACATAGTGAGTGTTATTCTTGCTATCAGTCACATTTCCTTTTCTGGCTCCTGCTTTTTCTCTTGGGCCACCTTGTCTTCAGTTACTTTCATCTCCTCTGACAGCCCTCTCTCTCTTCCAAACTTTTCTTTTAAACGTTTCTGGAGAAAAATGTACAATATAATTTTGTTAGATTCAAAAATCTTAGTGAACTAATTTGAATTCCTTCTTTTGTTCCGTGTGTGTGTGTGTGTGTGTGCGTGCACACGTGCATATTTTTCTGAATCTAATTGCTTTCCTCTAATTATGACTAATTCCAATATATAGTTGAGATTTTTCCAAAAAAAAGTGTTCATCATACATACTAGTTTTACATTGTAATGAAGCTTAAAGTATCAATGAAATGTTTTTTAATGTTTGTTTAGTTTTCATTTACTTGAAAGGCAGAGAGGTAGAGAAAAAGGGGATGAGGGAAAGAGATAGACATTCTCCATCTGCTGGTTCAATGCCGAAATGCCCTCTTTAGCCAGGAGTAAGCCAGGCCAAAGCTGGGAGCCAGGAGCTCCATCTAGGTCTCCCATGTGATAGGAACCCAAGTGCTTGGGCTATCTTCTGCTGATTCTGTGGATGCATTAAGCAGGTAGCTGGATTGGAAACAAAAGCCAGGACTCAAACCAACACACCAGTATGGGATGTGGGCATCCCAAGCCATGGCTTAACCCACTATACCACAATGCCGGCCCTCACCTACATTTTTTTTCTGATACTTCATTTTTTTCATGTTAATGTAAATTAATACAAAGAGAACATATTCAGTGTAGTTCATAGATACAACTCTAAGAATATAATAATATTTCTTTACCCCTCTTCCCCTGCCCCCCTTCTTTCCTTCCTTCCTTACTCTCTTCCTTTTTCCTTTTTTAGTTTTTGAAATAACATTTTTTTAATTAACATTGCAGTCAAGAGTTTAATACTCCACTAAATAAAGAGATCAACAAGGAAAAAGTAAAAAGACCCTAACTCAGTGAATATAGGCAAGCACCACATACATTTTAAACTTGAGACTATCAAGCTGCAGCAAGAAGGCCACATTGTTTATATTCTGTTAGCAAAGGAGGAAAGTAGATTCACTCTTACCTCTGCAGGCCTTTTAATGACATTTCTATAATGTTCAGTTTTATGGAGCTTTTGTGTTATGAAGAATCCTCACAGTTATGTTTTCAAAAATAACTTTTAGATCCTATTTACTGTAAAAATAATAAATAAAAGTTAAATCTATACCTTCTTTTATGTATAAGGAAGAAAAACTTATGACATCTATTAGTTACTTCAGGAATTTTAGCCCTTGAGAAAAAACTTCATTTCCTTCAATCATCGTTGGATTGTTTTCCTTTGTACAACCATAGTGATACCACACCAAGACTGGTTACTCTTCAGACAGCGGTTTTTTTTCACATAACCATTACTTTCTTGACCATTTCCTGTGTTTCCCACCCTTTCTTAAAGAATGTGATTTTCAAAGGGTATTATATATGTTATTTGTGTTTTCTGCTTATACCCTGTTGAGTCAGGGTGAAAATAAATAGTTGATATGCAGGTGATGTCTAATTCAATCTCAAGCTAGTGACTGGTCTCTTTTCAGCTTGAGGTAATCCTTTTGTCTTTCCAGATTACCATTGGATGGCCAGTATAAATTAACTATGGTGGTTTTGAAAGGCAGTGTGTTATCTTTTAGGAAATATATTGAGACCACCTGTTTTCTTTTACCCTTGTGCATCAGGAACAGGTTGATTTAAAATTCTTTAAAAATGTTACTCAGCCTCTGAAATGTCTCTTTGATTTGGCCTCCACTTAAAAAAAAGACATTATTTTTCTAACTTTATAGTTTACCTAAACTATAACTGAAGTCTTGTCCTTTATAGCTTAATGGACTCATAATGCATGATTACACAACTTCAGAACCCATTTTGTTAAATGAAGTGGTGACATTTTATGCACTATTAAGCCAGCTAGAATAATTTTCTTGCTCTTAGCCATAACTTCTCTGTGTCCTTACTGAAAAAATTCTGGGGTGTGTTGTAGAAGGTTTTGACAGGAGAGAGTGTTTCTAAAGATATGTGGAAACAGGACCTTTTTTCCCCCCACTATTCCATCAAGAAAAATAAGGCAGATAAAACTTGTGAGATGGGAGAGTGGTTGAAATGTTCTAGTTTGTGTTATAATGCATTAAATTATATTTATTTAGTAATAGTTCGATTGGAAAAATGAATTTTGAAATTACTGCCTTATTCCCTCTTTTAATGCCTTGCCAGTTAGGAGAACATATATTTTTATACATACATACATACATTTATATGTGTGTATGTGTATAAAATAAATCATTGAGATCTATACTTTCAAGATTTCAACTTACATGTATTTAAAGCAGTTCAGAAAGGTAGTCCTTTAGTTTTCAGTACAATATGAACAGTTTCATTTCTGTTATTCTATATATTATAACCAGCTTAAAATACTAGCAAAACATTTTGCTGAGCCCTAGGGAGATAACCATAATAAAACCTTGTATTATATAATATACTGTCCTGCATTTCTTACATGTTGCCAATTTTCCCCCATTCCATACTGTGCAAATCTACTTGAAGTCAAATAACTTTTTCCTCTTGAAATGAATTAAATTTTTTGTTATTATACATGAAGTACAGAAAATATAAGCAAAAAGAATGTAAAAAGTTATCAACGATTTCACCTATTCATGGCTACCAATGTTAACACTTTGGAAGTATTGCTTTCCACATCCACTTTTATGTACATATAAACTCTTACACATCACATTTTTTCTCACAAAAAATAAGTTTTTAACTTCGTTCCTTTTAACATATTTATGTTCATTACTCCTATTTTGTTATATGCATTCAGTCGTCTAATTTATTTACATTATTTCTATTGTTTATCATTTAAGCTGCTTCCAATTTTATTTCTATTAAGACAGCATGGGCATAAAAATCTTTTTTTTTTTTTTTTTTTTTTTTTTGGACAGGCAGAGTTAGTGAGAGAGAGAGAGAGACACAGAGAGAAAGGTCTTCCTTTTTCAGTTGGTTCACCCCCAAATGGCCACTACGGCTGGTGCGCTGTGCCGATCCGAAGCCAGGAGCTTCCTCCTGGCCACCCATGCAGGTGCAGGGTCCAAGTACTTGGGCCATTCTCCACTGCACTCCCAGGCCACAGCAGAGAGCTGGACTGGAAGAGGAGCAACTGGGACAGAATCCAGCGCCCCAACCAGGACTAGAACCTGGGGTGCCAGCACCAAAGGTGGAAGATTAGCCAAGTGAGCCGCAGTGCCAGCCGGCATAAACATCTTTATTGCTAAATTTTTCATTTCTTTGTTCAATAAATATTGAGTACATCCTGCATGTCAGCCATGGTATTTCGTATTGGGTTACAACAGTGAGCACAAAACACAAAGTTAATGCTCCCATGGAATTTAAATTTAGCGGGGGAGCAGATGAATTAAATAATCTTACTGCAATATATTGAGTTTATAACTAAAATGGATATTCTGAAAGAAAGGAATACTATTCTGTGAGAACATACAGCAAAGGATCCTGGCAAGAGTTATTATTTTTTCTTTAAGGGAGAGGAGAGAGACAGACATACTGACATCTCCCACGTGCTGGAGCCAGGAACTCAATCCTGGTTTCTCTCATGATCACAGGGACTCAACTACTTGAGTACCCTTACTACTTCCCACAGTACACATTATCAGGAAGCTGAAATTGGAAGCAGAGCCACACTTGAACCCAAGACTTCAAAATAGACAAATTCAGGAGAGTCTAAAGAGATGAAATTAATTCAACTTGGAGTATATTTTTAAGGATTTTCTTGACATGAGCTACCAGATGTGGAATTCTTGAGACAGAGAGCAGAGTTATTTTAAAAGCTTATGCAGGCATACCTTGGAGATATTGCAGGTTAAGTTCTGGATGACTGCAATACAGTGAATTTTATACTAAAGCCAAATGAATTTTTTGGCTTATCAATGCACATAGATGTTTAGCTCATAGTATATTCTATTAATGTTCAATAGCAGTATGTCCAAACAGTATATGTACCTTAATTCTAAAATATTGCTAAAAATGCTGACACTCTTCCAAACCTTCAGCAAGTCATAAATCTTTTGCTGGAGTAGGATCTTGCCTTGATATTGATGGCTACTTACTGAACAGGGTAGTAGTTGCTGAAGGTCGGGGTGCCTGTGAAAATTTCTTAAAATGAGATACCAGTGAAACTTGCTGCATCTCCTGATTCTTTCATGAAGAACTTCTGTGTAGTATGCTGCTGTTTGACAGCATTTACCCACAGTAAAACATGTTTCCAAATTGAAATCAGTCAGCTCAAATGTTGCCACTGCTTTATCAACTAAATTTCTACAGTATATCCTTTGTTATCATTTCAACAGCATTCATAGCTTTATCACCAGTAGTAGCTTTCATACATCTCAGGGAGCCACTTTGTTTATTTGAATGAAGCAACTCCTCCAAACATTAAGGCTTTATCATGAGATTGCCCCAATTCAGGCACATCTTGCACATCTTCAGGCTTCTGATTCTCTTGCTATTTCCACCATATATGCAGTTACTTCCTTCACTGAAGTCTTGAATCTCTCAAAGTCATCTCTGATGGTTAGATTCAGCTTCTTCCAGATTCCTGCAAATGTTGCTATTTTGATCTCTTATGAATCACAAATATTCTTAAAGGCATCTAGAATGGTGAATACTTTCCAGGACATTTTCAGTATACTTTCCTGATATCCAACAAAGGAATCACTCACTATCCACAACAAGTATAGCCTTACACTAAGACTTGAAAGTCAAAATTATTACTTGATCCATAGGTTCTATGAAGAATGGGTGTTGTGTTGGTAGGCATCAAAATAACATTAATTAGGCCAGTGCTGTGGCATAGTGGGTAAAGTCGCCACCTGTAGTGCTAGCATCCCATGTGGGCACCGGTTCAAGTCCCAGCTGCTCCACTTCCGATCCAGCGCTCTGCTATGGCCTGGGAAAACAGTAGAAGATGGTCCAGGTGCTTGGGCCCCTGCACCCATGGTGGGAGACCTGGAAGAAACTCCTGGCTGCTGGTTTCGGATCGGCACTGTTCCAGCCATTGTTGCCAACAGGGAAGTGAACCAGCAGATACAAGACCTCTCTTTCTCTCCCTCCCTCCCTCTCTCTCTCTCTCTCTCTCTCTCTGCCTCTCCTTCTCTCTCCGTGTAACTCTGACATTCATTTGATTCATTTGAAGACAGAGATAGAGAGAGAAAAAGATCTTATATCTGCTGATACATTCCCCAAATGGCTGCAATGGCCAGAGCTGGGCCAGGCCAAAGCCATAAACTAGGAGTTTCTTCCTGGTCTCCTACATGAGTGCAGGGAGCCCAGGAGCTTGGGCTATCTTCCAGGGCTTTCCCAGGCACATTAACAGGATGCTGCATTGGAAGTCAGCCTGGACTTGAATAAGCGCCAGTATGGGATGCTGATACCGCAGGCACCAGCTTAACCTTCTACACTATAGCACCATCCCCCAAAAATCTATTGTTTAATGTTGCCACCTTCATCAGTTGTCTGATGAAGATCTTCTGGATGATGTGCTCCTGTTTCTTCATCAACACTTGCTGCTTCAACTTCTGTTAGCTTCATATTCTTCTTCAGCTTCCTTGCCTGTCTTGGCGCTCATAAAATTGAGGAGAAGTAGGCCCTTACTCTGGATTAGGCTTTACTTTAAGGAAATGTTATGGCTGGTTTGACCTTATAGTCAGATTACTAAAACTTTCTTTATATCAACAGTAAGGCTGTTTTTACTTTCCTGTCATTCATGTGTTCACTGCAGTTGTACTTTTTAAAAAAGTTTTATTTATTTGCTTGCTTGCTTACTTGACAGGCAGAATGACAGAGAACAGAGAAAGATGGAGAGCTAAAGAAGGGGAGAGCGGGGCCGGTGCTGTGGCACAGCAGGTTAATGCCCTGCCCTTGGCTATCTGTTTGGGACAAGGGTTCTTTCTTTCAGTCTGTTTTGGCTTTTGACATGCTTTCTTCACTAAGCTTAATCATTTCTAGCTTTTGATTTAAAGTGAATGATATGAGACTCCTCCTTTTACTTGAACACTTAGAGGCCATTTAATCTAATTTCAGTATTGTTGAGTCTGAGGGAATAAGGAGGCCTGAGGAGAGGGAATAAGAAAGGAGGGGGGGGGTGACCAGTCAGTGGAGCAATCAAAACACATGCAACTTTATCTGTTTAATTCACTATATTATATGTACATGATTCATGGTACCCCAAAACGATTAGAGACATCAAAGATCACAGATCACCATAACAGATGTAGTAATAATGAAAAGGTTTGAAATATTGTAAGAATTATCAAAATGTTGCACTGAGACCCAAAGTGAACACATGCTGTTGGAAAAATTGCTCCATTAGACTTGCTGGATGCAGGGGTGCCACAAACCTTCAATTTGTTAAAAAACAAAAAGTGTACAAAGCACAATAAAAGCAAAATAGCAAAATACAATCAAATGAGGTATGCCTATAATAGATATAAAATTGCTTTGCAGAAAGATTATTTCAATGTACTCCCTATTACCTGTGCATTCGACTGCTTATTTCCATACACTGCCATCAACAATGAGCCTTATCTTTGGTCTTTTAAATACTTTTTCCAGATATTGAGTTAATATTTCAGTTTTGCTTATGTGGATTGTTTTATAAGCTACAATATAATAGTTTGAGTATATGTGTATTGTGGGGAGCAACTCAGACTAGACTAAGTTACTGGAATTAAGACTTATTCTATGCATCTGCTCTCCCACAATATGGCACTGGGAGAGGAGTAAACAACTTCTACACAGCTGCCTCTCGCCAATTTGACTGATGAGCTGCAGGAGCTGATCTTGCTCCTGATTGGAGGAGAGCAGCGTGCTCGGCGTGTGGGTAGTAGAGTTGGGATTGGTGGAAGAGGACTGTAAAGGAGGAGAGAGACAACATGCACCAGGAACATCTATCTGAAGGAACATCTGAACAGCCCCTGAGAGAGCCGGCCGGCGGTGTGCCGCTCCCCCACGGAAGTGGGGAAAGTGGCAGGGGGAGCCGCCCCTCCACAGAGGTAGAGGGGTCGGCAGCCAACCCGGGAAGGACCAGCAGCAAACCTGGGAAGGGCCGAGCAGACAAAAGAACAGCGCAGGGTTTAGTGTCGTTCCTCCGCGAATGGGGGAGCGACAGTGTATATATATTAATCTCATTGGTTTTAGAAGGTATGATTTTGATTTTTAATATGCCTCTAAAGCTGAAACTAAAAAAACTTAATGAGAATGTTGCCTAACTAAAAAAACTTAATGGGAATGTTGCCTCAGAAACATTGGAAAAAGAAAAACATGAGATAAATTTGGACCAGATTAAGCATAATGAGAAAACTGTATTTTTGCTGACATTTTTCATAACCCAACATCTCCAATATAGTCAATACTAAGACCCCTGCTTTCCTAAAACACAGTATTGGAACTGTCCTATCATGAACTGCCTAAAATTATATAAAGCTTTCAACTACAAAGATGGAAATATGGAAAACTTTTTAAGATTTTTTTTAAAAGATTTATTTTATTCATTTAAAAGATAGGTTAGAGAGAGAGAGATTTTCCATCTGCTGGTTCACTTCTCAAATGACTGCATTGGCTGGGGCTGGGCCAGGCTGAAGCCAGGAGTCAGAACTTCTCTGGGTCTCTTACATGGGTGCAAGGACCCAAGAACTTGGGCCATCCTCTTCTGCTTTTCCAGGCACATTAGCAGAGAGCTGGATCAGAAGTGGAGCAGCTAGGACATGAACCAGTGCCCATATGGGATGCTGGCATTGTAGGTGGTGGCTTAACCTGTTGTGCCACAACACTGGCCCCAGTTTTTTTCTAAGTTTTATATCATGTCTGCTAGCTTAATAAGAAATTTATGTCTCTTCATCATAATTGAATAACTTTTTAGCAATATGGGGGTGGTTATAGTTGAAAATAAGAAATTTAACAGAAACAAGTACAATTTTTTTTAGTTTTGAATTAACATGAAATACTTGCACATTTTTAAGGAGCAAGATACAAAATTTCAACACCTATACATAGCTTTAACTGACCATACCTGGCAAATAGCCTCTCCATTTCCTTATCTTTTCTTCCAGTTCTTTATGCAGAATATGATACATCATGATAAACCATAGTCACCCCCCTGGGCTGCAGAACACCAGCACCCATCAGGTTCACCCTGCTCTGTTTTGATACCCATTATTCAGTCACCCTCATCCCTCTCAACTTCTAGTAATCAGGTCATCCCTCTTCTGGGTATATATCCAAAGGAAATGAAATCAGTGTATGAAAGAGATACCTGCACTCCCATGTTTGTTGTAGCACTATTCACAATTGCCAAGGTATAGAATCAACCTAGATATCTATCAGTGGATGAATGGATAAAGAGTGTGGTATATACATGAAGGGTTTCTGTGAGTGAGACCCCAGTGGAAAGGGGCCATCAAAGAAGTATATACTTTTCTCTGAAGGGAGGAGAGAACTTCCACTTTCCTTATGGCCTTGTCCAAATACTGATGGAGTCTGTGGTCACAAAAGGCTTCCATAGCTTTGGCAGCTCATGGCAAGAGCCTCAGGTGATCACTGACGTCATAAATAAGCATGTTAATTGTTAAATGAACAACAGGAGCCACTGTGCACTTACTCCCCATGTAGGACCTCTGTCCTTAATGAGTTGTAATATGAAAATTAACTGCAAAACTTGTTCTCAAGCTGTACTTTATTTATACGTTTGTGTGTGTGTATGTGGGTGCAAACTGTTGAAATCTTTACTTAGCATAGAGTTGATCCTCTGTATATAAAGTTAAACTAAAAATGAACCATAATGGGATGGGAGTGCGAGCGGGAGGGCAGGTATGGGAGAAAGTACCATTATGTTCCTAAAGTTGTACCTATGAAATTTGCATTGATTAAATAAAAGCTTTAAAAAAGTGTAGTATATACACAGAGTGGAGTATTATTCTGCCATAAAAAATGAAATCTTGACATTTGCAGCAAAATAGATGAAACTGGAAATCATAAATGAAACAAACCAGACAAAGAAAGACAAGTACTGTGTATTTTCATATATAGAAGTTAAAAACAATAATATATATGTATGTTTAATCCAAAGTAAAAATGAGTTGTTTAATATTTTCAGTTTGAAATACATTGGCCTTTGATTTAGAATAAAAGTTATATTTGTAATATTTTCAGGTATTTCACAAATATTTATATGATTCTAATATGATTCAACTAATGAAATATGGTTACATTTGAGATGACATGTAACTAACTGCTATGTTTTCTTTCTTTCAACAGTTAAAAGATGTTGATACTCGGAAAATCATAAAAGCAATGCTTTCTTATGTATGGCCCAAAGACAGGCCAGATCTGAGAGCTAGAGTTGCCATTTCCTTGGGATTTTTGGGTGGTGCAAAGGTAAGAATAGAAGAAATTATGCATTGTTTGGTTGCTCTATCAAAGAAGTACTGCCACATTTTATAATTATGAATCCTGGGCTGGTATAATTCACTTTGGGAGAAGGATGGCCAACTATTAGGACCCTCATTTAGTTTACATAATTACTTCAGGCAGTCACCAGAAATTATGTAATAATGCCCAGTTTATTGCTGGATCAGACTTTGAACAGTTTCAACTTAATGGAATTCACTCCTGAAGCTGATGTGAGATTCAGGAACATTGGTTGCAACTAAGCATAAGGAAGTTCATGAACGAAGAGTCTTATTGGCTCTTAATACATATTTCTGATGAGTTTGGTTCCCAGTACCCAGTAAATTGAAAGAAGATAGAGGCATTTTAGGCCCATTGATAGCCGCAAGTGGTAAATAACAGTTTAACATCAAGGGAAAAAGCAGAACAACTTAAAACCAACAACACAAATGCTGGCATTTTGGTCCACACACTTAGTAAAGGGTAGTACCTTTTACATTTCAGCAACCTCTTCAGTTTGTCATTGTACTATAAAGCAAAATTATATTGATGACCCTGAGTTTTCAAGAAAAAAAACCTTCATTTTTAACTTACTCAGATTTTAAAGTCAGGGAAGTATATATCTATAGATACAATAAAATATATTTATGTAATGAAGAGCATGGTCTCTGGAGTCAGACTGCCTGGATTCTACCACTTGTTACCCTTTTATCCCTGAGCAAGTTGCTTAGTGTCTATGCCTCAGTTTGCCTGTTTAGAAAATAGGATTCTTACAAGGATTACATAAATCAAGATATAAAAGGCTTAGAACAATGTCTGGCAGTAGTAAAAACAATATAGTTGTTAAATAAATTTACATTTCCAAATGTATGGTTAAAAGTGTTTGCTTAAAAATATAAATGCCATATGATGACAATTTGGTTGCCCGTCTTACATATAAGGATTAAAACTTTGTTTTAGAATCCAGATCTTACCACTATTTCTTCCATTTATCATGTATAGCCTCTTTTCTTTACCCATTCATTTCCCTCCCCTAAAAATACTTATTGAAAACTCATCACATAAAGTACTATTCTTGGCACTGCAGGGTATTCAGATATGATTAAAGCAAATTTCGTCCCTCAAATCATACAGAATAAGGCAAGTTTTATTTTGTATTTATTTTTTTTTTTGACACGCAGAGTGGACAGTGAGAGAGACAGAGAGAAAAGTGTTTTCTGTTGGTTCACCCCCAATGGCCGCTGCGGCCAATGCGTTGTGGCCAGAGCACCGCGCTGATCTGAAGGCAGGAGCCAGGTGCTTCTCCTGGTCTCCCATGCGGGTACAGGGCCCAAGGACTTGGGCCATCCTCCACTGCACTCCCAGGCCACAGCAGAGAGCTGAATTGGAAGAGGGGCAGCCCGGACAGAATCTGGCACCCCACCCGGGACTAGAACCCGGTGTGCCGGCGCCACAGGCAGAGGATTAGCCTGTTGAGCCGCGGCGCCAGCTGCAAGTTTTATTTTACTGCTATAATGCAAGGTAGGTCATAAATGATTTAAAGATGTACAGGGGTCTTCGTACTTTTTGCTTGTTGAACTGTTTAGTGAAGCATATAAACTAACCTAAAAGTGTTGTCACATGGCTGGCATTGTGGCATAGTGGGTAAAGCCATCACCTGTGATGCTGGCATCTCATATGGGTGCCTGTTTATGTTCTGGCTGCTCCACATCTGATCCAGCTCCCTGCAAATGGCCTGGGAAAGCAGTGAAAGATGGCCCAAGTATTTGGACCCCTGCCACCCATGTGGGAGACCCAGATGAAGCTCCTGGCTCCAGGCTTTGACCTGGCTCAGCCCTATCCATTGCAGCCTTCTGGAGAGTGAACCAACAGACAAAAGATCGATCTCTCTCTCTCTCTCTCTCCCCCCCCTCTCTCCCTGTAGCTCTTTCAAATAAATATTTTTTAAATGTCACAAAAATAAAAAATGAAAAGGGAGAGAGAGGGAGGGAAGTATCATTATATTCTTAGAACTGTATAAACTGCATGAAATCTGTTCTCCCCCCCCCCCCCCGTAGCTCTTTCAAATAAATATTTTTTAAATGTCACAAAAATAAAAAATGAAAAGGGAGAGAGAGGGAGGGAAGTATCATTATATTCTTAGAGCTGTATAAACTGCATGAAATCTGTTCTCTTTATATTAATTTTAAAAATATAAATAAAAAAGGAAGTACCAGTCAAGTGTTGTGGGGGTTTTAGAGGAAAGATGTGAACCATGATAGGAAGTCAGGAAAGGTTTCATAGAGCGGATAACATGGATAGGCCGTGACTGATGGGTAGGTATAGGCATTATGTGAATGGAGAGCTAGATAAAGCATGTAGTGTGTGTAAGAAGTGAGTAGCCCAGCTTTGCTCCAATGAGAGGAAAATATTTCAGAAAAATTTATTTCATTATATAGGAAATAGGAACTTTTGTTTTTGAGTAGAGAACTGATAAGGTTAGAACTGTGCTTTAGGAAATTAATCTTGCCCCATTGACCAAGATGGATTAAAGTGATGAGAGACTTAAAGTAGAGGTACCATTCAGTTCTTGCATTCATTCAGCTGATGTTTATTAACTAGTTAGGAAGCTGTAGTCCAGTCCAGGTGAGAAATAGTTTGTACTAGAGTGATGATAAAAAAGGTAAAATGAAGATAAAATATGTTAAAAAAGATATTGTGTGATGGGGGATGTAGAGTCAAGAAGACTTAACAACCAGTTGGATAGTAGAAGTAAAAAATGATAGACTTCAAAGATAATGCCAAGATGAAAGAATGTTAGTGGCTTTCACATAAGTAGTTAGTAAGTCAAGAAGTCTTGTTTGGAAAGGTGAAGATCTTGATCTTGGACCTGTTTAAGGTGCTAGTGAAACACCCAGATAAAGCTATTCATTTGGTAATAGAAAATGCAGTGTAGGCTCAGGAAGGAGCCCACAGCTAGAGAAATTAAGAGGTGATTGCTGGAACAATGCAAATTGGTGATTTTGCCCAGGAAAAGAACAGAAATAGAAGACTAAGGACAGAGCCTTTGGTTAATATGCTCTTGTATGGAAGTAAGCAGTAGAAGAAACTGGGAAGGAGTAATTGAAGAAGTGGATAAAATCAAAATAATTTACAATGAGACTTTTTAAAAATTTATTTTGTGGGAGGTGAGTGGGCGAAGAGAGCAGACATACTCATCTGCTGGTTTATTCCCTATATACCTGCAATGACTATGACTTGGCCTGACCAAATTCAAGAGCTGGGTACTCAGTTCATGTGTTCCACCTGGATGGTAGAAACCCAATTACTGGAACCATCACCACTGCATCTCAGCTTTTTCATTCGCAGGAAGCTGGTGTCAGGAGATAAAGCCAAGTCTCTAATGCATGCATTCCCATGTGGGTGCAGGTATCTTAACCACTAGGCCAAATGCCTGTCTCAGATTCTATTTTCTTATCTCCCTTCTCATCTGTGGACTCTGTTGAGTTACTCTCTTGCTGAATCTGACTGCCTGGGGACAGGTTCAAGTACTTGCTCACATCAGGATGCTGAGCAACAAATCAAGAAACTGTACTTCATTTATTTAAGCTGAACAGAGATCTGATTTTGGTAGCTAATGTTTAAATTTTTGGTACCTAATATTGAAATTTTTAAATCTCTTGTTCATTTTAGCATAGTACTAAAATGTACTTTTACATATAAACTACATGAGGAAAAAGATGATTCTGACCTCTTATGCAAAGCAAGCTTAGCAAATTGGCCTTTATTCCTTTCTTATTGTTCATAAGTACCTTGCTCACAAGATACAGGCTCATTGTTTTCTGGACATTCTTTTGTGTGTTTAGAAAATGTGTTTTTTTGTTTTGTTTTGTTTTGTTTTGACAGGCAGAGTAGACAGTGAGAGAGAGAGAGAGAGAGAAAGGTCTTCCTTTTTCCACTGGTTCACCCCCCAATGGCCGCTGCGGCCGGTGCGCCGCGCTGATCCTAAGCCAGGAGCCAGGTGCTTCTCCTGGTCTCCCATGCAGGTGCAGGGCCCAAGGACTTGGGCCATCCTGCACTGCCTTCCCGGGCCACAGCAGAGGGCCGGACTGGAAGAAAGGCAACCGGGACAGACAGAGGATTAGCCTATTGAGCTGCGGCGCCGGCCAGAAAATGTTCTTTAAGTTTTTTCATTGCCATGTAAAATTGCACATATTTATGGGGTATTGTGATGTTTCCATATATGTACACATTGTGTAATGTTCAAATCAGGGTAACCCTATCAACTCAAATATTTATCATTTCTTTGAGTTTTTTGAGATGGACTTTTTTTAATTAAAGAGAATGGGTTAGAACATGACTAATTAAGCTACCCAAAGTGAGGCATCTTAAGTAGTGACATTTCTATTAGCATTTATTTTTAGACTGAGCTTCAGTCCTTCAAAATACGGATTTCTGTTGCTTGGTGACAGCATCAGGTCAATATCAGAGTATGAAATCTTAGATCTAAGCTCACTTCTTTAAGGACGGAAATATTTTTAGAAGGCTAATATTTGGTTCTTCAGTCAACACATGCTAAGTACACAAACTCATGTAAACTAATTGCAAGTAAACAGAAATGAATCTAGAAAACCCTCAAAAAGTATGTTTGACTCCTTTTGAATCAGGAAAAGGAAGAAATTTTCAGATATTATGAAGAGTCTGTGTTAATACTTTCAAAGCATCTAGAAGACTAATTGCAATTTATTGGACAGAAACTAAACTATACAATGTCTAGGCTTGCAGAGCATAATACTAGCATAAAAGCATTCCGAATACCATTTTTCCAGCTTCTGAACTGTGTAAACTGTCTTCAGTTTAAAAGTGTTCATTCTTCCAAATCTTCAGAAACACTATTGAGCAGTATTGCGGGCGCATTTTATAATTGGTGTGCAAAACTATGGATTATTACCCCCTTTCGTCCCTTCACTTCCTGTTTTTCTTTTTTTTTTTCTTTTTTTTTTCTTTTTTTTTTTCTTTTTTTTTTTTTTTTGACAGGCAGAGTGGACAGTGAGAGAGAGAGAGACAGAGAGAAAGGTCTTCCTTTGCCGTTGGTTCACTCCCTAATGGCTGCTGCTGCCAGTGCACCGCGCTGATCCGAAGCTGGGAGCCGGGTGCTTCTCCTGATCTCCCATGCGGGTGCAGAGCCCAGGTATTTGGGCCATCCTCCACTGCACTCCTGGGCCACAGCGGAGAGCTGGCCTGGAAGAGGGGCAACCAGGACAGAATCTGGCGCCCCGACCGGGACTAGAACCTGGTGTGCCAGTGCCGGAAGGCGGAGGATTAGCCTATTGAGCCGCGGCGCCGGCCCCTGTTTTTTCTTAACCTGATTACACACTTTGATGTCTGAACACTGTAGACCAGTCTAGACCCTTTCACTCTCTGCTCTTCCCTGCCTCCTCTACGTATTCTAGAAATTTTAGTGTAGAGTTCACGAATCCTTTTAGCTCTAAATGCC
Source organism: Oryctolagus cuniculus (assembly GCF_964237555.1). Classification (NCBI taxonomy): domain Eukaryota; kingdom Metazoa; phylum Chordata; class Mammalia; order Lagomorpha; family Leporidae; genus Oryctolagus; species Oryctolagus cuniculus. Next base: position 54,728,641 of record NC_091453.1, on the reverse strand, counting down.
ATCCAGCTTCCTCTGCAGCCATAGTGGTATCATGACTAGGTCTGAGGCATAGGTGGGAAGGAAGGAAGTAAAAAAAAAATATATAAACCATTTTGATTTGGAGGATCTTAAAGTTAACATTGACTCCAACAAATATTTTTTTTAAAGATTTATTTATTTATTTGAAAGTCAGAGTTACACAGAGAGGAGAGGCAGAGAGAGAGAGAGAGAAGTCTTCCATCTGATTGTTCACTCCCCAGGTAACCACAATGGCCAGAGCTGCACGAATCCGAAGCCAGGAGGCAGGAGCTTCTTCCAGGTCTCCCACACAGGTTCAGGGGCCCAAGGACCTGGGCCATCTTCTACGTTTTACCAGGCCATAGCAGAGAGAGGAGCAGCCGGGACTAGAACCGGCACCCATGTGGGATGCCAGCGCTTCAGGCCAGGGCTTTTCCCAGTGTGCCACAGTGCCGGCCCCTCCAACAAATATTTTAAAGACAAACTATCCTGTACAGATGCTTTGAGGCAGAGATAGTTGCTATTCTAGTTGTAGCAATTCAACATTAATATGTTGGAGTTCTCTATGAGATAGAATTTAGGGATTCTGCCATCAGAGAAAAAGAGAACAGTATTTGTCTTCATCCCTTAAATTCCTACAAATCATATACAATGTCTTTTTCTATGCTATGCTATATATATATATATATATGTATATATACATAGTATACATGTATTTATATGTATATATATATCATAGGAATGTCACATCATCAGGAATCTTGGAATTTTCAGATCTCAATTTTTTTTTAATTTTCAACATTTCTATTAGTATTTTACATACAGTCATGGTAGGATTTAAGGAAAGCATTAAAATATATTTACTGAAATCATCTGATTTTATAAAATTGACGTTAACCTTTAGTATTTCAAAAAAGGCTTATTTGTATTCTCCAGCCACTACCATCTTGGAAACCACTTAGCTACCAGAGATATTTTAGTACAAAGGAAATTAAAGTATCAAGCACAAAAAGGACTCAATAATCTGTTAGAAATCAACAGAAGCTATCTCTATAATTATAAAATAATTTCAAGGGAAGTGTGATTTATAAAAATAAAGTCAATCCCCCTTTTATTCAGGATGTGTATATTACATAAAGTAAGGGGTAATATATGTATTGAGCAAACATTTCTTGAGTGACTGCTAGATATAAGGTACTGTGCTAGGCACCTGGGAATACAAAAATGAATAAAATATGAGCCTTGCATTTCTGAAGTTGCAGTGTACTAGAGGAGAAAAACATAAAAATAAAGGTAAAATATCTATTATATAATATAAACACCCAAAAAGAATGGCAAATTAAACTCTATAGGAGGGACTGGTGCTGTGGCACAGTGGGCTAGGCTTCTGTCTGTGATGCTAGCATCCCATGTGGGCTACGGATCTAGTCCTGGCTGCTCCCCTTCCCATCCAGCCCCTTCTGTGGCCTGGGAAAGCAGTGGAGGATGGCCCAAGTGCTTGGCGCCTGGCACCTGTGTGGGAGACCTGGAAAAAGCTCCTGGTTCCTGGCTTCGGATCAGCTCAGCTCCGGCCACTGCAGCCATTTGGGGAGTGAACCAGTGGATGCAAGACCTTTCTGTCTCTCTGTTTCTCTGTCTGTAACTTTACCTCTCAGATAAATAAATAAAATCTAAAAAAAAAAAAAAAAAGAACTCTATCAGAGTGCCAGTTATTGGGCATTTAGGGAAGGCTTCATGAAAGAGCTAGCATTTCCTAATAATGATGCTGACATTTATAACTTCAAAAAGTTCATGTATTTCATACTTAAATTTGATTTTTTAAAATTTTTCTGAAAAACACTTTTTAAAATGAAACAATGTTTCTTGAGCCTTTAATTAAGTTAAAAGATATGATTTATACCTTGGAGTATTTTTCAATTAAAAGAAATTTATACTCATTAAATAAAAGATTTCTTTGGAAAAAATTTATTTTAGGGTTGGGTGTTGTAGCACAGTGGCTTTAGCCACCACTTGATGCACCTGCATCCCATATTGGAATGCCTATTTGAGTCCCAGCTACTCTGCTTCCCATCCAACTCTCTGCTAATGCACCTGGGAAAGCAGTGAATGATGGCTTAAGTACTTGAATTCCTGTCACTCATGGGAGATTCAGATGGAATGTCTGGCTCCTGACCTTGGCCTGTCCCAGCTCTGGCTGTTGTGGATATTTTGGAGAATGAACTAGTAGATGGAAGAGCTCTTGTTTTCATTCCTGCTCTTGCTCCTTATCATTCTGATTTTCAAGTAAATAAATATTTTTAAGATATTTTATATTATAGAGAAGTGTTAGGTTTATAGAAAATTGAGCAGTAAGTACAGAGAGTTCTTATATCTCCCTTTTCTTTACATATACAGTTTGTTCTGTTAACATTGTATTAGTGTGATAAATTTGTTAATAATTGATGAAATAATTATTAAAAGAAGATGCATGAACAGGAACAGATGGTTGCCCTAGTAGTTAAAAATGCCAGTTAAGCCGGCGCCACAGCTCAATAGGCTAATCCTCCGCCTAGCGGCGCCAGCACACCAGGTTCTAGTCCCGGTTGGGGCACCGGATTCTGTCCCGGTTGCCCCTCTTCCAGGCCAGCTCTCTGCTATGGCCCAGGAGTGCAGTGGAGGATGGCCCAAGTGCTTGGGCCCTGCACCCAATGGGAGACCAGGATAAGCACCTGGCTCCTGCCTTCGGATCAGCACGGTGCGCCGGTAGCAGCGCACCAGCCGCGGCGGCCATTGGAGGGTGAACCAACGGCAAAGGAAGACCTTTCTCTCTGTCTCTCTCTCTCACTGTCCACTCTGCCTGTCAAAAAAAAAATGCCAGTTAAGACACCCACATCCTAGAGGTCGGAGCTGTGGCGTAGCAGGTAGAGCTGCCACCTGCAGTGCCAGCATCCCATATGGGCGCTGGTTCGAGTCCCAGCTGCTCCACTTCTGATCCAGCTCTCTGCTATTGCCTGGGATAGCAGTAGAAGATGGCCCAGGTTCTTGGGCTACTGCATTCACATGGGAGCCCTGGAAGAAGCTCCTGGCTCCTGGCTCTGGATCAGCCCAGCTCTAGCCCTTGCGGCCATCTGGGGGAGTGAACCAGCAGATGCAAGACCTTTCTCTCTCTCTCTCTTCTCTCTCTCTCTCGCTCTGCCTGCCTCTGCTTTCTGTAACTCTGCTTTTCAAATAAATAATAATAAATAAATATTTAGACGAAAAAAGACCCACATTCTGTACTGGAAAATCTAGGTTTGATCTCCAGCTCTGGCTCCAGATTTCATCTTCCTGTTAATGTAGACACTGGGAGACATGCCAATGGCTCAAGTAGTTGGGTTCCTGCCACCAACTTGGGAGACCTGGATTGCATTACCAGCTCCGTACTTCAGTCCTGGCCCTGCCCCAGCTTTTGCAGGCATTTGGGACGTAAACCAGTGGATGAGAACTCTCTCATGTCTACCTGTCTCTGTTGCTCAAATAAAAATTTTTTAAAAATTTAAATGTAATTTAATATTTAGTTTTTTTATTATTGATTAAGTCCATAATTTACATTAGAGTTCATACTTTGTATTGTACAGTTATGGATTTTTGGAAATATGTAATGTTATATATCTACTGTTATAGTTTGCTCTAAAAATCCCATGATCTACCTGTTTTCAACCCTGCTTCATTTCTCCCAAATTTCTGACAACCTCTGATCATTTTACTGCCTTTAGTTTGTTTTGAATATACATACATATAGTATGTATATTTCAGGTTCTTTGATATTTTTCTGTGATATGGTAGCTCATTTCTTTTTATCCCTGAATAATGTTCCATTGCGAGGATGTACTGTATTGTATTTATCCATTTATCTGTTAAAGGGCATCGTGGTTGTTTCCAGATTTTGGCAGTTATTAATAAAACTGTAGTAAACATTCATGTACAGGTTTTTTTATGGACATAATTGTCAACTCACTTGGATAAATATCAAGGAGTGCAATTGCTGAATCATATATCTAGGAAACTGATAAACCATTTTCCATAGTGGTGTACCATCACCAGAAATGATTGAAGAGTTCCTGTTGCTCCACATTCTTACCACCTTTCAGTGTTATCAGTGTTTTAGATTTTAGCCATTCTAATATTCAGGTAGTGGCAACATAATTTTTCTAATTTGTATTGTCTAAAAACTTATGTGCATTTTCTCAAATATTTACTTTGTACTTGTATAACTTCTTTGGTGAGATGACTGTATAGGTCCTTTGGATTGATTTTTTTTTTTTTTTGACAGGCAGAGTGGACAGTGAGAGAGAGAGACAGAGAGAAAGGTCTTCCTTTGCCGTTGGTTCACCCTCCAATGGCCGCTGCGGCCGGCGCACCACGCTGATCCAATGGCAAGAGCCAGGTGCTTCTCCTGGTCTCCCATGGGGTGCAGGGCCCAAGCACTTGGGCCATCCTCCACTGCACTCCTGGGCCATAGCAGAGAGCTGGCCTGGAAGAGGGGCAACCGGGACAGAATCCGGCGCCCCGACCGGGACTAGAACCCGGTGTGCTGGCGCCACAAGGCAGAGGATTAGCCTAGTGAGCCGCGGCGCCGGCCTGTTGTTGAGTTTTAAAGTTAATTTTAGGTTTTGAACAACAACTTTTTATCATATGTGTCTTTGGTAAATATTTCCTCCCATTTTGTGACTTATCTGTCTATAATATTTCTTTATTTGAAAGAGTAGCAAACAGAGAGGGAGAGAGAGAAATCTTCCATCCCCTGGTTCACTTCCCAAATGCCTACAACAGCCAGGGTTGGCCCAACTGAAGCCAATAGCCAGAAACTGCATCTGGATTTCCCATAGAGATGGCAGGGACCCAAGCATTTGGGCCATCATCTGCTGTCTTCCAGGAAGATGAATCAGAAGCAGAATTGGGACTTGATCCCAGACACTCTAATAGGGGATGCAAGCATCCCAAGTGGTAGCTAAACCTGCTGCACCACAATGCCCATCCCCTTATCTCTTTTTTCAAAAGTTATTCTTAAAAAAAAAAGATTTCTTTTTATTTGAAAGGCAGAGTTACACATAGAGGGAGAGGCGGAGAAAGAGATCTTCTACCCACTGGGTCACTACGCAAATGACTGCAACAGCCAGGGCTGGGCCATAACGAAGCCAGGAGCCAGGAGCTTCTTCCAGGTCTCCCAGGTGAATGCAGGGGCCCAAGAACTTGGACCATCCTCTGCTGCTTTCCGAGGTACATTAGCAGGGAGCTGGATCAGAAGTGGAGCAGCTGGGACTTGAGCTGGTAAATTAATATTTATTTTATTTGAAAGGCAGAGAGAAATATTTTATCTGCTGGTTATGTCCTCAAATATCTGCAATAGCCAAGACTGGGAGCCAGGAACTCAATCTCCCATATGAGTGGCAGGGACTCAAGTACTTGAACCATTATACCTGCTCCCTCCCAGCATGTGTATTTTTTTTTTTTTTTTGACAGGCAGAATTAGACAGTGAGAGAGAGAGAGAGAGACAGAGAGAAAGGTCTTCCTTTTTCCGTTGGTTCACCCCCCAAGTGGCCGCTATGGCCGGTGCGTTGCGACCAGCACACTGCGCCAATCCAAAGCCAGGAGTCATGTGCTTCCTCCTGGTCTCCCATGCAGGTGCAGGGCCCAAGGACCTGGGCCATCCTCCACTGCCTTCCCGGGCCACAGCAGAGAGCTGGACTGGAAGAGGGGCAACCGGGACAGAATCTGACACCCCAAATGGGACTAGAACCCAGGGTGCTGGCGCCGCAGGTGGAGGATTAGCCTAGTGAGCTGCGGCGCTGGCCTCCAGCGTGTGTATTAACAGGAAGCTGGTTGAAGCAGAGCTGGGACTCCAATGCAAGGACTCCAGTATGGAATATGGGCACCCCAAGTGATAACTTCACCACTGTGCTAAACGCCTGCCTCCTATGTGGCATCTGAACTGTTAAGTCCAGTGCTCACCCTGCAGCTTCTCTCTGATGTCTTTTGCAGCAGGAAATTTTAATGTTAGCAAAATCTACCTTCAATTATTGATTTTAGAGCTTTCTTCTTTTCTGATATATACATTAAATGCTTTAAGTTTCCCTCTAAGCAATACTTTCATTACAACCCACAAATGATGAGTTAATTTTTTATCTAATTAGTTAAAATATTTTATAATTTCTCTTGAGACTTCTTTGACCCATATGTCATTTAGAAGTATGTCATTTAATCTTTGGGGTTCACTATCTTTCTATTTTTCTTTTATTGATTTCTAATTTAATTCTATTGTTTTCTGAGAGCAGATGAGGATATTTCAAAGTTTGCAGAAAATATAGTTATAAGCTAACCAAAATTTTTAAGATGATTTATTTATTTGAAAGGCAGAGTTACAGAGAGGCAGAGAGAGAGAGGTCTTCCATCCGCTGATTCATTCCCCAAATGGCCACATCAGAAGCCAGGAGCCTGGAGCTTCTTCCGGGTCACCTATGTGGGTACAGGGGCCCAAAGACTTGGGACATCCTCCGGGGATTTCCCAGGCACATTAGCAGAGAGCTGGATCAGAAGTGGAGCAGCCAGTACTCGAACTGGCGCCCATATGGAATCTGGCATGGAACCATATAGACAGACGCATAGGCACCATAAACATACACAGGAATACAAGTTTAAAAATTGTGAAAACTAATTGAGTTCTGTAGTCTAGTTAATAGCAATATGCTGGTGTTAACTTCTTGGTTTTGATATTGAACTATAGCTATGTAAGATATTATGAGATGCTAGGTAAATGGTACACATATCTCTTTGTGCTGCTTTTGCAATTTCCTGTGAATCTTGATTTCAGAATAAAAAAGCTTTTTAAAAGATTCTTATTTATCTGGGATGGTTTAAGTCTAATTCTGCTGAAGGTGGGCTATTGAGGAAAACCAGTATTTGCCACTTCTCACCCCCAAAATATCACAAAGCCAGTGAGACTCACATTAATAAAAATATTTACACATAATATCATGTTTTCTGTCTCTCGAGTGTATTTCTTTCCTTTTAAAATTACTTTTGTAAGAAAACTGACAGTATACAATTATTATTAGAGGTAGTGTCAATATCTTAGCACTATGTTAACCATCCTTTTCCTGCCAATAACAACAAAGGATAGATGATTTCCACATGTCCTATACACTTACATGGAGATTCCCAAATTAGACCCAGTCCTAATAAACTTTCAAGTAAAACTGCATGACTCTACTAGCGATATGGTAGTTTCAGTCATCACTTACTATAGTTGTGGCAAAAACATAATAGGCTGTGGGTTACGAGAATTGCATGCTAGCTGTAACTATCACTTTTTCTCCTACTCAGTTAAGAGTGTTAGAATGCAAGTGAGGAAATGTGGCCTTATTATATGGAAAACCTTGAATTTGCTCAAATTCATTTAAATTACTTCTGACATACTTTACAGCTGGAGCTGGTTTAAGCTGTATATTTGAGAGCATCCATTTTAGGGTACAAAAGAAGTAAAGTATATGGTCTCTGTCTTATAAGCTGATAATTTGGCTATGGTATACGAGAAAAAATTCTGTCTTCAAGTGTCAGAATTTTAATCTCAGTTTTACTGCTTACCCAATAAGTCACTGAATCTCATCAAACCTGGATTTCCTCAACTATAGGAATAATAGATTGTTTATAGTTATTTTTTCAACTCTTGTGAAAGTTTCCTAACACCATACCTGACTCGTATAGTTATTGTCCACTAAATGTTTGTTTTCCCACAAAGAGTTTGTACTAAAGCAATAAATCCATGTGCATATTAATATACATGGAAGCAAAGTAAATGAGAAATATATCATAAAAGTGATAAATATTGAGGTATAGTTTATGAAATAAAAGGAGTTGGAAAATGGAGAGGGCCAAATTGGCTGCAAGTTTCCGAGAGGGCATTATACGAGAAATGGGATTCAAGTTGGGCTTTGAAGTTTGAAGAGGTAGAGACTATTCAAAAAGAAGCACAGGCCCAAGATTATGTGATTGGAACAAATCATATTTGGGACCTGCCACATATTCTATTAGATTATATTTTGGAAGTTAGAAACTTTAAATTTGTAAGCAATTTATCTCAAAATGTTCCATTTTTAAGTGCATTCCTGCTGTGTGTTTTTTCCTTTTTTTAACTTTTATTTAATATAAATTTCCAAAGTACAATTTATGGGTTACAATGGCTTCCCCCCCCATAACTTCCCTCCCACCCGCAACCCTCCTGTCTCCCACTCCCTCTTCCATTCCATTCGCATCAAGATTCATTTTCAATTATCTTTATATACAAAAGATCAACTTAAGCAAAGATTTCAACAGTTTGCACCCACACCGAAACACTGTTTGAGTACTTTTATAGCATTAATTCACATTGTGCAACACATTAAGGACAGAGATCCTACATGAGGAGTAAGTGCACAGTGACTCCTGTTATTGACTTAACAAATTGACACTCTTGTTTATGGCATCAGTAATCACCTGAGGCTCTTGTCATGAGTTGCCAAGGCTATGGAAGCCTCTTGAGTTCTCCAACTCCGATCTTATTTAGACAAGGTCATAGTCAAAGTGGAAGTTCTCTCCTCCCTTCAGAGAAAGGTACCTCCTTCTTTGATGGCCTGTTCTTTCCACTAGGATCTCACTCGCAGAGATCTTTCATTTAAGTGTTTTGTTTGTGGTTTTTTTTTGTTTTTTTTTTTTGCCAGAGTGTCTTGGCTTTCCATGCCTAAAATACTCTCATGGGCTCTTCAGCCAGATCCAAACGCCTTAAGGGCTGATTCTGAGGCCAGAGTACTATTTAGGACATCTGCCATTCTATGAGTCTGCTGTGTATCCCGCTTCCCATGTTGGATCGTTCTCTCCTTCTTAATTCTATCAGATAGTATTAGCAGACACTAGTCTTGTTTATGTGATCTCTTTGACTCTTAGACCTATCATTATGATCAATTGTGAACTGAAATTGATCACTTGGACTAGTGAGATGGCTGTGTATTTTGACAATGTTGTTGCCTATTAAATCACTGGCATGGTTGCCAAGATTCCTATATACTTTACCTTGAAATCTTGATTAGTAAGATTGAAATAGTTTCTATCAGTTATAGCTGAACTTAAACTTCTTAGCAATAAATTCTTATGTTTAACAAATATGGGTGGAATAATAATAGGACATTAACAAGAACTGGGATTTCAGTGTTTTTATGAAGGCTTATAGAATTATTTTCCCTTGTTATTGATGTATATCAATTTAATTCATTTTAAAATTTATTTATTGGGGCTGGCACCATGGCTCACTTGGTTAATCCTTTGCCTGTGGCACCGGCATCCTATATGGGCGCCGGGTTCTAGTCCCAGTTGCTCCTCTTCCTGGCTTTGGATCGGCATAGCTCCGGCCGTGGTGGCCATTTTGGGGGTGAACCAACGGAAGGAAGACCTTTTTCTCTGTCTCTCCCTCTTACTGTTTAGCTCTGTCAAAAAATTTATTTATTTGAAAGGCAGAGTTACAGAAAGGCAGAGAGAGAGGTATCTTCCATCCCCTGGTTCAGTCTTCCAAATGGCTGCAATGGCTGGAGCTGAGCCAAGCCAAAGCCAAGAGTCAGGAGTTTCTTCCAGGTCTCCCATGCAGGTACAGGGGCCCAAGCACTTGGGCCATCTTCTGCTCTTTTCCCAGGCCATAGCAGAGAGCTGGATCGGAAGTGGAGCAGTCAAGTCTTGAACTGGCACCCATATCGGGATGCCGGCACTGCAGGCGGCAGCTTTTCCCTGCTGCACCACAGTGCTGGCCCCTATCAATTTAATTATTTAAAGAAAACTTTGGCAATCTAACAAACTTGCTCTTCCCAAATGATAGTTGATTTTTTTATACTGTAACTGTAGAAATGTGAAACATGAATGGCTAAATATTTGCATTGAATATATAAAAGCTTTGTACTCTTAAAAATTGTCTCTTAAAAATTTCTTTTGATGTATTACAGGGAAATAGGTTGGTTATTTAAAGCTTAGTTTGATATTCAGTGGATTTTGTTTTGTATGATAGTATTGCAAAGAATCTTTTTATGGAGCAAATAGATCTGTTGGTGTCATTTTGATTTTTTTTTTCAGTAGTGAATCAGCCACAGATATTTGTAATTTAACTGCTTTTGAGATCACTTTTGCTATATAATTTCAGTTTTAACCATTATTATGGTGAATAAATCATCTTAAAAATATTTATTAAATACGTACAGCATCTAAAGCATTGTACTCAGAATGAGTGAGACAAAAGGAGAAATGTGATATAGAAGCTCAAGGATCTGGTTGCAAGGGAAAATATGTACACAAATAACTATAGGAGAAAGCCAAGTTGCTGCTGTTTATTCCATTAGCTTTGTAGGATTTCAGATAACAGAATATTTTTGAGTGACTGATCAAGGTTGATTATATGGAAGGTGGAACATTTGACTAATTCACATAACTTGTATATGAATATTAACATGGCATTGTGATGTAGGAGTCCTGAAATGACAGCTCTCCTAATGCCAAAGATTTTGTCTTTATAAATTGAGGAAGTCACTTCAGTACTAGTAAATGATTAATATCTAAACATTACCATGAGTGCTAATTTGTGGTAAATATTTGTACTTTTATAAACTGATGTTTTTCCTATGATAGGTAATTGATGTTTTTATATTTTTAGGCCATGAATATTGTTGTTCCCTTCATGTTTAAATATGCTGTAGACAGCCTCAACCAGATGTCGGGAAACATGCTGAACCTGAGTGATGCACCAAATACAGTTGCAACCATGGCAACAGCAGTTCTGATTGGCTGTATGTGTGATTCTTTAATCTGTCTACAGGTGTTGACTTTCTTCAGGAAGGTTTCATCATATTTGAGCAGATGATCTTTTAGCATTTTGGATGTTTATTATTTTATGTGAGATTTTTCTTTATGTGTTTTGTTTTCAGTTTCCTTATATGGTATACTTTCAAAAGATTCTATGTTAGTGTTAGTATTTTTCAAGTTCTAGAAGACAAAAATATGAAATAAGACATTAAATTCATAACATCCACTTCTAATAGGCTTTTTATAAGATATCTTTCCAGTAAAGCTGGTATTTTCTTGATGTTAGCTGTAAAATAGAAAATAACACATTGTAACAATGTGTACAAATATTACTGCTTTATTAAAATATATCCAGTAGCTATGACATGAATCTCTCATTACAAAAAAAAAAAAAAAAAAAAAAAAAACAGAATACTCTGTCCCAGTGCATTAGAAAGATCACATGGGAGACATAAGTGGGACGTGCTTTTAGGCTGCACACTTGATTTTTCGAGATCTCAATTTTGTCATTTGTTTTGGGGGAATTGAATTAGATCAAAACCCTCAATAGATATTGTACATTTAACCACAATAAGGGCATGTGGGCTGTTATTTATTAAAAGTATTCTAACTGGAAAAAAATCTTTCAATATCTGAAATCCAGGGAAAATAACACTGAAAGGGATTCCTGGTGGTGAAAAGGTTAGTATTTATTAGGGTGGATGGTTTCTAGGTTGCTTTTAGTTAATATTGTGTGACATATTCATTCACTGAATTATTCATTGTACAAACATTTTCTGAGCCCTTGTCATTTTTAAATGCCTATGATTCTAATGTTTTGGTGCCCCGTATTTTCTTTTGAATATATTGTTAGATGGTGTATCAAGAGCTGGAGCTGCCCTTTTTAATGAAGTTCGAAATGCAGTATTTGGCAAGGTAGCCCAAAATTCAATCCGAAGAATAGCCAAAAATGTCTTTCTCCATCTTCACAACCTGGATCTGGGTTTCCACCTGAGCAGACAGACTGGAGCTTTATCTAAGGCTATTGACAGAGGGACAAGGGGTATCAGTTTTGTCCTAAGTGCTTTAGTATTTAATCTTCTTCCCATCATGTTCGAGATGACACTTGTCAGTAGTGTTTTGGTAAGTAAAATATTTTTGTACAAGCTTTTTAAAACATTCTCATTCATAGCAATTGAATATTTGAAGCTGTTAGGTTGTTATATGACCAAGGGTTTGAAATTTCCATGATGCCAGAAAGATTATACAGCATGGCTAATTCTTTTGCCACAAACTCCAATGGATGGTTCAAATTCTTTAGCATTTTTTAAAGACTTATTTATTTATTTGAAAGGCAGAATTAGAGAGATCTTCCATCCATTCATCATGTTATAAAGAACCATTCAGTTCTACACATAGATCAATCACTAACCAGCATTTGCAAGATTTTTTTTTAGCAGAGATTTTTGTCTATGGCATTGGACTGATATTCTCAAAATATCTAGGTATCTATTCATAGCATTTTAGGCAGTTTCATCTTTTGTAGTTAAAAGTACACATAGATACACACATGCCCCAGTGTAATTCCTTTTCAAATATATTATACTATTTTATTAGTAGTATTTGGTAGTAATATAAGTGTGGCAAGTTTGACTTATTAATCAAGTAAGTTTTCCAGGGTATTTGATTTTCTACCTTTTAATATACAACTTCTCACCATTATATTTAATAGTAAAAAATAACTTACTGATAATAAATTAATCTTTTGACTGAGATTTGCTGTTATATATTATAAACTGTTGAATAAGAACAGTGACTGTTTCTCATTTCTTCTTTTGACTTCTTTGTCCAGTATTACAAATGTGGTGCCCAGTTTGCATTGGTAACCCTTGGAACACTCAGTGCATACACAGCATTCACAGTTGCAGTCACACGATGGAGGTAGGCTATTTCCCAGAAGCCAGTAAAGGTTCAGAAATCAGTTATGCTTTTATAACATACACTTCATGCCTGTGCAAATCTTTGTTTTACAGAACTAGATTTAGAATAGAAATGAACAAAGCGGATAATGATGCAGGTAACGCTGCTATAGACTCACTGCTGAATTATGAAACTGTGAAGGTAATACGTTTAATTATACTTGCCTCTGCCTTTCACACTGCGCTAAGATTTGTTCTGCCATTTAATTTAATAGGTGCTGTAAGTTACTGCTTAAGATTAGGGTAGGATTTCTAGGTGTGATGGTATAATACTGCTTTGTTGCTTTTCTTTTGTTTAAAAATTGTCCTTTCTTTCCTCCTTAGTTATTGTTTAGCAACATCACAATTTTACCTTCTAAATTAATTTATGAGTGATTGTAAATATACAATTAGCATCTTTTAAAAAAATTTTAAAGACTTTATTTATTTATTTATTTGAAAGAGTTACAGAAAGCAAGCAAGGAGAGACAGAGAGAGATCACAATGGCCGGAGCTGGGCCAGGATGAAGTCAGGAGCCAGGAGTTTCTTCCAGGTCTCCCACATAGGTGGTAGGGACCCATCTTCAAGTGCGTTCTCAGGCACATTAACAGGGAGCTGGATCAGAAGTGGAGCAGTGGGGACTCAAACTGTCACCCAGATGGGATGCCAGCACTGCAAGTGGTGGCTTAACCTGCTACACCATAGCGCTGGCCCCCAAGAAAATATTTTTAATTTGAGAGGAGAGAGAAAGAGAAGCTTCCATTCACTCTCCAAATGCCTGTCATATCCAGGTCTGGACCAGGCTGAAGAGGGGAGCCAGGTATGCAAACTATGTCTCCCGTGTGGGTGAAAGGGACCCAAATACTTGAGCCAACACTGCTGCCTCCCAGCGTCTGCACTAGCAGATGGCTGGAGTCAGGATTCAGAGCCTGGTGTGGAAAACAGGTACTCCAATATGGGGCACAGATATCTTAACCCCTAGTCCAAATGCCTATCCCCAATTAGTATATTTATTCATAATGAACATTAATCTAACCATGGCCTGTAAATTCTTGACTGTATTTTTCAGAGAGCTTAGCATATTGCTTTGTATTAATTGTTACATTTATTCGTTTTTCCATTTAACAAAATAATTACTGAATGCCTCTTGCGTGCAAACCACTATGCTAAGAACTGTGATGGAGGTGGGTAGTGGTAAAAAATGATTACTGTGTAATCTCTGCCCTCCCAGAATTTTATAATCCACTGAGAGAGTTAAAGTAAGTATGCAGGTGAGTAGACAAGAAGACATAATGCTGTGAGGGCTATTAGAAATGGCCATTCAGAGTCTCAGGGTCAAGGGAAGGCTTTGTGAATGTAGTGTCACTGAAAGCTTTTTAAATCTAGATTCTAATTAGCTAAGCATCCAGCAGGTGTTTGTTGGATGAATTTTGTAATATTTGCAAATACAATCCATTTTGGAAAGCTGCCAGAGTGCCATATAGTCCAATGTACTGAAAGTTCTTAAAATGGAGTCCAACAGTACAAAATTGTATCTATACATGAAGTCTGATTGAAAGTATACTAATCACTTAAGAGAATATATTTCAATTGTACTTGCCTATAGTTACTGTTTTTATATATTTTGTAGTATTTTAATAATGAAAAATATGAAGCACAGAGATATGATGGATTTTTGAAGACATATGAGGCTGCTTCCTTGAAAAGTACCTCTACTCTGGCTATGCTGAACTTTGGTCAAAGTGCTATTTTCAGTGTCGGTTTAACAGCTATAATGGTGCTCGCCAGTCAGGGAATTGTGGCAGGTAATGGATCTGTGGTTCCTGCATTTATAGATCTTTTAACTTTTATAAATAAAAATTAATGAAAGGAATGTGTATATTAATCTTAAGTGTAAAGGATGTTCTATAAAGTGCTTTTTATAGTACTTTACTTTTTGTATCACAGTGTGTTCTTTTGTTTGATAATTTTATTGGTTCCTTTTGTTTAACAGTAGTCCTCTCATTGATGGGAATTATTGTGGATGTATTTGTTTGTGTCTGTAACCTGATTGTTTCAGGAACAGCTTTCTTTTTAGCATCTGGTATTTCTAATTACTCTTGTAGACCTGGAAAGTAATGTAATTAATTTAGCGTTTAGTCCAAAGGACAAAAATGCAGAGTCTTTTATTTTTTAGAACTACCAGCAACTTTTTACTATATTAGTTTTTTTATTTATTTTCAGACATTTCCTTTTGCTGTAATTTTTTATGTGTGCTCTTTTTAAAAGAATTCTATTTTGTAGTACAGAGAAACTATTCTTGGGGGAAAGAAGAGATTTTTAGCCTTCTACTTCTGTCCTCACTTAAACCATTCTTTTTGTATATATTAGAAATGGTATATATGTGGGCTTTTCCCATTGCACATAGTGTATGCCAAGTTATCTATATTACCTAAATCATGAGTTAGAAAGCTTTGAAATTAAATAGGCCTAGGAGTTGCTGATTATGTATATTTTGAGTCACATATGAACTTCTCTGTTGTAAACTGGAGAAGTTTATAGCATCCATCTAAAATATCTTTTTTTCCCCCCTTCTACCAATTGCAAATTAAGGAACCCTTACCGTTGGAGATCTTGTAATGGTGAATGGACTGCTTTTTCAGCTTTCATTACCTCTTAACTTTCTGGGAACTGTGTACAGAGAAACTAGACAAGCACTCATAGATATGAACACCTTGTTTACTCTACTCAAGGTAGACACCCGAATTAAAGTAAGTAAACTATATGGTACCTTTTAAAAAGTATACGAGCAACATCCCATTAATAAGATTATTCTAGAGGACTATTCTTACATTACTATGTTAGTAAACCAATTACTTTCTAGTAAGAATTGGGGCTATCATGTATATTAAGGAATTAGAACTTTTTCGCTTCTCTATTTAAAAACCTTACAGTGTTAGCAGAGATTATACCTGGAACTTGAAGTTTCTTGAATTCAGCTATTTGTACCTACACTGGATTTATTTTGCCAATAATGATGTCGAATGTATGATTGCCTCTTCTCTCAGCTCCAGCCCTGTTTCTCTGCCCCATCCTCCACCCGGCCCAAGAAAAAGTTGCCTAAAAACCAAAACACTCAGGGTTTTTTAACATTAGCAAAAAACGTATGTTTATGCTTGGAAGTGGTCTAAATCCACTTACAAACCTCCTCCTTCCCCCATTATGTTCTCTTTTTTCTCACTGTAAATTAAAATATGGTGTGCATCAACATATTCTAGGCAGTGTATAAAGTGGCATTTTTTTTCTTCTTCTTTTCTTCCCTGCCTAGGACAAAGTGATGGCATCTCCCCTTCAGATCACACCACAGACAGCTACAGTGGCCTTTGATAATGTGCATTTTGAATACATTGAGGGGCAAAAAGTCCTTAGTGGAATGTCTTTTGAAGTCCCTGCTGGAAAGAAAGTGGCCATTGTAGGAGGTAGTGGGTCAGGGTGGGTAATTTAGTTATTTATAAACTTCTACATTATTGACTGAAGATTCCTAGTGTAATATTCTTTTTCTTTATCATGATTGAATGATTACCATGCTTTAAAACAGGGCTGCCCTGATGCCAGTAGGAGCTAAATAACCTTTCCTCATCTCCATTTTCAGGAAAAGCACAATAGTGCGGCTATTGTTTCGCTTCTATGAGCCTCAAAAGGGTAACATTTACCTTGCTGGTCAAAATATTCAAGATGTGAGCCTGGAAAGCCTTCGAAGGGCAGTGGGAGTAGTGCCGCAGGTATTTAAAAATAGAAAATAATTTTTGAAGACTTACTGGGGTGGTGGACCTATAACTAGAATAATTTGAATCCAACAAGTCAAACATATGCTAATGAAATGGGTGGTTTTGGACCCTACAGGTGAAATTCTGTTGCCAACACCAATTTTTAAAATTTTTTATTTTGTTTAATGAATACAACTTCATGCATTTAATATATACAGATTTGGGAACATGGTGATTCTTCCCCCCACCTCCCTCCCACCCATACTCTCACCTTTCTTCCTCCTCCCTCTTCCTTTCCCATTCTTTTTTCTAAAAGATTTATCTATTTATTTGAAAGTCTGAGTTACACAGAGAGAGGGGAGGCAGAGAAAGAAAGTGGCCTTCCATCCACTGGTTCACTCCCCAATTGGCCACAATGGCCAGAGCTGCGCCGATCTGAAGCCAGGAGCCAAAAGCTCCTCCAGGTCTCCCACGTGGGTGCAGGGGCCCAAGGACTTGGGCCATCTTCTGCTTTACCAGGCCATAGCAGAGAACTGGATCAGAAGTGGAGCAGCCAGGTCTCGAACTGACACCCATATGGGATGCTGTTGCTTCAGGTCAGGGTGTTAACCTGCTAAGCCACAGCGACGCCCCCCCCCCATTCTTATTTTTTACCAAGATCAATTTTCAGTTAATTTTATACTCTTAAGGTGAACCCTACACTAAGTAG
The DNA here is from genome assembly GCF_964237555.1 of Oryctolagus cuniculus. NCBI lineage: Eukaryota > Metazoa > Chordata > Mammalia > Lagomorpha > Leporidae > Oryctolagus > Oryctolagus cuniculus. The sequence goes on along the minus strand of NC_091453.1, from coordinate 54,711,420 downwards.
AGAGTTCACCAAATAGTATAAAGAAAAATAAAAGAACAAAAACACAATAAAATCATTGTTCATTGACAGTCAAGGCAAGACTGTTCAGTTATCGCATCTTAAGGTTCAGTTTTGATCCTATAGATTACATTTTAAGTATTCTGTTAGTTACTACAGATCAGAGAGACCATATCATATTTGTCATTTTGTGACTGGCTTATTTCACTAAGTTTCTAGTTGCATCCATTTTGTTGGAAATGACAAGATCTCATTTTTTACTACTGTGTAGTATTCCATAGTGTGTATATATCATAATTTCTTTATGCAGTCTTCAATTGATGAAAACCTGGGTTGATTCCATATCTTAGCTCTTGTAAATTGAGCTGAAATGAACATGGGAGTACAGATCACACTTTCACACTTTGATTTGCTTATTTCATTTCCTTTGGATAAATTCCCAGAGTAGGATGTCTGGGTCATGTGATAGGTCCAAATTCAGCTTTCTGAGATTTCTCCATACTGTCTTCCACAGTGGCTGTACCAGTTTACATTCCCAGCAACAATGGATTAGGGTACTCTTCTTCCCATGTCCTCGCCAGCATTTATTGTTTGTTAATTTCTGTATGAGAGCAATTCTATTGAGGTTGAGGTTAAACCTCATTGTTGTTTTGATTTGTATTTCCTTGACAGCTGGCCATCCTGAGCATTTTTTCATGTGTCTATCGACCATTTGAATTTCTTCTTGAATAATATCTGTTCAGGTTCTTTGCCCAATTCTTGACTAGGTTTGTAGTTGCTTAGTTTCTTGAGCACTTTCGAGATTCTGAAAGTTAATCGTTTATCAGTTGCAAATATTTACTCCGATTCTCTCTGTTGCCTCTTCACTTTGCTGAGTGTTTTCTTTTGCAGTGCGGAAGCTTCTCATTTTGATGTAATCCCACTTGGTAATTTTGGCTTTGATTGCCTGTGCTTCTGGAGTCTTTTCCAAGAAGTCTTTCCCTTTGCAAATGTCTTGTAGAATTTCCCCAGTGTTCTCTAGTAATTTGATGGTATCAGGTCATAGATTTAGGTCTTTGATCCATTTTGAGTGGATTTTTGTGTAAGGTGTAAGGTAGGGGTCTTGTCTCATACTTCTGCATGTGGAGATCCAGTTTTCCCAGAACCATTTGTTGAGGAGACTTTCTTATATCCAGGAGTTGATTTTAGCTCCTTTGTCAAAGATAAGTTGGTTGTAGATGCGTGGATTAATTTCTGCAATTTTTATTCTGCTCCACTGATATTTGTACCAGTACCAGGCTGTTTTGATTATAACTGTCCTGTAGTATGTCTTGAGGTCTGGTATTGTGATGCTTCCAGCTTTGTTTTATTGTTTAAGATTGCTTTAGCTATTCAGGATCTCTTGTGTTTCCATATGAATTTTACCATCATTTTTCTAGATCTGAAAAGAATGTTGTTTGTATTTTGATTGGGATTGCATTGAATCTCTAAATTGCTTTCAGTAGTATGGACATTTTGATGATGTTAATTCTTCCAATCCATAAATATGGGAAATGTTTCTATTTTTTAAAGTCTTTATGTTTGTAATTTTCATCATAGAGATCTTTGACATCCTTGATGAAATTTATTCCAAAGTATTTAAATTTTTTATAACTATTGTGAATTGATCTTAGAAGTTCTCTCTCAGCTGTGGCACTGCCTGTATACTCAAAGGGTATTGATTTTGTGTGTTGATTTTGTATCTGCCACTTTACCAAACTCTTTTATGGGTTCCAATAGTCTCCTCTTGGAATCTTTTGGGTTGCCCATATATAGAATCATGTCATCAACAAATAGAGATAGTTTCACTTTTTCCTTCCATATTTGTATCCCTGTGATTTCCTTTTCTTGCCTGATAGCTCTGGCTAAAACCTCCAGGACTACATTAAATAGCAGCGGTGAGAGTTGGCATCCTTGTCTGGGTCCAGATCTTTATGGGAATGCCTCCAATTTTTCCCCATTCAGTAGGATTCTGGCTGTGGGTTTGTTATAAATTGATTTGATTATGTTGAAGAATGTTCCTTCTATACCAGGTTTGCTTAAGGTTTTCATAATAAAAGTGTGTTGAATTTTTGTCAGAAGCTTTCTCTGCATCTATGGAGATAATCGTGTGGTTTTTGGTCTTCATTTTGTTAATGTGGTTTATCACATTTATTGATTTTGGGATGTTGAAAAAAAAAAGATTGATTGATTTGGAAGGAAGAGTTACAGAGAAAGAGGTCTTCTATCTGCCAGTTCAACTCCTCAGATCGCTGCAACAGCTGGAGCTGAGCTGATCTGAAGCCAGGAACCAGGAGCTTCTTCAGGTTATCCCACACAGTACAGGGACCCAAGGACTTGGTCCATCTTCCACTGCTTTCCCAGGCCATAGCAGAGGGATGGATCTGAAATGGAGCAGCCAGGACTTGAACCAGTGCCCATATGGAATGCCAGCACTGCAGTCAGTGGCTTTACCTGCTATACCACAATGCTGGCTTCCAGACCTGGATTCTAGCCCTAATTGTTAGCTTTGTGCACTTGGGCCTCAGTTTCCTTACTGGTAAAATAAGGATACCATTTATCTTATAGAATAGGATTATTATTATATATTAGAGATAAAAGCATCAAGTACAATATCCTTCAATAATAATTATTCAGTGAATGAAAAGTTTTATAATTTTGAGTAGTTTTTGATATAGTGAATTTAATAACAATTATAAAATAGTTTGTATGATTTGTTCACTGTTGTACTTTTAGTTCAAAGCACAGTGTCTGGCCTATAGTAAACATTTCATAAATACTTCCTGAGCTACAGTGGGAACAGGGGGAAGGGCTAGAGATAAGTTCTGAGTAAGGATCTGAGAAGACAAGAAGTAGGTAGCTTTATGGGTTATAAGTTTCTCTTATGTTGAAAACTTATCAAGTGACCTGAGAATTAGTTGCAGATAATGTTTCTTTTTCTTTTTTCTTTTTTTGACAGGCAGAGTGGACAGTGAGAGAGAGAGAGACAGAGGGAAAGGTCTTCCTTTTGCCATTGGTTCACCCCCCCAATGGCCGCTGCGGCCGGCGCGCTGCAGCTGGCGCACCGCACTGATCTAAAGGCAGGAGCCAAGTGCTTCTCCTGGTCTCCCATGGGGTGCAGGGCCCAAGCACTTGGGCCATCCTCCACTGCCTTCCCGGGCCACAGCAGAGAGCTGGCCTAGAAGAGGAGCGACCGGGACAGAATCCAGCGCCCCGACCGGGACTAGGACCCGGTGTGCTAGCGCCGCAGACAGAGGATTAGCCTATTGAGCCGCATCGCCAGCCACAGCTAATGTTTCTTATAAGTTAATTCCTGGAACTAGAATCAAATATCTTGGAGAATAGATCAAAATATGGGGGAAGTGGTGGCAAGGAACTGTGAGAAGATGATTGGCCAGGAACATGTAGCTTGTAAATGGCCCCCAACTGATTTAACACATGGCGTGCTTCTCTGTCCTCTCTTTTCCTGAGAATCCCAAATGTTACTGAGTATGAGTCCCCTAGAGAGATTATTAAAATACCAGTTGTCTTTCACACACCTCAGTTCTGATTTTAGAGGGCAGTATGGAGCCCAGAAACCTGCATTTTTTTTAATGTTTCCTAGGTGATTCATAGATTGCACATTGAGAAACATTGGCATTAACTATATGTCTAGTGAATTGGATTCTGGGTTGTCAATACTTAGGACTTCATGTGCTTGTAACTATATTCTTGCTGTTCTCCTAGGCTTTGTACAAATTACCCTTATCTTTTTGAAAAAAAAATATTCACAAAGTAAAACTATACATGGGCAGTGAACAAAAGGAAAAAGTCTCACCCTCATTGAAGCCTGTAGCAATTTAAATTAAATCAACACCAGTATATTATTCTTCACCTATCAGATTTGGCAAGGATTTTGAAATCCATAATGCCCACATTTGGCAAGGCTGTGTAAAATAGATGGTCTGTTGTTTTGCTGATAGAAGTATATAGCTTTCCTAACAAGGAAATTGGCAATATGTGTCTAGTGCCTGAAAAACGATTCATATTCCTTATTCCAATAATTCTGCTTCTAGAAAATTTGAGTAGGGAAATAAACAGAGATGTAAGCAAGTGTTTATGCACAAAGATGTTCATTAGAACATCATTTATAATAGCAAGAGTTGGAAACAATATAAATGTCCAGGTATAAATAGATGGTTAAATTATCATTGTAGGATCAAATGTCATATGGCCAGTTATAAATAGTGTGTTTTTAAGTAAATCACATGTCTAGAAAAATAGGTATATACAAAGTCTGTTACAAAAAAAGATGCCAATCAAAATATAATATCCACATTTGATAATATTAATAAATATATGTAAGTAGAGAAATAAGGAGAAATATATCAAAATATCTCAGTAGTTATTTCCAGATGATGGGATTATGGGTTAATTGTTTTTTTTTATTTATAAATTTTATTATATGCATTTAAGGTGTAAAACATATTATGGAATACATATAGATAATGAAATGGTTTCTATAGTGAAGCAAATTACTATATCCCACAAATAACCATAACTATATATAGTTACCCATTATTTTTATCTGTGGCAAGAACTGCTAAAATCTGTCCATTTAGCAAAAAATCAGGGTTGAAAGTCCCATATTTTATTTTACTTTTGATATTTTCAAATTTTTCAGTTAGCATCTGTTTGTTAACTTTTTCTGAACACAGAGTATTTTAAAATAGTTTCTATTTATAGAACTTTGTACTTTTAAAGTTTATCATCTCAATATGAGAAATTTTATATTAATAGTAGATATATAGGGCTGGAGTCGCGGCTCACTAGGCTAATCCTCCACCTGCGGCGCTAGAACCCGGGTTCTAGTCCCGGTTGGGGCGCCGGATTCTGTCCCGGTTGTTCCTCTTCCAGTCCAGCTCTCTGCTGTGGCCCGGGAAGGCAGTGGAGGATGGCCCAGGTGCTTGGGCCCTGCACCCGCATAGGAGACCAGGGGAAGGCACCTGGCTCCTGGCTTTGGATCAGCGCTGTACCGGCCGTGGTGGCCATTTGTGGGGGTGAACCAACGGAAGGAAGACGTTTCTCTTTGTGTCTCTCTCTCTCACTGTCCACTCTGCCTGTCAAAAAAAAAAATAGTAGATATATAAGTGATTAAAATATTTGGAGTTACTGAAATTCTGGGTCTGATTATGTTGTTAAAGACAATTTTAATTTGTTGTTTCTGTTAATGGGAACAAATAGAGTAATTTTATTTCACTGTGCTATTGCTTTCTAACCATAAAGAGACTAAGAGAACAATAGGAGATGAATGTTCACTTTAAGTAAGTTCGTTTTAGTGTGCTATCAGATGGATGCTTGTAGTAACTTTGGGGGGGGTGGGTTTCTATACCGTACATATACCATATTATATATAATTGAATCAATGATGAATTAGCTTAGAGAATGACTGTGTGTGTGTGTGTGTGTGTGTGTGTATAGTGTATGTGTGTAAGTTCTCTGTCCTCTGTGTTTTTTTTTTTAAGATTTATTTTATTTATTTGAAAGGCAGAGTTACAGAGAGAAGTAGAGAGAGAAAGAAGTCTTCCATCTGCTGGTTCACTCCCCAAATGGCCACAATGGCTGGAGCTGAGCTGAACTGAAGCCAGGAGCTTCTTCCAGGTGTCCCATGTGGGTACAGGGGCCAAAGGGCTTGGTCCATCCTCCGCTGCTTTCCCAGGCCATAGCAGAGAGCTGGATCGAAAGTGGAGCAGCCGAGATTTGAACTGGTGCCCATGTGGGATTCCAGCACTGCAGGCCAGGGCTTTAACCTGCTGCACCACAGCGCTGGGCCCTGTCCTCTGTGTTGTAAGTCCAATGTTAAAGCTTCTTAGACACGTAGGAAAACATATTCAACCTCATTAGTAATTACAGAAATGCTAATTTATACAAAAGAAATATCCTACCCCCCTATAAAAATGGTACCACCTAAACATTACTAATATCCAGGGTTGCTTAGGATATGGGCAACTGGCACTCTCATGTCCTATTGGTTGCCAGTAGAGTGTTTTCAGAAGATGTATATTTACCTTTTAATCCATCAAGCTACTTTTAAAAATTCTTCTTACAGAAATACTGTCACAGGCACACTAAGTCATAGGTTTTTATTTTAATATTGCAGTATAAAAATTAGGAAATCACCATAATATCCATCAATAAGTGGATGAATAATAAATTGCAACATATCCATAGTATAGCATATACAACTGTTAGAAACAATGAGGTAGATTTCTGTTACTGATGTAGACAATCTCTAGGATATGTTAAATGAAAAAAATCAATAAGCAAAATAATTGTGTAGAATGAGTCCACTTATGTGGAGAACAAAGCGAATATTTAAGTATATAATACATTGAAAAGGTCTGGAATGATGCACAGCCAATTGTTCATGATGATTATCTGGGAAGGAAAATGGGATTGCAGGGATGGGAGTGATGAAAAGACTGTCGTGTCTCATTCTTTATGCCTTTATATCTTTACTATTGTTTGAATTTTTATAATAAATATTATGTATGTATTTATCTACAAATCTGTTTCAGGATGCTGTCCTCTTCCATAATACTATTTACTACAACCTCTTATATGGAAACATTAGTGCTTCACCTGAGGAAGTGTATGCAGTGGCAAAATTAGCTGGACTCCATGAAGCAATTCTTCGAATGCCACATGGATACAATACCCAAGTAGGGGAACGAGGACTCAAGCTTTCAGGTAATCAGAGACTTTAGACCTGTCCGTTACTCATGTACTCCCTTCAAACTCTGAATTTGTCAGAGCCATCTTCTAGGAAATGTAAAGACAGAGGTCAATTCTAGTGCTCATCCAGTCACACTTGATAGGGTTCTCAATCTCCTGCCTGTCACTGTAAACAATCAGCATCCTAAAAGTAAGTATTCTCAAGTTGTGCAAGTTTTTCCCCCCACTTGTAGTGGCAAACACTATAGGTACTTAATATTAAGTAAAATATAGGTAGATACTCAAATGAGTGCGGATAATAACTGATTATCCATGATCATCAGGAACGCCAAGATTGTTATTCACCTAGTAGTATTGGAAAAGAGAAGTAATTTAATAGTGGATAGTATATCTTTCATTTTAATATCCTGTATCATCAGAGGATGTTTTTGATATTTTTGACCTTCTTATACTTATCCTGTTAACTGATATATTTTCCTTACAGCCAACTTCATTTTTCATGTGCTTGTTAACTCAATGGTCAGGGAAACTTGGCAACTTGTGCATTTCTATTTAAATGTTTAATTATGATATTGTTAGGTTTAAGAATAAATTACTCTAAAATGACCCTGAATATTTTTGAATGTTCCATAAAAATGTTTCTTTGCCCCAGGTTATTTTAATTCAAAAGTATAATGATAGCTAAAGCTTGAAAGGATGTATTTCCTAAATATTTATTCCTATATTTAAGGATAAATGTTTTGAAAGGAAGAACATTGGACTGGGAGTCAGTCAAGTCTAGTTTAGATTCTGCTGAAACTTGTTCTGTGACCTTGAGCAAATCCCTAAGCCGTTTTGGACCTCTGTTTCCTTTCAGTTTTAACACTTCAATATGCTACAGATTTATAAAAAATAACTAAAAGGAAGTAAGAGATATTTAATATATAACCTTAACTTTGAAGAGTGCTGTGAAAATAATAGCTTTCTGTCAAAAATCTTCCTTGATAATACTGGCTGAATGGTTCTTTTCTATGATACAAGATAAATTTAGATATTCAGATTACATCTTCAAGTTTCCAGTTTGGATTTGTTTTTGGTTTTGTCAATTCTCTAATACCAAACTTTTTCTATCTGAGATTGCTGAGGTTCATTGAGAAGTATCTGTAATATAAAGTAACATATATAATGAGCATATATATGGTGTAAAGAATAATTGTGGAATCAATCTTTTTATCGTTCTTTTTGCCTCCCACGAAGTGAGATTTCAGCGTTAACATTTATGTTTCAGGGAATATTGTTTGTCAGAGGATATCATATATGAACTTAGACTCTACAACTCAGTAAAATGAACAGTGATCAGTAGTTTAGGTAAATGTTGGAAGTATCATTTGGTGGTTACAATCAATGGAAATACTAGAAACATAAAGTACATCTGTGCCACTGTGCTTCCCTAAACTAAAATTTTTCTTTACCAGGAGGAGAAAAGCAAAGAGTAGCAATTGCAAGAGCCATTTTAAAGGACCCCCCAGTCATTCTCTATGATGAAGCTACTTCATCATTAGATTCAATTACTGAAGAGGTAAATAATGATGAAAATAGGAAACTCTTTAATGTTTACCTTTTCTCCTTGGAAGTTGCCATTAAATGGGTATATTATTTTGAATTTCAAATGAACTTTAGCGAGAGGTGCTACAGAACATGTTTAGTATCCCCTTTCCCCCATCTAGCAAATGCTTGATGGTAAGAATCCCAGGTTGCACTGAGCTCACTATCATAATGTTAAGTCTATTTGCAAATGTCTCCTCTGAAACTGTGTGACACTATACTTTTGTGGTGTAATCCTTGGGTCTTGCAAAGCTGTAAGAATTGCCTAATATGCTGACAAAAGAAGAGATTCTTTAGTATCTGTCCTACTGCCACTTAACATTTAAACAAGTCATACAGGTGATTGTGACACTTGTGACAGTGTACACCATAAAGCCTTTCATTTATGAAGTGACTCACTGAGGTGCAAGTCAGGCACACATAACCTGCAATGCTGTTGTCAGTTTGTGTTCATTTCACAGAAGGTGTTGTGAAACATCAACATATTGTGGCACTGATATTGACACTACCCTAGAAGCTACATTAGATTTCAAAACATCTTTCCATTACATACAAAAATCTCAACAGCAATGATAATTTCATGACTGAATCCCCTTAACCGGGAACCAAAGATGGCAGATGTTGTTTGTCAGTTGCCGCCATTCATCCACCTTCTGATTTAGTATGTAGTATGAACCAAGTGTTGAAGGATAGGCCTAATTTTGGCTGTAATTTACAGGCTGTATGAAATAATATTAGCATGTAGAGCTAAGTTTCATGATGCATTATTTGATCAGCATCATAATACACTTTAATTTCAAAGTATATTGGCTAGCAAGGGGATTTGTTAGATATAAAGTGAGCCTTAGGAACCTGATTACAAGAACTGTAAACCTAAAAATGTGAATACAAATTAAAAGTTGTACTATAATTGTTAGATTAGGTCAAATATTTGGAACTGATATAAAATTTACACAATAAAAATTGTTATTTTATATGTTCCTTTAGGAAATGTGTGATTATTTTAATGTATATTTACCTGATGGATATGTCTTTTATTTTTTTACTCTTCTTGTCAAACTTTCAGGCTATTCTTAGAGCCATGAGGGATGTAGTCAAACACAGAACTTCTATTTTCATTGCACATAGATTGTCAACAGTGGTTGATGCAGATGAAATCATTGTCTTGAATCAGGTAAGAGATTACAGTTTAGGATTTAAAGAACATTGACAATTGTTATAGATACAGGATACTTTACTATTGTTTCTACTATATAGAATTTGCATTCAGACTGAGTCCTGGTAGGAATCTGATTTTAGCCTTTTTGATAGGAAATATGCATGTTACTTCCAAGAAGGAATAAACTGTATTAACTCACTTTCTATTGAAGTGTTCAAAGCAAAACTTTGGTTTTCAAGCATGTATAATAAAACAATTTTTCCACACTTGTTTTTGCTCTGGACAGAATCTTTGCTCAATATTTTTGCTTTATTGTGTATTTTCATTTTTCTAATTTTGCACATACCCTGATATACAAAAGAAAATTACCATAAACTGGTCATTTTCAAGCACAGCCATTTTTAATTTCTGTTTTACTCTATGTGGAAAGTAAGAAAAAAAAAGACAGTTTGCTTTATCTCTTCTGAGGGAATTACTATACAAGTATACTATCTAAATGTTCTGAACAAATCAGAGGTCCACTATTGTGACTGGTAGATTTGAAAATTGTAATAATTTTCCTTTTCTCCTTTCAGCAAGGACCTCTTCTCCCAAACCCTAATACTTGATTATTTCTGACATTGTTCTATTTTCCACCTCGCATTCAGCCTTTTCTGTGATTATTTTTCCTTTCTAATAAATGCACCTTCAGTTGTTTATCATTTTGAAAGCCTGTATACTGAGAATTCAGAGAAAAGATGCATTTGCATGTGCTTTCTATATATTGAGTTATGGAGAGAGACTTTTTCACCATACTAAAAATCATTATATGCTGTTCAGGGCTGTGATAAATATGCTATTTCCTTTATAAGTCACTTGTACACTTGTGACCCTAGGCCTTTCTAGGCTATGTTCATAAATGTTTATATTCATTAGAAAATAAACTGATTTTACCAGTATGATTGTACCAAAATATAAACGGAACATCTTACAGATATAACTTATTACATTGTTGGTGTTCAGGAATCTGAAATAAAATCTATTTTGTGCTTTTTACTAAGCTTTCCAGTTCTATACAGTCATGCATTTGGAAAAGCAGGCATGTGCTTGCCTGCCTTATGCCATGGGGCTCAGAGTATCTGTACAGTTATAGCACAATGTTGGCACATGGGTTCTGTATTATCAGTGGAACTAACTTATTAATGATCATAGCACCTGTGCCTAAAATCTTTATATCAATAATTTGATGATGGTAAAGTTGTCTGATAATGAAGATATCAGATTTCCATTGTGTAGTAAACTAATATGACCTTGTTCAGACTGGTTGTCACCTCAAAAATACCATGTTATCAATAAGATGACATACCTAGCAGTTGTCTAGTTAAACATGGAAGATTGGACATACCTGTTTATCTTTGCTCCCCCAACCATATAAAATGTAAGTGAAGAGGTAAAATATTGGTAATAAATATAAATTCACAAGGACAAAGATATAGGAAAGGCAGTAATAATGGACAAGAGATAATCAACAAGTTTGGGGAAGATGGTCGTAGATAAAAATGTTTAGAAGAGCTGAAAAAAAGATGAACACTATGTGCCAAAAGAGAGAGAAATCAGTAAAAAGCAAGTTGATACATGCTGTAATCTCCTGAAAAGGCTCCAGAATTGAAGGTACCAGATATGAAGGAAAGTTGGGGTGAATATGCGGCTAAAAATTAGAGAACTCAGTGCAAGTTTACATAAGAAATAGAGTTCCTGGGACCCTTTCTCACCCCTGGAACCCATTCCCAACCTTAGCAAGAGGCTGGACACTGACTTACCAGGTAATTAGAGTCAGCCCTAGCCACAAAGAAACCACCAAACACTTTAACAAAATCAGGAGAAGTTAACTGGAAATCAGAACATGCCAAAGGATGGGACCACAAACTCTCTTGTCCCATTAGTTCCAAGAACTTTGCCAACCAGTTGTTTATTTCTGCCATCACCACTCCTTCTTTCATCAGCATACAATTGGAGGATTCTTCTCTGGAGAAACAAATAACAGCCTCAGAAAGAAGGATATTTTTTATTTGGGGACCCCAATAAAATGACCAGGTGGCCATATGGTGATCCCACAGTGAGGTCTACTGGTCGGGAAGGCCATTCCCATGCTCACAGAATTTCCAGTCAGCCTTTAATGCCTCATTTTTAAATGTTAGTGGTAATGGAAGAAGACCTCCAAAACAAACAGGGAGGAATAAAGAAACTGAGAAAATGTGGATAGTGCAAAAGGCATAAGAAAACTTTTAAAATATAATTACTATTCTCAAAGGTCATGGAAAATATAGCATTTCTAAAATATGGACAGATATTATTAAGAAAAAAGTAAAGGAACCTTTTATGGCATGATTTCTGAGATGTATTGTTAAAAAAGCAAGATGCAAAAGAGTATATCAGATGCTACCTTTTTATAAGAAGGATGAAGAGTGGGGAATATATTTGTAAAAACACACTCAAGAAGAATAAACCAGAAACAAAAGCAACTAAATCTGCAGGGGGTTAGAAGAGATCAGGAAGAGAATGAGGCTTTTCAGAGTATGCTATTTTATGTTGCTTTTACCTTTCAGCCTTATTAGTATTTTTATATATTTTCAAAAATAAAATTAACAAAATGAGACAAGAATAAAAATTTAATACAAACAGAAAAAAGCAAAACTAACTATCAAATTGATAACCACGCAGAAGACAAATAAAATTAATCCTTGTAACTTTTGAATACATCACTCTGATTATGTGCTTTTGGTAGAATATATCTTTTTTTTTAAAAGATTTATTTTATTTATTTGAAAGAGTTACAGGGAGAGGTAGAGACAGAGAGAGAGAGAGAGAGAGGTCTTCCATCCGCTGGTTCACTCCCCAGATGATGGCAACAGCCACAGCTGTGCAGATCTGAAGCCAGGAGCTTCTTCCGGGTCTCTAATGTGGGTGCAGGGGCCCAAGGACTTGGGCCATCTTCTACTGCTTTCCCAGACCTTAGCAGAGAGCTGGATTGGAAGAGGAGCAGCTAGGACTACAACCGGCACCCATATGGGATGCTGGCGCTTCAGGCCAGGGCTTTAACCCGCTGCACCACAGCACCGGCCCTGGTAGAATATATCTTAATAACTAAAATAACTCCAAAGTAAATTTAAAGTTAATAAGTTAGTTGTTGGTATTAGTATGGGGGTAACCATTCCAAAACTGTTTTATAATATATTTTAGGACTGAGCATCTGAGTAATATATTGATGTTCTTGGAAACAGAGGTCTCACTTGAGAGAAGGAAGATACAAATATGGAATGGGTAAAGCGGAAGAACCTCATGATGATGTATTAGAACTGAATTATCAGTATAAATTCATAATTTTAAAGAAACTATCTATTCACTGAAAAGCCCATGAAAACACACTAGCAATGAGTATCCTGACATCCAGATCTTAGGCACTAAATATTTTTTTTCCTCACTAAAAGAAACCAAGACTCCTTGGAGAAATAGCTGATTTCAGTTCTGGGGCTGGGAGACAAAGTATGCATGTCACAAAGACACAAGAGCTATTTTGAACGAGCTCCCACTGGCCAAAAGGAGAAGCATCAAAAGGAATGGTGACACTAATGAACTATAATATAGTGAATTAAACAATAATCTGTGCCTCCATAATGATACTTTAAACAAAAACATGTAAAACTTAAAGAGTGCCGACTGACATGTAGAAAGAAGATAAACTTAGAAAATCACATTTTGCAACCACCATTGTAATAATTGATTCAGGTAATAGATGGAGACTTAGCGTGTTCTATACAATCCCATATTCCCACTACCCCATTCTTCACTCTTTACATAATGAGGTAAACGCTGCACTGAAATTTATGATATGACTGATGTTAGCAAAGGTACCTTTAAAATGGTGTTTTTACATAAATAAAGGTATATAAAAATAAGTGTAAATACAGTACTCAGACATGGGCACCAACAAATTTCAGTTATTTTGCTTGAAGGTGTATTTGTAACAGTTAAAGTGACAAAATTCCTTTTGTCTCCCAGCATGTTTAACTGTAGCTGTCAAGAGACAAATTAATTGTAGATCAGAGTTTGGAATCTATACCAGATCTATGCAATGTTAAGTTTAATAGCAGTTGTTAACAAAAATAGCTACTGGAAGAGGCAAACTTTTCATTTTCATGAAATCTTTTTTATTTAAGTATACATAAAGATTTCAGAATATTATTTTTAAATCCCTGTATAAATAACAGTGCTTTTGACTTGAATATTTGCTGATTACAGACAGCACTTCTTATGTTTTTACCCTTCCCTTTCTGCCTTTCAAAGTGAAAAATAACACATTAAAATTGTATTTCCTTTAAGTAAAATGGTTTTTACAGTATGAAGAATTTCATAGCTTTCTGTTTGTTCACTGGGCCTGCATAACTCAACAGTGAAGCAAGCATTTTTCCCACTTACACTATGGGTGAGGAATTGGACGAGGTATTTTAATGAATGCAAATCCTTTAAAATCCTTAGTTAGAAATGGTTATGTATTTTCAGTTATTGTGCTAGTTAAATGACCTTTCCCTGTGTTTCTTTTGTGTTTGGCTTTTAGGGTAAGGTAGCTGAACGTGGTACCCACCATGGTTTGCTTGCTAACCCAGGCAGTATCTATTCAGAAATGTGGCACACACAGAGCAACCGTGTGCAGAACCATGATAACCCCAAATGGGATGCAAAGAAAGAAAGTATGTCCAAGGAGGAGGAAAGGAAGAAACTACAAGAAGAAATTGTCAACAGTGTGAAAGGCTGTGGAAACTGTTCCTGCTAAGTCACATGAGACATTTTCTGGTTTTGTTTTGGACTACTCATTTGCACTGAAACAGAATTGTTTTATTAAAAGCAAAGTCATACATTCCCATTTCCTATACTCCTTCTTTTATGTAAGACTGATCTAAAGGGGAATTTGAATTTTACATCTTTCACAGTCTATTTAAGTGTGCTATCTGTATTTATCCCCAATTTATTTTCTTATTATTGCCCTGGTTTTGTTCAGCACATAAATTTTGGTTACTGTTTGTTTATCTACCCTATTACCCTTTATGAGACCTCACATCCATTTGATATCCATAATCATATGAATCAGATATGGTTTCTTTATTTGTGTAGTTTCTTTAAAACCTCCTTGATTCTGACAATTTAGAGGGCAAGAGGCTGTTTCTTAAAGAAAAACAGGACAGGACAGCTTCCTTGTTTCCCCTCTCTCCCTCCTCCAGTTGAAATACTTCATTGATATGAAAATGATATGATAAGCACATTTAAATACTTTGTCAAAAGTGGACATATATTTATAGCTGTGATCTCTTCATTGGTAGATACCTTTACTTACAGGTTTTGAAGTATTTGCTGCTATGTACTTTTTGGAGGAAAACTCATAATTCTCTTGTTGGTGTGTAGAAAATTCCTCATCATTAACAGGTACTATAAATATCATCTAGTGATTGAAATTTAATTTTTCCATCAAAATGAGGCATTGCTTTTGTTCCTGAGCAAAAGTTGTCCATTTTTCTGTAAAACCTTCTAAACTATGATATAATTTGAGAATTGCTATACTAGGAGTGAACTAAAAAGCTTAGGAAGTTAATGGCCTTTTCTATTTCCATCTTAAAAACACTGCTTTTGCTCTCTGAAATTGTACAAAGAAACAAGTAAACAGGATGTGTGCTTGTTCATGCTCACACATGTGTAGAAATTAATGTCCATTTCAAAAATATCAAAGACCTTTCGGTAAATAGGAGAGGGTAAAATATATATCTATACTCTGTAGATGGGAAGGACTCTAATCTGCTTTAACACTTCTGGATTGCTTGACTTCAAGAATTTCCCTTTTTTCAGTCATTTAATGAGTTCCTTGAAGCCTGATGTAACCAGAAGGAGCCCAGGCAATATATTCATGTTTTATTTGGGGGAGAAAAACACATACCCACACACACACACACACACACACAGAAAAAATTTTATCTCAGAAATAATCATTAAACTGTGGGTATATGTTCACTTAGTTCTCTCTTTACTGATGTGAATTTGTTTTGTAGTAATCAGTTTGAGAAATTTGGATATCTCATGAATGGTCACATAATAATATATAATAAGGTTTTATTTCTCAAAAAGGGGCCTATAGTACTTTATTGGTTTATGGTTTTAATGAATTTTCAATTGAAATTTGGTATAGGAAAGATTAATATTTTTTGTTTTGTACTGTTGGCACTGTTGTGTGAATATCTAAACTTACCTAGCAAAATTATCAACTTTGTTATATAAAGGCAATTCGATAAGTAATTTGGAGGCAGTATTTCATTGTTAGTATTTAAAACTAGAGTAAATGAAGTAGGATCTTGCTTTTTAGAAAAAAAAAAGTTTTTATTTTATTTACTTGAAAGGCAGAGTTGCAAAAAGAGGGAGGGAGAAACAGAGGTCTTCCATCTACTGGTTCACTCCCAAATAGTCAGAATGGCCAGGGCTGGGACAGATGGAAACCAGGAGCCAGGAGGTTCATCCAAGTCTCCCATGTGTGTGCAGGGGCCCAAGCACTTGGGCCATTCTCTGTTGCTTTCCCAGGCCATTAGCAGGGAGGTAGATCAGAAGTGAAGCATCCAGAACTCCAGCTGGTGCCCTTATGGGATGCCAGCATCATGGACAGCAGCTTATGCCACAACATGGACCCCAGGATCTTCTTTTAAAGTCAGTAACACTGAGGCGCATAATCAACTGCAAAATAGTTTGGGGAAGGGGTGTTTGGTTTTGTTTTGACATTTCTTAATCTGAAGCCAAAGGCATTATTGTTCTGAGTAGAAAACAACATCATTCCTTTAAATAAATGAGCTGTGTTACTGGAAAGGTAGTTAAAGTCTAGATAGATAGCTTGCTTCTCTGTTAATTCCTTCCGTACATTTCCAGTGATGCTTATGGGAAAGATTTAGCATATTGCCTAAACAAATAGGTAAGATTGAAGTAACCACTAGTAATAATTCATTTTGAAGTGTGAATAGCAGTGATCAAAGTAAGTCATTTTGTGATGTGGAGAATTTCTAGTCCAAGAGAGTAGAAATGTTTTCAGGGTGGGAATAATTTCCCTACTAATAGATGTGAAGCTATTTTCTTTCGATATGATTGCAGGTGGTCCCGAGGCCACTGTTGTCATTAACCAGTTTTTTCAGCTAATAAAAGCTTAAATTAACTGAAAAACATGGTTATTGTAGGGGCCATAACTAAGTCTTAAAGACATTTCTCTTAACCACATCCTATTAAGGTGGTTCTATACAGGGAAATAATAGACGAATTAGGATGAAAGCAAAGCTTCCTCAGATGATTCACTCTGAGGAAATGCCAAGAACAAGGGCATTTAATTATAACGCACTGATTTCACATCACAGTAGTACATATGCGAAAGGCACAGTATATGAATTTCTAAACCAGTGTTGTAGCCAATGTTTTTTAAGGTATTAGGATGAATAAGCTGTAGTTTTGGAATATTGCTCTGAAAATGAAATAAGACAATACAGTTTTATTTCTTTTATATCCCTTTATTTTGGAGAATGAAAATTTTACTTTTTTCCTAAGGGAATCCCAGTTTACAGAAATTAAATTGAAGCCAAGGTAATTTGAGATCATAAAAACTGGGCCAGATGCCTTACTGAAGGTTCTTAACATAGAAATATCTTGGTGAGCAGATGGACTCAATTGGAAATTTTTGAACAGCCCAAGTCTGAGGGTCATTTGTGAGAATCAGAAGCCTTAGTGTTTGGACATGAACAAGCTAGGTATGCATTTACTTTTTCTCTGCAGGGATTGACACCTTTTATATACCTTAAGATAAATATTTTTTCTTTCCCTTAGATGTTGACAGAGCTCAATTTGTAAATATACCTGTTTTAAAGTGTTTTGTGTTAAAGGCAAGATATTGAAAACTTGTATGATTCCTTGTTTCTGGATCACTTTGTCCATACTGCCTGCTATCTTGTTCCTATCCTTCCTACTTCTGATGGTGTCAGTGAGTAGCAACTTTTCCTAATGTATATTCATAATTCTCTTACCTTGTAGCTTTATTTCAGGATGCTCTGTTGTGGATTAGTAGTTGAAAGCATTTAAATATGTTTATGCTTTTGTTAAATTATAGAAAAGTCCCTTTTAGAGTATATAGATTTTGAAAGTAAATTGTATAGCAAATGACAATATGAAGTCAAGTAAACTGGCAAAACAAGTTAGTTAAGACAAAATAACATAGCCAAGGAAGCCCTTTGCCACAACCTGTGTAGATAATCATTGCTACATAAACATTATGTCTTTGTGACTAAAAAATGAGTGTCCCATTGAAGCAACTCTTGTCCACAGTGCCCTGGAAAGACTGATATTTTGTCATTTACACATGAAGAATAAGTACAGGGAGAATGGCCTTTATAGGCTTATGTAGAAGGTGAATATTTGCCATTGTTTAAGAGAGAAAGTAATTACTTGCAGAGCTCATGATGTGGGTAAAATGGTAGCAAATTGTAGTGCTTTCACTTAGCATTAAGCTGTCATATTCTTGATGACCAATCAGTGAAAGGCCCCCAGTTTCTCAATTCTAATGATTAGGAAGGAGACCTTTGGGTGGAGAAATGTTTTGACGGCAAAACTGTGGTTAAGCTAGCATTTTGATTAGCTAGGTAGAGTTGGAAAGGAAGAGCATGTTCTAATTAAAAACAGACTGGAACATTTTTAGTTAAAAATGTTAGTGGATTGTTTCCATATTTCCTGTTCTCACACAGCTACGATAGAATTTTTTCACTAGTGACTTTGTACTGCATTTCTGTTTCACAGAATCATAGGATTTTAGAGTTGGAAGGAGTTTGGGAGTCATGTTTCGTTCTACAGATGAGCAAACAGAACTTCAAGAGAAGTCACTGAGCTTGCTAGAGACCAAATTGTGATAAAAACCCTGGCTCCTGACACCCAGTCCATCCTTCATTATGCTGCACCACATTTCCAGTCAGAAGTTACATTAAAAAATAAATTGAAGGGTGGGACTTCTAGAATGGCAACGTAAGGAGCTCAGTAGAGCCTGTCTCCAGCTAAATAAAAATACAGCTGGTAAAAGTCGTGTTTTCAGGGGACCAGCACTGTGGCACTGTGGGTTAAAGCCCCAGTCTGCAGTGCCAGCATCCCATATGGGCACCAGTTCTAGTCCCAGCTGCTCCACTTCAAATCCAGCTCCCTGCTAATGTACCTGGGAAAGCAGCAGAAGATGGCCCAGGTGCTTGGGCCCCTGCACTTATATGAGAGACCCAGAGGAAGCCCCTGGCTCCTAGCTTCAAATCAGCTAAGCTCCAGTTGTGGCCATTTGAAGAGTGAACCAGAGGATGGAAGACACCTTTCTCTGTGTCTGTCTGTCTCTCTCTCTCCCCACCTCTCTTTGTAACTCTTTCAAATAAATGAAAAAATAAATCTTAAACTGTTTTTTTAAAAAAAGCAATAATTTGGGGCTGGTACTGTGGCATAGTGGATAAAGCAGCTGCCTGCAGTGCCGGCATCCCATATGGACACTGCTTCGAGTCCCAGCTACTCTACTTCCAATCCAGCTCTCTGCTATGGCCTGGGAAAGCAGTGGAAGATGGCCCAAGTCCTTGGGCCCCTGCACCCAGGTGGGAGACCCAGAGGAAGCTCCTGGCTCTTGGCGAAGCTCCAGCCATTGCGGCCAACTTGAGAGTGAAGCAGTGGATGGAAGACGCTCTCCCTCTCCCCTCTCCCTCTCTGTAACTCTGACTTTCAAGTAAATAAATAAATCTTTTAAAAAAAGCAGTAATTTAAAGTGTCTGAGAACTGTCCTAAGGGTATTCAGGAGATGGAGAAGTATTTATTCAAGATAATCTATTAAATCTCAAGAACATCAAGAGACTGTGGCCTTCAAGGAACAGCTTGCTCCATATCCCCTACCTTGCCAGTACTGTATTACCTGAGCACTCTATTCTGGGCAGGTGTCGTAGAAGATGACAGGTAGGTAAGGCTCTCGCTTCTCCCAGTTCCTAGTCTGGGGCTACAGTTTCACCCTGCTGCCTGCTTTTCTCATCCCTACTCCAAGCCGTGTGTTGCAGAAACTATTCTAGGCAGGCACAGCTAAGAGAACTAGAGGGGCTGGTGATACAGCATAGCAGGTTAACTGCCACCTATGACACCAGAATCCCATATGGGCACCAGTTTGAATCCTGACTGCTCCACTTCTGATCCAGCTCCCTGCTGATGTGCCTTGGAAAGCAGCAAAGGATGGCTCAAATTCTTGGGCCCCTGCACCGATGTGGAAGAATCAGAAGAAGCTTCTGGCTCCTGGCTTTGGCCCAGTCCAGCTCCAGCTATTGCAGCCATTTGGGAAGTGAACCAGTGGGTGGAAGGTATCTGTCTCACTCTGTCTCTCCCTCTCTCGTAACTTTGACTTTCAAATTAAAAAAAAAAATCTTTTTAAGAGAGAAAACTAGAGACTTCCTTCTGCTATTCAGCCTCCATCCCACTCCCTTAGATTATGGCTTAGTCTGTTTTCTGTTGCTTTAGCAAAATAACAGATTGGGTAATAAAAGTTTATTTGGCTTATCATTCTGGGGGCCTGGAAGCCAAAGAACATGGCAGCAGCATCAGTTGAGGGCCTTCTTGCTGTATTATTACATGGTAGAGGGTGTCACATACTGAGACAGAGTAAGCTTGCCAGCTCAGATCTCTTACTCTTATAAAGCTCCCAATGCCATCATGGGGCTCCATCCTCATGAATTTATCTAATCATAATTTTGTCCCAAATATCCCATCTCAAACACCATTAACACATGAGTTTGTGGATTAAGTTTCCAGCACATTAAATTTTGAAGGGGACATTCAAACCATAGTACAGTAGAAGCTCTATTACATCCTGAAAATAACAGGGCCCTAATTCTTCTCTATCCCAAGCTTATAGGTTGAAGGTTTCACTCAAAGATAGGGAAATTGGCAAATAACTAGGGGCTTCCACCCTCCTCACACATGAGTTGATGTCCATGAGTTGAGTAATGGCTTCACTGTAGGAAAGGTGGGCCCCACCCCCAGCTCCAGTTTAGTATTGTAGAGGTTTTGCCCAAGGGGAAAGACATGAGGACAGAGAACTTCATAGCTCTTCCTTCATAGACTGACTGCATTTGGAATAGACCATACTAAACTCCATCCCTAAGGGCATTGGCAAAAGACATTGGAGATCTTGCTGGTGAGCAATTAAGAGGGTTTGGCACAAGCAAAAGCAGAGAAGCCAGAAGTTCAGTAGAAATAAGAGTGAACCAGAAAGTCCTCTTCGGAGCATAGTCAACTTGGGTTAAAAAGACTGTGCATTTGCTGGATCATACCCACGCAAGACAATTAGAGTAGAACATGAGACAGACTTAAAAGCATTTCCCAATAAAAACTCATCTGGGGCCGGCGCTGTGGTGTAGCGGGTAGGGCCGCTGCCTGCAGTGCCGGCATCCCATATAGGCACCAGTTTGAGTCCCAGCTGCTCCACTTCCGATCCAGCTCTCTGCTATGGCCTGGGGAGGCAGTAGAAGATGGCCCAAGTCTTTGGGCCCCTGCACCTATGTGTGAGACCTGGAAGAAGCTCCTGGCTCCTGGCTTCGGATTGGTGCAGCTCTGGCCATTGCGGCCATCTGGGGAGTGAACCAGCGGATGGAAAACCTCTCTCTCTTTCTGCCTCTCCTTCTCTCTCTGTGTAACTTTGACTTTCAAGTAAATAAATTAAAAATCTGGCCCAGGCTCAGCTGTTGCAGGCATTTGCGGAGACCAATGGATGGGAGCTCTCTCTTTCTTCCCCTCTCTGTACTTCTCAAATAAATTAAAAACCCAATAATGAAAATATTTTTTAAATCAGAAAATCTTTAAAGAAGTCACAGAAAATTCACATACAAGAAACCACAATATGGTTACCTGGTGAAGTTTCATCAGAAACAGTAAAGACCCGAATACACTGACAGCATATTCAAATTTCTGGGAAAAAAATTGTCAACCAAGCTTGTTGTATCTAGCAAAACTATCATTCAAAAATGGAGGTGAAATAAATATGTTCCCAGGCATAAAAAGAAAGTTTATAGCTAAAAAACCTAAATTACAAGAAACAAAGGAAATTCTTGAGGAAAAAGGCAAGGACACCAGACAGTAATTCAAATCCACTTGAAAAAACAATGAGCACCAGTAAAAGCAATCCTGTAGGCACTTAAAAAAGACCTTACTCTTATAATTGCATGTTTCTCTCCTATCTTCCCTAAACTGACTTGTAGAACAACTACAGAAAGCAATATATATGTATATTATTCTTTAGTTGGAACTGGTAACAAAGTTACTGTGGAGTAAGAAACAATATCCACTGATGTCTTAAGTCCACAGACACAAATGAAGAAAACCAGAATGAGGGCATTTACATATGCCGTTCTCTAAACTTTTTATTTTTTAAAGCATAATTTTTTAAAGATTTATTTATTTATTTGAAAGGCAGAGAGAGAGTCTTAAATCCACTGGCTCACTCCCCAAATGGCCACAACGGCCAGACCTGAGCTGATCCGAAGCCAGGAGCTTCTTCTGGGTCTTCCACACAGGTGCAGAGGCCCACAAATACTTGGGCCATCTTCCATTGCTTTCCTAGGCACATTAGCAGAGAGCTGGATCAGAAGCTGAGCAGCCAGGACTGGAAATGGTGCCCATATGGGATGCCAGCGCCACAGGTGGAGGCTTAGCCCACTATGCCACAGCGTCAACTCCTGATTTTTTTTTTAAATTTATTTGACAGAGTTAGTGAGAGAGAGAGAGACAGAGAGAGAGGTCTTCCTTCCGTTGGTTCACTCCCCAAATGGCCTCTATGGCCGGTGCTGCGCCGATCCGAAGCCAGAAGCCAGGTGCTTCTCCTGGTCTCCCATGTGGGTGCAGGGCCCAAGCACTTGGGCCATCCTCCACTGCCTTCCCAGGCCACAGCGGAGAGCTGGACTGGAAGAGGAGCAACCGGGACTAGAACCCAGCGCCCATATGGGATGCTGGCGTCGCAGGCAGAGGATTAACCAAGTGAGCCACGGCACCGGCCCCAAATTTTTGCTTTTTAAAGAGAGGAAAGATCATATAAAGTAATGATTATAATGTATTGTACATTATCATGTCTAACAATAATAGGACATTACTATCGTGTGTAACAATAGGACATACACTATCATGTCTAATAATAATAGGACAAAAATGGAAGGGTAGGAGAAAGGAGCTATGTAGTAATAAGGTTTCTATATTTCAGTGGAACTAAGTACAAATATGAGTCAATTCTGAAAAGATACAATGTATATTGAAAACTGTAGTGCAGCCACAAAGGAATTAAAATTCAGTAAGTTCCTTATTGAATAACCTTGGTACCCTTGTCAGAACTCAACTTATCATAAATATAAGGGTTTACTTCCGGACTCTGAATTCTGGTCCACTGATGTTTATTTCTATCCTTATGCCAGTACCACATATCTCGATTACTGTACCTTTGAGATAAGTTTTCCAATTAGGAAGTGAGAGTCCTCCAACTTTGTTTTATTTCCTAACTGCCATGGCTACAACATTTAGTACAATGTTGAATAGAAATGGTAATAGCAAATATCCACGTCTCATTCCTAGTCTTAATAAGGAGTTTAGCATTTAGTCTTTCACCGTTGAGTATGGGGTTAACTGGGTTTTTTCATATATGAACTTTATAAGGTTGAAAAAGTTTCCTTCTATGCCTAGTTTATTAAGCTTTTTATTATGAAATGGTGTTGTCTTTCTGTCAAATGTTTTTGGCATCTACTGCACACTCAGAGGCAGCAGGTGATTGCTCAAGTAGCTGGGCCCCCGCCACCCACATGGGACACCTTGATTGAGTTCCTGGCTCCAGCTTCCGCCTGGCCTAGCCCTGGCCACTGAGGGCATCTGGGGAGGAGCCAGCAGATAGGATCTCTCTCTCTCTCTCTCTCCGTGCCTCTGAAATAAATAGAAATAATTTTTGAATCTCCAAAAGGAAAGTTGAACATCATCAAAATGAACCATTTTTGTCTCAAATTACACCACCAGAAAATAAAGGGATAACCCTTAGAATGGGAAAAGATATTTGCGAATATCTGATAGGGCATTGTATAGAGAATATAAAATCTTAATAACCAAATTAAAAAGATTTGAATATAAATTCTCCATAGAAGATATACAAATGACCAATAAACACATGAAAATGTGCTCAATATCATTGGCCATTAAGGAAATGCAAATCAAAACCCTAGTGAGGGACCACTTCATACTCAGTAGGATGGCTATAATCAAAAGACAAATATTAAGAATGTTGGCAAGAACCTGGAGAAAATGGAACTCTCATAGTGTGAATGTAAAGTGGTACAGTTACTTTGGAAAACAGTCATAACTCTCCCTTAAAAAATTAAATATATAGTTACTGTATGAACCACAAGTTATACTCCTAGGTATGCACCCAGGTGAACTAAACACACATGCCCACACAAAAACTTTACACGTGAAAATTCATAGTAATGTCATTCACAATAGCCTTGAATTGTGAGCAACCCAAGTGTTCACCACCTGATGAATAGATAAATAAAATCTTATACACCTATGCCATGGAATATTGTTTGGCAGTAGAAAAAATGAAGTAATAATACATGTTGGAACACTGATTAACCTTGTAAATGTTATGCTAAGTCAGCAAAGCCAGTCACAAAAAAATGCACATCTTGCATATTTCCATTCCAGAACATGAAAATCTGTAAAGCAGAAGGTAGATTAGTGATTGCATAGGACTGGAGGTGGGGGGAAAGTGTGTTGCGGAGAAATGGGGAGTCACTGCTAATGGCTATGGGGTAATAACTAGCTTCTGTTGTAATGTGGTTCATGACATGAGATGTGTTCTGTGTATATCCTGACATTGTAGTATGTTCCTCGTATTTTATAGTTCAAGAAATCATGCCATTGAAATAAGAAATTTGAATCCTCAAGCAGTTTTTCTTCTGATTTTAATTATAGGAATCTTCAACTGGTATTTCCAAAGATTCATTTATCATGCTTAAAATTTTTAATGTTGATGATTTATTATAAAAAATCCTACAGATGCTGCCCTTAACTGTAGTCATGAAAAATTAAAAACAAACCATTTTCCACTAGTAATATTAGATGCCACTTTCTCTCTTTTAAAAAAGTGCCACCGCATAAATTAGGAGCTGCAAGTTTATAAATAAGGTGCAATTTATAAAGACCACAATTAATAATTTCATAGTTGTATAGAATATCAACGTTGGAAGAAATCTAAGATGATTCAGTTTAAGGATCAACAAGCAGTTTCTGTAAAGAGCCAGATAGTCAATATTTTTCATTTGAAAGAGTTAAATGAAGAGATCCTCCATCCACTGGTTCACTCCCCAAATGGCTGCAACAGCCAGGGCTGGCCCAGTCCAGAGCCAGGAGCTTCTTCCAGGTTTTCCACATGGGTGTCAGGGCCCAAACACTTGGGCCATCTTCTGCTGCTCCCAAGCAGTTAGCAGGGAGCTGGATGGGAAGTGGAGCAGCCGTGACTGCTGCTCCATATGAGATTCCAACATTACAGGCAACGAGTTTACCCACTATGCCACAGCACTGGCCCCTAGATAGTCAATATTAAGAAGTGTTGCCCAAATAGTCTTTGTCAGGACTACTTGACCATGCCTTTGTAGTGCAAACACAGTTATAAATAATGCATACACAATGACAATGACTATATTCCAATAAAATTTTATTTTGAAAAGCACCTCCAGATGCCAGCCAGATTTTGCCAACCCCTGGTCTGTTCCATTCCCCTCAATTCTCTAGCAAATTGAGGCACATAGAGGGACATGACTACCTCAATGATGCTCACAAATTGATTGCTGGCAGAGCTAGGGTTGGAACTCAATTCAGTCTTCTTTGCACTATGCCGTGCTTAAACCATCAGATTAGAGATGACTGCTTCATCCCCAGTAATCTGATCATATTTTCCTCAATTTGAATTTATAACCTCTTTCAATCTATTCAAGCAATTGGAATGCATAATTAACCTTTTTTTTTTCTTGATCATCTTTTACTGGGTCTTAGAAATTGATGTAAATCTAGTTAGTAGTATCAGGTGATACTGTATTATGTTTTAGGCTTTTAGGATACATATTTAAGAAATGAATATAGGGGTTGGTGCTGTGGCATAGTGGGTAAAGCTGCTGCCTGCAGTGCCAGCACCCTATATGGGCACCAGTGCGTGTCCCAGCTGCTCCGCTTCTGATCCAGCTCTCTGCTATGACCTGAAAAATCAGCAGAGGATGGCCCAAGTGCTTGGGCCCCTGCACCCACTTGGGAGAGCCAGAAGAAGCTCCTAGCTTTGGCCTGGACCAGCCCCCTCTATTGAGGCCATCTGGGGAGTGAACCAGCAGATGGAAGATTCTCTCTCTCTCTCTCTCTCTCTCTCTCTCTCTCTCTCTCTCTTTATCTCTCTCTCTCCCCCTCGCTCTCTAACTCTTTCAAGTAAATAAATAAATAAAATCTTTTTTAAAAGAGAAATGAATTTATTATTCCTCTTTCAAAGAAATTATGATACAATTGGGAGTGTGACATAAATCACAAAGTGTTTTTCAAAGCCAGAATAGAACAAGTCCAGGCAACTAGCACATGTATAAAAATTGTAATCCAAAAATCTACAAACTCTCTAGCTCTTCCACTGGCTGTTCAATGTTGGCTGAGTCCCTTTAGCTGAACTAGCCTCAGTTCTCTCATCTACAAGATAGAAACAACAGGCCCCCCCACAGAATTCTAGTCAGGTTTAATGAGATGATGGATGTAATATTGCTTGCATATTATGATGTTCTATGCCTATGAAAAGACTATTTGTTTCCTAGTTGTGTTGACTTTACCCTTTCACATGGTTTTAAAAACTAGGCAGAGGTGTACCCTTACAGGTACTTTTTTGAGTTGACACTAATTAATGCAGCTACCAAGTGTTCAATGTAAATTTAATAGTGGAATTAGTAATAAACCAGTGTACTAAAAAATGGAAAATACACCAAGTAGGTCCTGTTAATTTGTAGACTAAGAGGAGCAGTTGGTTCAGCAAGGTAGTTAATTTTTTGAGTCAAAGTTAGGCCATTTGACTTCTCTTAGAGGGTATAAAATGTCTACCTCTTTATTCATTCAAAACATCTCTCCTCCTGAACATAGCAACTACTATCTTCAGGAGTTGAAGGTCACGGGTTATAATCATTCCTGATTTGATTTACTCTAAAGTGGATTTAATGTGAAACCATGTTTGGTTTTCAGTAATAAAAGAAAACAAATGGGCCCCTGTCACAAGTTGAATCTTGTCAAAAGTTTTTGAGCATCATAATAAGATAGTAGCTCCCACTGCTGTCAGTGTTAGTCATAGACCCTTTAAAAGATAGGGCCATGTGTGGTATTTGCAGGTACCATTTAGCCTGCAGGAAGCTAATACAATGTAGACAGAAGGTGTTCTGGTGCAGTGAGTGGCCCACATCCCATATCAGAGTACCTGGTTCTAATTCCATTTCCAATCCAACTTCCTGGTAATGTACCTGTTAAAGGCAGAGGATGATGACCCAAGTGCTTAGGTACCCGCCACCCTCTTGAGGTCCCAGATAGAGTTCTGGGCTCCTTGCTTTGGCCTGACCCAGCCCTGGCCATTACAGCCAATTGGAGAGTGAACCTATGGATGAAAGATCTCTCTGTGTTCCTGTCCCTATCCTTGTCCCTGTCCCTCTCCCACTCCTTCTCCCTCTCTCCCCTCTCTGTGTCATTATGACTTTCATACAAATAAAGTACAACTTAGACACCTGAATTGTACTTACCTATTATAAAAGAACCTATATAAAGCCAGTAAATATTACTTGTGCACAGCACTGAATATCTTTGTACTGCAAATACATTATGAAGCCTCCTCACTTGCCCCCCCCCACCTTTTCTGTAATTGAATTTAGTCTCTGAAGGTGGATTTCTTATTTTTGTCTGATAATTTATTGTCAAAACATATTTTGGTCTGCTTTCTGTAGAAAACTTATCCAAGGGGCTGACATTGTGGCGTAGCAGGTAAAGCTGTCACCTGTGACACCAGCATCCCATAAGGACACCGGTTCATGTTCTGGCTGCTCCACTCCTGATCCAGCTCCCTGATAAAGGCCTGGGAAAGTAGTGGAAAATGGCCCAACTGCTTGGCTCCTGCCATCCATGTAGGAGACCCAGAAGAAGCTCCTGGCTTCAGCCTGGCCCAACCCTACCTGTTGTGCCCATCTGGGGAGTGAACCAGTGGATGGAAGATTCTCTCTCTCTTGTGCACACGCGCACACGCTCTGCCTTTCAAATAAATAAATCTTTTTCTTAAAAAAAAAAACCATCCAAATACATAATACTTCTAAATACTTCATCTTCTGAAAATTTCTAATGTTGTCCATGTTTGTCCTTAATTTAGCTTGTAATTTGTCTGGCCATACATGTTCTTTCCTCCCTTTTTTTTTTTTAATTAAGCAACCCTCAAACTCATTTACACAATGAATTATCTCAGTTAACTTCATGGTGGCCAGGAATTCTCAGAAATCCTATTCCACCTTTCTATTTACTAATTGAGTGAATTAACACATGGAAACGATTTATATTTCATTCTTTTATCTCACTTTAGCTCATTGGTAGAGGAAGGTACAGCAAAATAACTAAAGGTCTCAAATACAGAGGAAAAAAAAGTTAAGGGATTGATCATCTGTGATTCAGAATTCTATCTATGGAATAATTAGGGACTGACAAAGGGAATCCTTAGTTGAACCAGTTGGTTTCCTAGCTGACTTCCCCTCCTGATAAAACTCTAGTGGTAAAGCTCTCTTAAGCAGATACAACCATTTTGTTCCAAATGTAGTACAAGTCTTCAGGTTAGGCACTCAAAAGAGAAGGCAAAGAACAACTTTTTAGATTTTTTGGTGAATGTCATTTTAAAAAATGATATTTAGTGCAGAATTTTGATTTCCTTTTTTAAAAAGATTTATTTATTTGAAAGGCAGAGTTACAGACAGAGAGAGGGAGAGGCAGAAAGAAGGGTCTTCCATCCACTGGTTCACTCCCCAAATGGCCGCTATGGCCAGAGCTGGGCCGATCTGAAGCCAGGAGCTTCTGGGTCTCCCACATGGGCACAGGGCTCCAGGCACTTGGACCATCTTCCTCTGCTTTCCCAGGTGCATTAGCAGAGAGCTGGATCAGAAGTGGGGCAGCCAGGACTCCAATTGGTGCCCATATGGATTGCTGGCACTTCAGGACTGGTGGCTTTACCTGCTATGCCACAGCACTGGCCCCTTGGTTTCCTTAAGATCCTGACATTTTTCTTTAAAAAAAAGACTTACTTTTTAA
Source organism: Oryctolagus cuniculus (assembly GCF_964237555.1). Taxonomy (NCBI): domain Eukaryota; kingdom Metazoa; phylum Chordata; class Mammalia; order Lagomorpha; family Leporidae; genus Oryctolagus; species Oryctolagus cuniculus. Next base: position 54,682,532 of record NC_091453.1, on the reverse strand, counting down.
AATTTATTTGAAAGAGTTTCAGAGAGAGAGAGAGAGAGAGAGAGATATCTTCCATCCACTGGTTCACTCCTTAGATGATCTCAACAAGCCAGGGTTGAGCCAGGCCAAGGCCAGGAGCTAGGAGCTTCTTCTAGGTCTCCCATGTGGGTGCAGGAGCCCAAGCACCTGGGCCATCTTCCGCTGCCTTCCCAGGCCATTAGCAGGGAGCTGAATCAGAAGTGGAGCAACCAGGATACAAACTAGCACCCATATGGAATGCCAGCATAGCAGGTGGTGGGCTCTACCCGTTAAATCACAAAGCTGGCCCTCTGCATTTTATATGGTCTATCTGTATTTAGGAAAAATAGAAAATTAAAAGCATAATGATAACATTCAAGTGAAGCCTCCATGTAAATTTGAAATGATCCTGCCCTCTTTAATATCTCAGAGGTGTTACATACTCCTCTTTATATTTTAAGAACACATGAAATGTATTAATACATCATTTAATCTGTAGCCCAGAGTACAACTCATTTGTGTGATCTCTGCAACCGTTTGTGTAGCCCTTCTAATTTAGTGTTTCAATTATAATTAATATTCAAAAAAAGTGATGATTAACATTTGTCTCTTGGTGTCAGCATTGTGGTGCAGAGTTAAACTGCTACTTGGAAAACCAGCATCCCATATCCCATATCAGAACTCTGGCTGCTCTGCTTCTGAGCCAGGTTCCTGCTAATGCTCCTGGACAGACAGCAGTGATGACCCAAGTACTTGGTACCCTACCATCCAAGTGGGAAACCTGGATGGAGTATCATGCTCCATCATGCCATTTGGGGATTGAACCAGCAGATAGAAAATCTCCCCCCCCCACCCCACTCTCTCCACTCCCGCCCCACCCTGTCCCATCACTCTACCTGTCAAATGGATAAACATTTTTAAATTGTCTCTTTAAAATACTTGTGCAAATTAAGCTCTATGCTAATTGTATCGACCAATTTTTCGTACAGATATTGGAGATTTCTAATAAAGTCTTCCAAGTTAACCAAGAAAAGTTTTCAGATCCTAGTAACTAGAGTTTGTGCAAAAATTTTCATAGTAATATCACTCAATAAATATTTGGGGGAGGGATGTAGAAATGTTAGAACAGACAATTTTCAAGGATGTGATTAGGGTATGAATACAAACCACTTGAAGATTCCATTTTCAGTCTATCCAGAGGGCATCACACTGCAAAGCTAATTAGGGTAATCACATGGGTGATCTAATGTCTTTTCTTGGGCTTTATTACATTTAATATTTTAATCCAATCACTAGTCTACACAGTTTAGCTGTCCTGAGACAATCTAAAAGCCAACAGAACAAAATCCCTGGTCTTTCAGATGTTAGTTTAAATCTGTTTTCATAGCTTCTCTTACTAAGGCCATGTGAGAACTACTTCGTATCTGGCCTCATAGGGTCTTAATGCCAGAAGTTCAAAACTTACACCAAGGATCCATTACACTATGTACTTATGGAGCATAAGAAATTTATGAAAAGAGTCACAGTTGCCAATTAGCCTAGTGAATCTTAATTGGCCTCTTCTATGTTCAGGTTTGAATATCTTTGCAAACCAAGTCTGTGGGGTTAGTTTTGGGGAGTCAGAGGAGGAGGTATGGGTTTTCCCCAACAGTTTTTAGCAAATCAGGAGCCAGAGGAACAAAACTAACATATGATTTTAACAATTTAAAAAATTAAAGCTATTGAAAGTATAATATATTTGCCTTCATCAGTATCCTGATTCAGGAATAACTGATATGCATATACAATCAATCCTTTCATTCAATAGATATTTTTGGACACCATGTAAATTACATTTTGCAGTATAAAATCTGATAAAGACAGATCTTCAAAAACTTTACATTTCTATTTTTTCCTTTGGCCTATGCCCTACCTGTAGATTGGCAGTCATCCTTTTCCTTATAAGAGGATTTTTATACTTTAGAAGAACTTTGCAGGCATTAATGATTAATTGCTATATGTCTCATGGCTCCCTACTGATTAGAAACACTTATTTCTATTAAAAAGCTATTAGATGAGTACAAGGAACCTAAAGAAGAGAAATGCAGATCGCAAAATATTAACAAAGTAAGAAATTTCAATCAAAAGAACTGACTATTACTATCTAGTTAAGCAGCAATGTACTTTTACAAAACTTATTAAATATATAGTTCCTTACCCATAGAAAAGGAGTCACGCTCATAAAGGTCAATGTGTGGCAGTGAAATTGTGTCCAAATAGCAATGGATGGTAAATGTGAAAGCATTAGGATGAGTTCCATTAAAAATAAGAAAAGAACAGGAAATAAAATCAGTACTCAAAATTACAGTTTCTCGCCTAAAGTTTCATTCAATTAATCACACATTGAGACTTCTTTATTTCTCATATATCACAGGATCTTTAACTTGTATAAACCAACAGTATTAGACTCTAGAATGACGTTTTGAAGAAGATGCTAGAATTTCTGTCCCTAGAGATTTTAAAGAATCGGACTGGCATCCATCTCTCATAAGGTATTTTAGGCAATTTTACTATACAGCAGAGACCTTTATGAGTTAATTTCTTAAACTTCCTTTCTTTTTTAAAAAGATTTATTTATTTATTTGAAAGTCAGAGTTATACAGAGAGGAGAGGCAAAGAGAGAGAGAGAGAGAGAGAGAGAGAGAGAGAGAGAGAGAGAGAAAGAAACCTTCTATCCAATGGTTCACTCCCCAGTTGGCTGCAACAGCCAGAGCCAGGTGCTTCTTCCAGGTCTCTCATGTGGGTACAGGGGCCCGAGGACTTGGGCCATCTTCTACTGCTTTCCCAGGCCATAGCAGAGAGCTGGATCGGAAGAGGAACAGCCGGGACTAGAACCGGCGCCCATATGGGATGCCGGCGCTTCAGGCCAGGGCTTTAACCCACTGCACCACAGTGCCATCCCCCTTAAACTTATTTTCAATGTTAGAAGTTTAAACCAGATGACATGTGTTAAAGTACATTAAAGCTTAGCAAGTTTAAACATTTATTTTATTTTATTTTATTTTACTTTATTTTATTTGAAAGGCCGAATTCCGGGAGAGGGAAGGAGGGAGGGAGAGAGGGAAGGAGAGAGAGAATCTTCCACTGGTTTACCCTCCAGATGGCCACAATAGCCAGGCTGAAGCCAGAAGCCAGGAGCTTCTTCCAGGTTTCCCACATGGGTACAGGGGCCCAAGCCATCCTCCACTGCTTTCCCAAACAATCAGCAGGGAGCTGGATCAGAAGTGGAGCAGCCAGGATTCAAACTGGTACCCATGTGGAATGTTGGTGTTGCAGGTGGCAGCTTTACCTGCTATACCACAGCACCAACACTAACAAGATTTTTGTTTTGGTTTGGTTTTGGTTCTGTTTTTAATGTGAGAACTTATCCATTCCTGAAAAAGAAAATACCACTGATGTTTTCTAAAGGCAAGCCTCTCCTCAGGGACACAGAAGTTATCAGAAAGAACTTTTTTGTTTGTTTTATAAATAACTCCCCCCCCCAAAAAAAAAACAGCCTGTGACAAAAGATACCCTGATAAGTCACTGATATGAATACTGTGTATAGGAATGCTTGAACTCTGAGTTTTCTTTCTTCTTCATGACAGAAGAAAGTTTCTTTGACTTTTTAGAAAGATTTCTTGGGTGAGTGTTGGCACACTAGCTACTGCTCTCAGCAGTTATAATGCACTGCCATTGAAATTTGAATTGTTCGTGGCATTCAGGAACATTGCTCTGTAGATTATTCTTCTGTTCTAGAAACCGGTTAGGCAGGTGAAGAGGAGGGAGGGATTGGGAACTTGATATGTTGCTTTGGGGGAGGTGTGTTGCTGTGACTGCTCTGTTCTCAGTAGCTCACTTTTAACTAGAAAGTGGGAATGTCCCATCATGCAATTTCCACTGAATCTGAAGCATTCTCGGGTGAGAAATATAAGTAAACTTAGGGAGGCTGATGATAATTAGACTGTTAATTATTCCCCTTCCTATCAGATTTCTAAGCAATTTTGGAAGGGGATGGCCTTTCCAATTTTCCTTCATTTCTCCAATGAGAAAACATGTGGAAGAAAGTGATTGAGAAATTCCATATCATACAGGAAAGTGGGAAGATGAGAGGATCTCAGAGTATGGTCTGAAAGGATCCTAAGACCGCTTCAGGGTTGGTGAGGTCAAAACTGTTTCCATAATTATACCGAGATGTTAGTTGCTTTTTTCACTCTCATTCTCTCACAAGTACACTGTGGTGTTTTCCAGAGCCTACGTGGTATGTGATCACTGGTGTTATTGTTGTAACAGTTCATGTGTATGTTCTAGAATGTCCTAAAATCGTAAGTTTAGAGTATAAATATGAGTATGAATGTGTACATCTATCTGTCACCTAATACAACTGTTCTCAGTACTTCTGCTGTTTGCTTACCATCTATGGTTATACCAGCTATAATCTTTTTTTTTGTTTTTACTGCTTTATTCCAATAATGAATTATACACAAATTATAAGCAAATAATGAATACACTAACCCATATTCTGTATTTCTATAGTACGAATACAGTTTTTCCCATGGTTGGTAATTTTTATTTTTATATTTTTAAAAAATATTTTTAATTCACTTCATGCCTACAGTTTGTATGCCCTGAGATAAACTGTAAACTCCACAAAACACCAAAACATGCTTCCTAATCCTTTTTTTTCACTTTTTTATTTAATAAATGTAAATTTACAAAGTGCAATTTTTGCATTGTTGTGGCTTTTTCCCCCATAACCTCCCTCCCACCCGCAGCCATCCCATCTCCCACTCCCTCTCCCATCCCACTCTTCATCAAGATTCATTTTCAATTATCTTTATATACAGAAGATCAACTTAGTATATACTAAGTAAAGATTTCAACAGACTGCACCCACACAACCGCACAAGACAGAGAGTACTGTTTGAGTAGTAGTTTTATTGTTAACTCTCATAGTAAAACACATTAAGGACAGAGATCCTACGTGCGGATCTTTTTTTTTAAAAAAAAGGTTTATTTACTTATTTGAAAGGCAGAGTTACAAAGAGAGGAGGGAGGAGAGAGAGAGAGAGAAAGAGAGAGAGAATCTTCCATCCACTAGTGTGGGGAGCAACCCGGACTAGACTAAATTACTCAAATTAAGACTTATTCTATGCATCTGCTCTCCCACAATATGGCGCTGGGAGAGGAGAAAACAGCTTCTACCCAGCTGCCTCCAGTTCAACCAATAAACAGCAGGACCTGCTCCTGATTGGAGGAGAGCAGCGTACTCGGCGTGTGGGCAGCCGAGTTGGGATTGGCGGAGGAGGACTATAAAGGAGGAGAGAGACGGCATGCACCGGGAACATCTATGGGGAACACCTGAGGAACATCTGAGCAGCCCCCAAGAGAGCCGGCCGGCGGTGTGCCGCTCCCCTGCGGAAGTGGGGAATGTGGCCAGGGGGAACTGCCCTTCCACGGAGGTGGAAGGGATAGTAGCCAACCCGGGAAGAACCAGCAGCAAACCCGGGGAGGGCCGAGCAGACGAAAGAACAGCGCAGGGTCCTGTGTCGTTCCTCCACGAAGAGGGGGAGCGACATAATGGTGCCGTGACTCGGATATGAAGCCTAGGCAGGGCTTAGTGTCGTTCCCCCATGAAGACGGGGAGCGACACACTAGTTCATTCCCCCAATGGCTGCAACAGCCAGTTCTGGGCCAGGCTGAAGCCAGAAGCCGGAGTCTTTTCTGGGTCTCCCACATGGGTGCAGGGGCCCAAGCATTTGGGCCATCCTCCGCTGCTTTCCCAGGCCATATAGCAGAGAGCTGGATCAGAAGTGGAGCAGCTGGAATTTGAACCAGCACCCATATAGTATGCTGGCAATGGCAGGTGGTGGCTTAACCTGCTATGCCACTACACTGGCCCACCTACTATCTTTTAACTTTCTTATTATCCACTAAATCACTAATTTAAAATTCTGGAGTTTCTCTCATGGAGTATTCATGTGGGAACACAAGAAGTACACACTTTTTACAGCTGCTACTAAGGTCACACATTGGGCTGAGGCCCTTTCTTCATGCCACACTCACCTGCACCATGGCCTTGGCCTCTGAGCTCATCTGCATTTGCTCTGCACGGATGACAAGATCATTGCCCTCGTTAAAGCAGCTGATGTAAACGTTGAACCTTTTTGGCCTGGCTGCCTGGCTTATTTGCAAAGGCTCTGGCCAATGTCAGCACTGGGACCCATGCAGAGGCTCGTGGACCTGCTCCAGCAGCTGATGCCACCTCCTCTGCTGGGCAGCAAAGAAGGTAGAAGAATCTGAGGAGTTTGTGATAGCCTAGGCTTTGATCTTTTTGCCTAAACCTCTTTTGTAAACATATCCAATAAAAAGCTGAACTCTTCTCTCCCAAAACAGTATACGTTTTTTTTGTTTTGCTGTAATTAAATTTTTTTCTAAAAACTTCTAAATATTTATGTGTTATCTAAAATTTATGTTAGAATGCATTAATATTTTATATGAACATAAAGTTTTATTTATACATGTTCTTATATTGGGGGCCAATGTTGTGGCGCAGTGGGTTAAGCTGCAGCTTGCAACATTGGCATCTCGTATTGGAATGCTGGTTCAAGTCCCAGCTGCTTTGCTTCCAACCAAGCGCCCTGTTGATGCGTCCTAGGAGGCAATGGAAGATGACCCAAGAACTTGGGCCTCTGCCACCCACGTGGGAGACCTGGATGGAGTTCCTGGCTCCTGGCTTTTGGCCTGACCCAGACCTGGCCATTGCGGTCATTTGGAGAGTAAACCAGCATATGGAAGATATTCTCTCTCTCTCTCTCTCTCTCTCTCTCTCTCTCTCTGTCACTCTTTCAAATAAATAAAAATAAATATTTAAAGAAGTTTGTACTTATATTTAGAGATGGCTTAATTGCCTTACAAAAGGAAATCTAAAAGAGTCACTTTTCCAGCTCACAGTTACACCAACCATCAGTAAGGAAACTGAAAATGATTTTCACCTCGAAACTGACATGTCAGAATGGTGTTCTCTGACTCAGGAAATGGAGGAATATAGTCCAAATAAACTGGACAAAACTATAATAAATTAAAATAAGATGAAAGTGATCTTTCCCTCAGCTTTATAGATGTCAGTAATTTACTCATTGTGACTTACGCAACAGAACATTTTCAGATAGTATGATTCCAGTTAAATTGTAACATCATTTTGAAATTAAGCACTTAGCATTTATAGAAAAGGAGTTGAATATTTTAAACATAGATGGAAAACACTGTTAAGGCCAAAATTTGTTTGTTACAGTTTTACAAATTACAAGTAGAGCCACCAAAGCAACTTGTGGATAAATTATCATAAGTTGTCTGGAGAGGCACACACAGTAACTAAGAGACTAATTAACTATAGTTGCTATTGCTGAATGAATGCCTACTGAATGAGAAGTCAGTAAAAGAAATTGTGGCACTGCCACTTTCCAATGATAAAATAACTCATCTAATTAAATATTGAGCTGCAAATATGAAGAATGACTTATCATCTGCAGGAATATACTTTCGCCTTACAAATGGAAAAAATCTAAAATGTTACCGAAATTTCTGTGATGCTTGGAAACAAACACAGGTGTTGCTGAAATGTGCGTAGTGCTGAATACCTTTTCTAATCTCATGATTTATCCAGGAACAACTCTGTTGACATTTGCACTGATGTCACAAAAGCAGTCAGTGGTAGGTAACACCATTGATCCTATACTCAGAAGAGTGGTACATATTGTACTACTCGTTGTATTTTTCATCACCATGTACTTACAGTACAATTTTAAAAATTAATAGTTTGGGAAATAGTCATAGTCTGTAAAGCCACTGCCTGTGACACCAACATCCCATATGGGCACTGGTTCATGTCCTGGCTGCTCTATTTCCTATCCAACTCCCTGCTAATGACCTGGGAAAAGCAGAGGAGCACGGCCCAAGTGCTTGGGCTACTGCACCCACATGGGAGACCCTGATGAAGCTCCTGGCTCCTAGCTTTGGCCTGGGCTATCCCTGGCCATTGCAGCCATCTGGGGAGTGAAACAGTGGATGGAAGATCTCTCTCTCTCTGTAACTCTGACTTTCAAAATAAATAAATAAATAAATATTTAAAAAATTAATAGTTTAATTTAAGAATGTCCTTGATGTACCTTATTAAATCTTGACCTTTGACTATAATTAAACGAATATTCTGTGGGATGAAATAGGAAATATACAGGGCTGCATACTGAAGTGTGATAGATGTCTTTAGGAAAAGTACTTGAGCAATTGTTTGAGTTGAGAGCCGAACTAATCACTTTTTTCATGGAACATCATTTTCACTTCAAAGGACAACTGACAGAAGAACTATTGCTACCCAGATTTGAGTATTTGACAGATGTTTTCTCAAAAATTAATGAAGTGACATGCTCACTTCAAGGAAAACAATGGACAATATTTGTTACCAGTGATAAAATTCAAGCTCTCAAGGAAAAAATAAGAATTTTGAAAAACTTAAATCCACCACTGTGAGCCTGACAGTTCCCCAATACATAGTGGTTTCCCTGAGAGATCAGTGATATCTCAGATATTTTACAATGGAATGCATCAATATTTGGAAGATCTGCATAAGTCAGTGATTTTTTTCCATATAACCAATGTATGATGTTCCCAAAATTATATGTGTGTAAGCAATCCATTCAAACTGCAAGATAGACCAATGAATTTTAATGTAACAGAGTCTGGGGGCCAGCGTTGTGGCACAGCAGGTTAAGTCACCACCTGCAATGCTGGCATCCTGTATCAGAGCACTGGTTCGAGTCCTGGCTGCTTCATGTGCAATCCACCTCCCTAATACACCTGAGAAAGCAGTGGAATATGGCTCTAATGCTTAGGACCCTGCTACCCACATGGGAGACCTGTATGGAATGCCAGGCTCCTGGTTTCTGCCTGGCCCAACCCTGGCTGTTGTGGCCATCTGGGGAGTGAACCAGTGAATGGAAGATCTCTCTCTCTCTCTCTCTCTCTCTGCCCCTCTCTCTCCCTCCATATATATATATATATATATATATATATATCTGCATTACAAACAAATAAATCTTTTAAAAATGTAAGTCTGAAAAAGTCACTGTTACAGTGTTAGATACCACATGGCCAATATTAAGAAACTATCATTTGTCAAATTTGTTGTAGAATCAAAAAAGAATATATACAGTTCCCCGAAAAAGGTATTAAATACTCCCTTTCCAACTACATATCCGTTTAAGACTGAATTGTCTTCAACCAAAACAACATATCACAACAGATTGACATCAGAAGCAGATGTGAAAATCCAGCCAGACATTAAAGAGATTTGCAAAACTGTTAAACAGCACCTCTTCTCACTACTTTGTTGTAAAAAATTACTATATTTCATTTTAATGTTGTATGGGGCACACATCTGGTACAGCACTTAAGTTGTCTGCTTGGGACCCCCAGTTCCCATATCACAGTGCCTGGTTCTAGTTCCAACTCCTTTTCTTCCTATTCAGCTTCCTGCTGACGTGCACCCTAGGAAGCAGCAGATCATGGCTGAACTACTGGATCCCTGTCACCCATGTAGGAGACCCAGATGAAGTTCCAGGCTCCTGCTGCTTTTTTAAAGATGTATTTATTTATTTGAAGGGCAGAATTACAGAGAGGCACAGGCAGAGAGAGAGGTCCTCCATCCACTGGTTCACTCCCTAGATGGCCACAATGGCTGGAGCTGCGCTGATCTGAAGCCAGGAGCCAGGTGCTTCTTCTTCCAGATCTCCCACGCTGGTGCAAGGACCTAAGCTCTTGGGTAAGTTCTACTGCTTTCCCAGGCCATAGCAGAGAGCTGGATCAGAAGTGGAGCAGCCAGGACACAAACCGGTGCCCATATGAAATGCCGGCACTGTAGGCAACGTTTTACCAGATACGCCACAGCACCGACCCCTCCTGGCTTTGTTAAGAATACAAAATGAGTTCTAAGGCCAAAACCTTTGAGAAACGTTCTATCTGTACAATGTGGATTCATAACTTGAAGGTTCAAGCCTTATTAGACATGTGGCCCTGGGACAGGAGTTGTGCTACACTGTGTTAAGCCACCACTTGGGACACCCAAAACTCACATCAGAGTGCATGTGGTTCAGTCCTGCCTTATTAGCCCTTCCTGCTAATGCACACCCTGGGAGGCAACAGGTTGGGTTCCTGCCACCCACATGGGAGAACCCGATTGAGTTCTTGGATCCTGGCTTTGTCCTGGCCCAGCCTACACTGTTGCAGGCATTTGTGAAGTAACCTGTAAACAGAGGCATCTCTCTTGCTCTCACTCTAGCTCTCACTCTTTCTATTTTTCTTTTCCTCCTCTTGATTTTTTTATTTAATAAATGTAAATTTACAAAGTGCAACTTTTGCATTGTTGTGGCTTTTTCCCCCATAACCTCCCTCCCACCCGCAGCCATCCCATCTCCCACTCCCTCTCCCATCCCACTCTTCATCAAGATTCATTTTCAATTATCTTTATATACAGAAGATCAACTTAGTATATACTAAGTAAAGATTTCAACAGACTGCACCCACACAACCGCACAAGATAGAGAGTACTGTTTGAGTAGTGGTTTTACTGTTAATTCTCATAGTAAAACACATTAAGGACAGAGATCCTACGTGGGGAGCAGGTGCACAGTGACTCCTGTTGTTTATTTAACAATTGACACTTATTTATGACGTCAGTAATCACCCAAGGCTCTTGCCATGAGCTGTCAAGGCTATGGAAGCCTCTTGAGTTCACCAACTCTGAACTTATTTAGTCAAGGCCATATCACAGTAGAGGTTCCTTCCTCCCTTCAGAGAAAGGTGCCTCCTTCTTTGATGGCCCATTCTTTCTGCTGGGATCTCATTCACCAAGATCTTTCATTCAGGTCGTTTTTGCCACAGTGTCTTGGCTTTCCATGCCTGCGAGACTGTCATGGTCCTTTTAGCCAGATTCGAATGCCCCAAGGGTTGATTCTGAGGCCGGAGTGCTGTTTAGGGCATCTGCCATTCTATGAGTCTGCTGTGTACCCTGCTTCCCCCCAGCAGGATCATTCTCTCCCTTTTAATTCTATCCTTCATTATTTGCAGACACTGGTCTTGTTTGTGAAATCTCTTTGACACTTAACCTATCTTTTTGATCAATTATGTACTTAAACTGATCACTTTAACAAGTGAGATGGCATTGGTACATGCCTCCTTGATGAGATTGCATTGGAATCCCCTGGCACATTTCTAGCGCTCACATTTTCATTTTAATAGATGAGAAAAATCAGGTTCAACAAGAGAAGTGACTTATCTAAAATTACACAGGAATGTTCACTATTGTATCCCTAGTAACTAACACAATACAGACTTTCAATATATATTTGAAGTACGCATAACGAAGAAAATGAGTGAGTGAGTGAGTGAGTGAGTGAGTGTGAAATACAAAGCTTGAAGAAACTGGACTACTCATTGATTCTGAGTCCTGTGTTTTCCTTCTCTGGCACAGGCTCCTCATATTAAGGAAGAACAAGGGTGAATATGCTTCAATCAAAGCAGGAAAGATTTAGATTATTCCTAACAAAGAACTTTTTGGCAATGTAAGGCTCACTGTATTCTTTTATCTCAATCAAAATATGGAGTATGCCCCTAACTCTTTCAAGAATAGGAGAAAATATAGGGAAATTTATACATTGTTATCCTAGTAGCCCTACTGGTATTTTTAACAAGTGTTTATTTATTTTATTTATTTGAAAAACAGAGAGATAAGGGCTGGCATTGTGGCACACCATGTAAAGCTGCTGCCTATGATGCCAGCATCCCATATGGGCACTAGTTCAAGTCCCAGATGTTCCATTTATGATACAGCTCCCTGATAATGGCCTGGGAAATCAGCAGAAGATGGCCTGGCCCAAGTCCTTAAGGCCCCTGCATCCATGTGGGAAACCCAGAAGAAACTCCTGGCTCCTGGCTTTGGATCAGCCCAGCTTCAGCCATTGCAGCCATTTGGGGAGTGAACCAGCAGATCTCTTTCCTTCTGTAACTTTGCCTTTCAAATAAATAAATAAGAAAAGCAGAGAGATAGAGAAAGACAGATATCTTCCATCCACTGGTTCAGTCCCCAAATGCCCACAACAACTCAGGCTGGGCGAGACCAAAGCCAGGAACAAGGAACTCCACCATGGTCTCCCATCTGGGTGGCAGGGACTTAAATAAGTATTTGAGATATCACCTGCTGTGGGGAGCAAACCGGACTAGACTGAGTTACTGGAATTAAGACTTATTCTATGCATCTGCTCTCCCACAATATGGCGCTGGGAGAGAAGTAAACAGCTTCCGCACAGCTGCCTCCAGTTCAACCAATAAACTGTAGGACTTGCTACTGATTGGAGGAGAGCAGCGTACTCGGCGTGTGGGCAGCCGAGTTGGGATTGGCGGAGGAGGACTATAAAGGAGGAGAGAGACGGCATGCACCAGGAACATCTATGGGGAACATCTAGCTGAAGGAACACCCGTGCAGCCCCCGAGAAAGCCGGCCGGCGGTGTGCCGCTCCCCTGCGGAAGTGGGGAATGTGGCCAGGGGGAACTGCCCTTCCACGGAGGTGGAAGGGATAGTAGCCAACCCGGGAAGAACCAGCAGCAAACCCGGGGAGGGCCGAGCAGACGAAAGAACAGCGCAGGGTCCTGTGTCGTTCCTCCACGAAGAGGGGGAGCGACAACCTGCTGCCTCCCAGGTTGTAAATTAGCAGGAAGCTGGAATCAAAAGTGGAGCTGAAGGGGCTGGCGCTGTGGTTATGGTAGGCTAAGCTTCCACCTGCAACACCAGCATCCCACATGTGTGCCTGTTCACATGTTGGCTGCTCCTCCTCCAATCCAGCTCTCTTCTGTGGCCTGGGGAAAGCAGTGGAAGATGGCTCAAGTCTTTGGGCCCCTGCACCCACATGGGAGACCTGGAAGAAGCTCCTGGCTTCTGGCTTTTGATCAGCCCAGCTCCAGCCATTGTGGCCATTTGGAGAGCAAACCAGTGGATGGAAGTCCTTTCTCTCTCTCTCTCTCTGTCTGTAACACTACCTTTCAAATAAATAAATAAAATTCTTTTTAAAAAAAAAAAAGGTGGAGCTGGAACTCAAAACTCCAATATAGGATGCAGGTGTCCCAAGCAGCATCTTAACTGCTGTGCCAAATACCTAGCCCTCCCCCAAACTGATCTTTCTTATTTGGAATTATAAATTTTTCAAGTAGAGCTATAACATTTTTGACTTCAGCCTTCTTTCACCTGTGTTATGGTGGTAAATTCCTCCTCATCAGAAACAATTCAAATGTACGTGTATATATATGTGTGTGTGTGTGTGTGTGTGTATGTATTATGTATACACGTGTGTATACACAGAGAAGCACACACAAATTGGAACCATCCACATGCCATGTTCAGAAATGTATTACCTGACATGCGGATCCAGCTGAAATGCCCATGAGAGTATTTCAGGCATGGAAAGCCAAGACACTCTGGGGGGGGGGGGAACCTAAATGAAAGATCTCCACGAGTGAGATCCCAGTGGAAAGAATGGGTCATCAAAGAAGGAGGTACCTTTCTCTGAAGGGAGGAGAGAACTTCCACTTTGACCATGGCCTCGTCTAAATATGATCAGAGTCAGTGAACTCAGGGGGCTTCCATAGCCTTGGCAGCTCATGACACGAGCCTAGGGTGATTACTGATGCCAAAAACAAGAGTGTCAATTTGTTAAGTCAACAACAGGAGTCACTGTGCACTTACTCCTCATGTAGGATCTCTGTCCTTAGTGTGCTGTACATTGAGATTTAATGCTATAACTAGTACTCAAACAGTATTTTTCACTTGATGTTTCTGTGTGGGAGCAAACTGTTGAAATCCTTACTTAATGTATGCTAAACTGATCTTCTGTATATAAAGAGAATCAAAAGTGAATCTTGATGTGAATGGAAGGGGAGAGGGAGTGGATAAGGGGAGGGTTGCGGGTGGGAGGGACGTTATGGGGGGGAAGCCATTGTAATCAATATTCTGTACTTTGGAAATTTATATTCATTAAATAAAAGTTAAAAAAAAAAAGAAATGTATTACCTGAAAGGATCAAATGTTTAGTAACCCAGATCCTGGTACCCAATTCCTGTTTACTTACAGGTATTCTGGCCCAGTTATAATAAGAAAGGATGAAGTTTTAATTTATGTCATGCCTAGCATATAATAAGACCATCACTAACAAAGACATCTGGGTAGTTGTAATTCTCCATATTGTTATGGGCTACAATTGTTAAGGGAAAGCCATTGTCAAGGTCAGTTTCTGCCATGCCCTTTGGTGAATTCTCAGGAATACAACACCCTTGACTTTAAAAAGTCCCTGTTAATAGTAGAACTTATTGAGAATTCAGTATACAGCCTTTGCCAAGTCTAGCAAGGCTCAAGAACCCATGTCCAGTAAATTTCAGTGCAATGCCTTTTAAGTGTTTCCAGGGATGCAGAATTGACAAAAATATCATAAACAGATTATAGTTGACAGTTCCTGATGGAGAGGATTTTACTTACTTTTTTTAAAAAAAATATTGATTTGGGAAGGAGTGAAGTTTAAACTAGAGAAGTTTAGAGTGGGAGTTAGGAAGCCTATGTTCCAACCCTGGCTCGACTTTTGATGGCTGCTGAGGGTCTCTAGGGAGACAACTTCACTGCATACTCTGGATAGTGTCCATCTCCCTGTGCCTTGCAGCAATGGGAGAAGAAGAGTGAGAATGCACACAGGATCATATTAAGTTTTTTTTTTTTTTTTTGACAGGCAGAGTGGACAGTGAGAGAGACAGAGAGAAAGGTCTTCCTTTGCCATTGGTTCACCCTCCAGTGGCCGCCGTGGCCAGCGCGCTGCGGCCGGCGCACCACGCTGATCCGATGGCAGGAGCCAGGTGCTTCTCCTGGTCTCCCATAGGGTGCAGGGCCCAAGGACTTGGGCCATCCTCCACTGCACTCCCTGGCCACAGCAGAGAGCTGGCCTGGAAGAGGGGCCACCGAGACAGAATCCGGCGTCCCGACCGGGACTAGAACCCGGTGTGCCGGCGCCGCAAGGCAGAGGATTAGCCTACTGAGCCGCGGCGCTGGCCCATATTAAGCTTCTTAATATCCAAAGTTAAATACCATAGCTAGACTTAAGAATAAAGCTTGGCCGGCGCCATGGCTCAATAGGCTAATCCTCCACCTTGCGGTGCCGGCACACTGGGTTCTAGTCCCGGTCGGGGCGCC
Source organism: Oryctolagus cuniculus (assembly GCF_964237555.1). Lineage (NCBI taxonomy): Eukaryota > Metazoa > Chordata > Mammalia > Lagomorpha > Leporidae > Oryctolagus > Oryctolagus cuniculus. The sequence continues at coordinate 54,667,237 of NC_091453.1, read as the reverse complement.
GGATTCTGTCTCGGTTGCCCCTCTTCCAGGCCAGCTCTCTGCTGTGGCCAGGGAATGCAGTGGAGGATGGCCCAAGTGCTTGGGCCCTGCACCCCATGGGAGACCAGGAGAAGTACCTGGCTCCTGCCATCGGATCAGTGCAGTGTGCTGGCCGCAGCGCGCTGGCCGTGGCGGCCATTGGAGGGTGAACCAATGGCAAAAGGAAGACCTTTCTCTCTCTCTCTGTCTCTCTCTCTCACTGTACACTCTGCCTGTCAAAAAAAATTTTAAAAATTAAAAAAAAGAATAAAGCTAGATATTGTAGTCAAAAAGGCTCCATTTCCACTCCTTCACATACTTTGATAACTGTTAAAATCAACAAAGTATAATGTTGAAGACATGTATAAACCATGGATCTTGACCCCCCCCCCCAAAAAAAAAAAATCAGGTGTTCCAATATAAAAACAAATGTGACTTTTCTGTTTTCTCAATTAAGGCACCAGCCAGCCTTCCAGTTAGTTACCCAGGATTGTACGTACTGTGGAGTTTTTGTTTTGTTTTGTTTTATCTACACCACATTAGACTGTAAGCTCCTGCAGAGTGAGGACCGTTTTGTCCACTTTTGTAAATCACATAACATCTGGTAAGGCCCTTACTTATGACATTCAGCTAATGTGTGTTGAGGGAACTAGGGTCTCAGTGTAACATTGCTTATAGAGCTTCTTTCCTCTCTTTGGCGGGGGGTAGCATTTTAAATGGGTTCCCTAACTCCAGTGAACATTGCCGGCTCTGTGGCCTAGTGGGCTAAGCCTCCACCTGCAGTGCCAACATCCAGTATGGGCTTCAGTTTGTATCCCGGCTGCTCCACTTCCGATCCAGCTCTCTGCTGATGGCCTGGGAAAACAGTAGAAGATGGCCCAAGTGCTTCAGTCCCTACACCTGTGTGGCAGACCTGGAAGAAGCACCTGGCTCCTGGCTTTGGACCGGCCCAGCTCCAGCCATTGTGGCCATTTGGGGAGTGAACCAATGGATGGAAGACCTCTCTCTCTGTCTCTCCCTCTCTCTGTCTGTAACTCTTTTAAGTAAATAAATAACTCTTAAAAAAAAACCTCCAGTGAACAAATATAAGGTTCTGAGTTATTTTTGCATTCCTATATCTCTTTACAGATTGTTCTCCTTTTGATCCTTAGTAAGTTTAAGAGGTCATCAGACTTCTATCAAGAATTGAACTAAGAATCTGTTCTAAAATGATATTTGGCCTTTGTGGGAACAGAGAGTCTCTGTATGGTGACTGTAAGATGAAAGGTTCAAGGGAAACATAAGAGGTGTCCGGCTTAGATGAGTGTGAAGCTTGTCTTATTTTAAACGCTAGCATCTGCTGCTCTTCCACTGAGTGTCTGAAGACCTGCTCAGAACATCTCTGCAACACCCAAAGCAACATTTTGCATCAGATCTGTGAATGACTCACAAAACAACTCTACTTTATTCTTTATAATGGTTACTCAGCCCTGTCATGCCAGTCCGATACTGAGGCCTGGCATACAGTAGGAGCTCCCTTTGTCATTTGAACAACTGATCTTATAGGAACATCACTAACAAAGGCATCTGAGTAGTGGTAATTCTCCATATCAATGTGGACTCAAATTTTTAAGGGAAAGCAGCTGCCAAGGTCAGTTTTTGCCCTGCACTTTGGTAAATATTCACAGAGAATATCTACACACACTTTAAGTATCTACACAGACTTTAAAATGTCCCTAGTAGTAGGACTTAAAAAGAATTCCTCAAAAAACAGTTTTTTTCTCAAAGTCTGTTAGTTTACCCCTGCTCATTCAATTCAAGCAGATATTTGCTCCTGAGGTATTTCCAGTGTGTTCTTTATTTTCATTGCACTTCCCTAGTTTAGGCTCCTATACCTGATAACTTCACCCCCCTTTATTGCTTTTTAATGGAAAGCTGTGACATCTTAAAGTGGTCTGTACCTCTACCTCCTTCTCCCTTCCAGTCTTCCTTCTCTGCTCTCCCACTGCTCTCAGAGTTATCTTCCTAAAACACATGTCTAAGCACAGGTTCCCTTCTTAACAAAACCCTAACTCTTCAGCCTGGGATTCAAGACCCTCCACAGTGAAGCCCCAGTGTCTAGTCCCCAGTATTATCTTCCATTTCAGACTTGAATGCACAGGTCTTACTTGTACACTCTTTCATCACTGCCACCTAATTTTCTTTTTTGTTTGCCTTATGTCCTTTGTTTAAGTTATTACTTCTGCATTGAGTGCTCTAATCCCCCACTTCTGAAAGATTTATCCATTCTTCAAAGAAGGCCCAGCTAAAACACTACATCATTTAAAAAAAAAAACTTATATTTCTCATCCACAACCCTAGCTGAAATTCTTCATTTTTATTCCATATTCCCTTCACACTCTAAACTCATGGTTATAACTATCTGTGCCATTCTCTACTTTACTGTAAGCTTTTTAAGAAATTTCCTTACTTAATGAGTCCTCCACAGCACAACTCAGCATACCTTGCACCTAATGTAGATGGTATTGTTCAGCAAATGGTGGCCAAAATGTGACTGAAAAATAAAAGTTGTACTACCAGCCTGGCAGTTCTTGTTCATTGAGATTGGGCTCCCATTGGTAAAGATGATTTGATGCCAAGTGAATGAATAATGCCTGCTGCCTCAGGTTATTTTGGAAAGGTGAAAGGGCATAAAACACACATTCTGTAATAAATGAATTAAAGTCATTAGTCATACATGAGTCTCTGAAGAGCTAGAGTTTTGTTTGCTCTTTTTAAGGTATAGAATCTTCACCAATGTCTCCTTGTCAATGTTTCCCTATTCTAACACATGCGTCAGTAGGAACTGATTTGTGATACGCTGAATTGTGCTTCACCCACACCTCCAATTTTTCTCAGATACGTGGACAAGGCTTGCTTATGGACCTCATATGAACTACCTCTTCCACCTTATCATGTAGCATTCCAAGTTCCTCCTTAATAAAATAGTGCTCAGATTCCACCCATCTCACATGAGCTGTAAATACCATTCTAAAGATTTACACTTGTAGACTCCATTCCCCTCTTTTTCCTTCTGGAATTAAGAAGCCCAGCAGTAAATACCCACAACTAAATAGCACGGCAAATTTTCAAACATATGCATTCAACAAATATCAATTAAGCACTTATAAGATGTCTGGGCTCTGTTTGTAGTTGATTGAATATTACCCTGCTGGATAAGATAGACATGACTTTTTTATATAAAAATGTATTCTTAGAGAGGCAGATATGAGAGAATAACAAAAAGACATCAGACAGATTCTATTCTTTTAGGACGAGAATAAAAACCAATCATGTTAGCCATAGTCAAACAGAGCTTACTCAGAACCCAAGTGTTTATAGTAAATTCAAGTATGGAGCAGCCAGCAAGGATGATAATCACATCCAATGGGGAAATACACACAAAATACAAGAAATTTTGATATTAGTAAATCAGGCAATCATAATTCAGGGGTGGGAAGCAATGGACATTGGTCAGAGAAAGCTTTCTGGGACAAACAGTTACCTGAAGGATGAGTAAGAATTTTTCATGATGGAGGAATCACCACAGATGAATAAAGCCCAAGAAATGAAAATAAGAGTGGAAAATAGCAAGTAGTTGATGTTTGGTTAGAGTGTAGAAGGAGAAAGAGGGAGTTGAATATGAAGAAATAGGGGCAAGTCTTTGGCAAGATCCTATCAGCCCTGGAACAGTGTTTGGACTTCATTCTAATCAGAGAGCCACTGATGGAGGCTTTTTAGAGGAGGATTGTTTTAGAATGATTACTATGATTTTGAGAGGTGGTTTCTAGGGGATCAAACCTAGAGACAGAGAAACTACTTTGAAAGCTAATATGGTACTTCAGGGGAAGATGATGGAAAACAAATTTCTTACAGGGCATATATAGTCAGATCATATTTTTTTCATTCATTCTGCCAATCTCTACTTTTTTAACCTGAGAGTTTATTCACATTTAAAATAGTTACTTGGGGAGGACATTGTTGTTCAGCAGATTAATCCACTGCTTAGGAAATCCACATACCATACTGGAGTGCCAGTTCAAGTCCTGGTTACTTTCTATTAATGTGCCTGGGAGATAGCAAATGATGGCTCAAGTGCTTGGGCCCCTGATACCCATGTGGAAACCTGGATGGAGTTCCTGGCCCCTGACTTCAGCCTGGCCCAATCCTGCTGTTATGCTTTTGGGGTAAGCCAGCAGATGGACGATCTCTCTCTTGTTCTCTCTCTCTCTCTCTCTCTCTCTCTCTCTCTGCCTTTCAAGTGGGTGAAAATGAATAAATATTGGAAAATAATAAAATTTTTAAAAATACTTACTGATAAGGAAGACTAGCCATTTTGCTATGTTCTGTGTGATGCCTTACAGTCTTCGATTTAAAACTCACTGTCTTCTTTCGTGTTTAACTGATTTTTTTTATTGTAACATTTTGACTCCCTCCTCTTTTCCTTTTCTGTATATTTTTTGTTGCTTTCTTAGATGTTACTCTGGGCATTATAATCAGCGTCTTAAATTTATAACAATCTAGTATGAATTAATACCAACTTTATTTCAGTCATATATAAATACTCTTCTCCAATGCAGTATCTTCCTTTCCCATTTGTGTTGTTATCACAAATTATATTTTATACATGTATGTGTCAATTAACATAGAATTATAATTATTATTTTATGCATTTTTCATTTAAATTGTATAAGGAAAAAATGCTTCCATTCTAAATGATGTGTAGTGTCCATACCACACACAAATCTTAAGTAGCATATCTATATTCTAAATGCCACCTTGCACATTCAGGGCATCATTCAATGTTACAGTGACCTTGTGTAGAATAGAGAGCTATCAGATGTAAGTCCTTTGCACATTTCAAATTGGCCTGAATAGCTTGTCTTGATTTTCCAAAAGTACTGGTGTTATGTTTCTATCCTTTGTCATGTCAAGCACACATATAAAATTCTAGTATTTGTACAACTTGCGTGGAATGTGACCATGGCAGCTCATAGATTGAATTCTCTGGGCTCATGTCACCCCAGACTTGGACTCATCTTCCCAAAGGCTAAAAGAATTAATATGTGGGGGCTAGCGCCATGGTGCAGTGGGTTAAAGGCCTGGCCTGAAGCGCCGGCATCCCATATGGGCACCGTTTCTAGTCCCGGCTGCTCCTCTTCTGATACAGCTCTCTGCTATGGCCTGGGAAAGCAGTAGAAGATGGCTCAAGTCCTTGGGCCCCTGCACCCATGTGGGAGACCCAGAAGAAGTGACCATCTGGGGAGTGAGCCAGCGGGTGGAAGACCTCTGTCTCTGTCTCTACCTCTCTCTGTAACTCTGTCTTTCAAAATAAATAAAACAAATCTTTAAAAAAAAAGAATCAATATGTGGTCTTACTTGTTACTTATTCATGGCACATCAGTGGGGAAGGTATGCTGTATTTCATTCAAGTTACCATTTTGGGCAAAGAATCAACCTCTGATCTCTCAAAAGAATTTTTTGAAGGAAAGGAGTGTGCCCCATTGCAGGCAGGATTGTAAGCTGTTCCCCAGATTTTCCTGCCCTTGGTATGCATGCCCTGACGAATCCCCAGGGCAGTGAAGATGATACAGTTTATGTCTCCAATTAGGCTATGTCCTATAGCTCAACTGATCTTAAGATAGGGAGATTATCTAATGTGCCTATCCTAACGCATGAATGTCTTGAAAGTAGGAGAAGAACAGGAAGTCTGAGAGATGTGCTCCATCTGGCCTGGAAAAAAAGCAAGTACCCATATTGTGAACTGCCATTAGATAAGGCAGCCTCTAGGAGCTAAGAGCCTTCCCCAACCATCAGCTAGCAGAAAAATAGGGACCTCTGTTCTACCGCTGCTGGGGAATTAATTCTCCCACAACCTGAATGAGCTCAGAAAAAAATTATTCCCCAGAATCTCCAGAAAGGAAGGCAGGCTGGGCAACTCCCTGATTTCAGCCTTGTGATACCCTGAGCAGAGAAACAACTGTACCCTGCCTAGATTCCCATAGAACTATGAGGTAATAACTGGATGTTGTTCTCTGCATCTAAGTTTGTGGTGATTTGCAACATAGCAAAAGATAACTAATATGATCCTTTTCCTTGGTCAGTTCTACTCTCTAGAGAAGAACTTCATAGAGATAAATATGTGAGAACATGCTCTGAGCCATGCTGTAGTTACATTATGGGAGTCTATAATGAGTTACCTTAACAAGGCTTTCTGTTACTCCTATATTACTACTGTCAGGACCTCATCACCTAAATAATGAATTTACGAGTTGTATCAGTCACCAATCAGTTATGGACAAAATATCAGATAGGAAACTATAACTGAGCAGATGGCCATGTATGGTTGGGAGTGTGGATATGTGATGGAAGAAGGGAAAGAAAGAAATAGCAATATCATGGGTAACAGGAAATGTATTGATCCCTGCCATATAGAGAATTGGAGAATCAGCAAGCAGCCATGTGGTCTGGGAAGTTGTATGGGCCTGCACCTGGGGTCTGAAGCACAAGTGTCTAAGGAGACAGATTAAGGCATGGTATATAGCTTAAGAACCTTGGAAGCAAGTTAACTGGTGTGTGATTAGAGGCAAGTTCTTAAGAAGCTTTATTTTTGTATGTATCTTGCACTTTTATTTTCTTTGTGTTATTTATATTTTTTCAAGTCTTTTAAAAAATTTCAACCTTTTACAACTGTGCTATGGGAAATCATGCAATAGGGAAATTTCTGACATTTGTGGCAGAGTATTCATAGGAAAATAGCATTCCTCTGGAGGCTAGGCCCTGCCATTGGAGCTGGAAGATAGGCTTCATGAGAGTAGCAGGAAGAAGGGGTGGCTTCAAAAAGTTCATGGAAAATACACATTATTATTTGTTTATTCATTGATTTGTTTGAGAAACAGAGAAGAGTGTTCCTGTTCCCTAGTTTATTCCCCAGATGTCCACAAGGCATGGGGCTGGACTGGGGCTGCAGCTGGCACCTGTCACTCTAGGTCTCCCACATGGGTGGTAGGAACCCAAGTACTTGAGCCATCACAACTGCTTCCTGGGGTGCTCATTAGCAGGAAGCTAGAATTGGGGGAGCAGAGCTTGGACTTGCACCCAGGCACTCTGATAGGGAATGCCTGCATTATCTTTTAATTCCATTTTCCATGAACTGTTTGGAGCCTTCTCATATTTGTTAAGAAAAGTCACTTCAGAGAGATTAAAACTTAGCTAAAAATGAACACCTACTGTGAGTGATTATAGAAGGGTAACATAAGGGAGCTTCATTCTGGTGATAGAACAGTTTTGTGTCCTAATGGTGGTGATAATTCCATGTGGTAAAACTTCGTTTAAAAAATACCCCCTCTCTAAAATGAATGAATATAAAAGTTGATGAAATCTGAATAAGGTCTATAGTTAATAGCAAAACACCAGTGTCAATTTTCTGGTTTTGATAGTGTACTACTGTTACATGTTATTATGAAGGAAATCTGGATGAAGGGTATAAAAGAACTTTGTAATATTTTGGCAATTCCTTGTGAGTCTTATTTCAAAACAAAAAATGTTTAATTAAAAAACATTGCAACTAAAATGAACACCCTTGGATTTCTGGCACCATCCCTAAAGTTGCTTGCCTGATCCAGATGAGGAATTAAGTGAAAAGTGTTTTTACAAAGTTGTAGCAAACCATAAGATATCCACTAAACCCCAGACCTATGATAGAATCACAAAGCAACTGGATTTGAGAGGCTCTGCCTCAGGCTGCTATGCCAATATCAGAGCTGAGAACACATTCTGAAGAAATACTAAACATGTCTCTCAATGCTCTAACTCACCTTTTACCTCCATCCCTAAACCAGCCAACTCTCCTATGGGAATTTATACCCAGAAGTGAGGAGCAGAGGGTGTTAAGGAAAGGTCAACAGCATCATTATTGAACTGATTGCAAGACAAAGCCCGCAGGCCTCTGATTTACTGTCCTGCTGGTACCTGTCATACACCACATGGCTTTGCTTATTGTTGTCTCTCTTCTGCACATAGTGCATCTATATGACTTGAAAATACCATGAGCTATTCCAAAGACCGGTGCCTGATGTAGAAACAATGAGAAACCCACGTAGTAGAAGACTCTGTCTGCACTAAGAAGCAGTTTATCAGGGCCACCTTCCTCCACTGGAAGAATGTAGGCACCTGACATATTAAGCTTCCTGTTTTACCACGTAAGCACAAGAGTTTTTGTAGATGTACACATTTTCTTCCTCTGTATCTCTTTTTTGTCTTCCTTTAAAAAATCTTCAAAATTCAGGCTCTGAGAGCCCTAGCAATCATGTCACTCACCCCTGGTTTAAAACAAGAAGAACTTAAAATGCTTTTTTAACGGAGCACAGGGGTGGTATATGTAAGAACCTTTTGCCTAGGCTAGTATTGGTGTAAGGTAGTTGATTTTTTTAAAAAACAGCTTGAGTTCTAAACTTAACCAGATGGAAATGTGCCTGCTGAGAGTTGGACCTAATTCAGAAAAGATTGTTAGCCAATAGATGAGCCAATTTAGACCAGCATATGCCAAAAATGGTCAATCAAGTTGTCCCAAGTGTGACTCCCCCATAGCAGATGTCATTGTCTCTCTAAAGGCTTTTGAGTGTCATCTTTTAGAATGGAGGTGGATTTTACACGTGCATACACGGACATAAATAAAAGCTGGGCCTGTAGAAGCCCCTCATTTTTATATAGCACTAGACTCTATCACTTTAACAGCAAAGAGCATAAGCCCTCTCTTAGGGCTTTTAAATGAATGCAGGGTTTGCAAATCAAACAAAACCCATGGCATACACAATTAGTTGCAAGCAACTCTCCTCACTTTTCTTGTCTTTTTCATGTTCTGCTATTGCAAAAGCTACAGAAATCCAAGAGCATAATTGTCTGTACTCTCATCCCCTAATAGAAGTCAATGTTTTGTTTGTCTGTTCTACCTTCCATTACTTGCCCTTTTGCTTATTCAACTTTGACATTTTCAATTTTCTTTCATATGAATCAGAAATAGAAATGTGCCCTCCTGAAAACAGGCACACACTGAAAGGGCTCTGCTTTCACAAACCTGGAAAGTAGGGGATTCCAAAATGCAAGGATGACTGAAAGTACTCTACAGTTTAAAAGGCCCTTTCACATTCATTGTCTCATTACATCCTTATGATAAGCTTGCAAGGCAGTCAGGGCTCTAGGAAACTGACAAAAGCATAGGTTCTCTTGTCATCCCTTCTCACTGGCTAAACCAGAACAAAAGCCCTTCCTGGGTGGAAGGACAGTGTGAAGAGCTTCAGAAGCAGAGAGGAGGTTGAAATCGTTTTTAAGTGAACTGAATGACATTTGAACAGGTCTGAAAGAATGGATGGCATTTGGACCTGTAGAGATAGCAAGGGAGGGAACAGAAGGTATCACAGCCAAGGCAACAAGTTAGAAAAGCATGTGACATATTCAGCAAACTGTTTGCTGGGGTACAAAATGCATGAAGATGAATCGTAGGAAACAAGACTGGAGAGATAGGCTGGGACCAGATCATGTGCTCTTGAATACCATATTTAAGTTTACAGTGTTTTCAGTAGGCAGTATTGTCTATGGAATAAAATATGTGTCAGAAAGATTCTTTGTATCATTTGAGTTCTGGTATACAAGGTAATCATGTGACCTTGAACAAGGTAACTTCTCTGTGTTTTAGCTTCCTCATCTGTCAAACAGGTGTGATAGTACCTACTCTAGATGAGTATTGAGAAGATTAATTGAGACAGCGCATGCCACGCATTCAGGACAATGCCTGGCACACAGTAGGCATGATGTAAATGCTAGTTGTTACTATTATCATAAAAATTCATCTCCATCATCAAGCTGTTTCCTCAACTGAAAAATGTACAATGCAATAGTAAGTTAATTTCTCAAGCCCAATGACATCTTTGACACTATAGATAATTTCCATCTCCTTGCTTTATCCCATTCTATGCTATCCAAGATCCACATTTGAGTTAGTGGGAGCTTTATCTTTTCATAAAAAAGGGAAGTTAGAAAATATGGTCACCAGCCCCTTACATGTTTCATCCAAAGGAGCAAACTGCTAGTCTTTTTTGAGAATCTGAGAGCTTCCTTTAGAATAACCACAACCACAATTTAATAAAGAACATAATCAGTTTGGATGAGAAACCTCAATAATATTTGCAAACCATATATCTGATAAATGGTTAATATCCAAAAATATATAGGGAATACAAATAAAACAATAGCAAGAAAACAACTCAATTTTCAAAAATGCAGTAAGAACTTGAATTGGCATTTCTCAAGAGAAGACATACAAACAAATAACAGGTATATGAGAAACTGCTCAGCATTACTAACGATTATGGAATCGCAAATGAAAACCACATTGAGATATCTATAACCGCATACCAGTTGGACTATTATCAAAAAGACAAGAGACAACAAGTGTTGGTGAGGATATGGAGGGAATTCTTATACATTGTTGATAGGATTGTAAATTAGTACAGCCATTATGGACAACAACAGTATGGAAGTTCCTCAAAAAATTAAAAATGGAACTAACACGTGATTCAAAAATCAACTTCTGGGGTTATATCCAAGGGAAATGAAATTGGTATGTTGGAGAGATTATCTGCACTCCCACACTCATTACAGCAATTATTCACAGCAGCCAAGATATGGAATCAATCGAAGTGTTCATCAGTGGATGAATGGGTAAATAGTAGGGTCTATATTCAGGTTTTAAAAGAAATAAATCCTACAACTTGTTGAAAACATGGATGAACCTGGAAGACATTATGCTCAGTGAAATAAGCCTGATACAGGAAAACAAATAGTGTATACGTGTGAAACCTAAAAAAGTAGAACTCATAAAAGAAGAGTAGAATGATGTTGCCTAGATCTGGGGTAGGGTGGAAGGAATGGAGAGATGTTGGTCAAAGTGTGCAAAGTTTCAGTTGAACAAGATCAATAAATTAAGAAAAGCTAATGTAAATCAGGATGGCTACGGTTAATAATAATGTATACTTGATAATTACTGGAGCCAGCATCGTGGCGTAGCAGGTTAAGCTGATGCCTGTGATACCAGCATCCCATATGGACGCTGGTTCGAGTTTTGGGTGCTCCACTTCTGATCCAGCTCCCTGCTAATGGTCTGGGAAAGCAGCAGCAGATGACCCAAGTGCTTGGGCCCCTGCCACCTACATAGGAGACTTGGAAGCAGATCCTGACTCCTGGCTTTGGCCTGGCCCTGCCCTGGCTGTTGTGGTCATTTGGGGACTGAACCAGTGGATGGAAGATTCCCTCCTTCTCTTCCTCTCTCTCTCTCTCTCTCTCTCTCTCTCTTTGTGTGTGTGTGCATGCATATGTAACTCTGACTTTAAAATAAATAAATCTTTAAAAATATCATAATCATATTTAAAAAAAGAAAAAATAATTACTAAGAAAGTAAATCCAGAGACTCGCAGGCAAGATGGCAGAATAGGAAGGGAGCACACTGATAGTCCGGGGACAGACAGTTTAATAAAAGTGGAGATACTGCAGGTTCAAGGAAGCGTAGGGGAAGAAACAGCAAAAGAAACTCTTCCGGAACGAGTGATTCACAGTGGACCTGCGTGGAGAGCGTGGGAGCCCACAGTTCAGACACCAGCGGCAGACTCAACACACCAGCGCTGGAATGCGAGGTGAGCAATAGCCCGAGACACCGGCAGGCAAGCGGAAAGAGGAGACTAGAGGGAACGACCCCAGGGGGAAAAGTTCACCAGGCTAACTAGAAGAGAGAGAAAGAGAAAAAAAAAGTGACTGATACGGACACGGGTTTCTCTCTCTCTGCTCACCTCTCAAAGGCGAGCAAGACAAAGAGCAGGTGCCATCTTGGACATACGTCATAAGCAGAGCGACCTCAGGTCTGCACCGGCCCTGAGCCTAGCAGAAAAACCTGACTCTGGGCGGGGTGAATTAACAGGAGATTAGGACCTAGTAAATTTGTAGTGCTACTGAACTGAGACTGTGAAAAAAGAGACGGTGGGGGAGAGAACTCACGGAATTCATGTGAGTACTCTCCAGAGACGCTACAATTCCATAACTTTGGCAACCCAGTGGGAGACTGAAGGAGAATTTGAGCCCACTCTGAGGGCAGAACAGATTCCCTGTGTGGTCCTTGGGAAAGAGCTTCCTATCTCTGGCTCCTGTGGGTATATCATTTGCCTGCTAACTACCTCCAACTTCGTTCAGCTGTGCGGAATTACTTCCCTCTTGAATCAAAAAAAGAAAGAGAGAGAGAGAGATCTACCACGTCTAACCTGGGAGTGTCACCTTTGGCACACCAAACAGAGCTCTCAGGCCACACCCATCTCAAGCCTCTAAGGCTCCATCAAAAACAGACAGTCCACTTAATCTAGAGTCATAGTATAACAAGAAAAAGCATCACAGTGAAGAAACCAAATATCTCCATAAGCCAAATAACAAACGCAAAAACCGAGGTAATAAAAGCAAGGAAGTCACTATGACGCCCCCAAATGAAAAAGACACCCCAATTCAAGATTATGAAGATGATGAGATAGAAGAAATGCAAGAAGCAGATCTCAAAAAATTGATAAGAACATTAAGAAGTCCTCAAAAACAAATTCTTTTTTTTTTATTTTTTGACAGGCAGAGTGGACAGTGAGAGAGAGAGACAGAGAGAAAGGTCTTCCTTATTGCTGTTGGTTCACCCTCCAATGGCCACTGCGGCCAGCGCACTGCGGCCGGCGCACCGCGCTGATCCGATAGCAGGAGCCAGGAGCCAGGTGCTTTTCCTGGTCTCCCATGGGGTGCAGGGCCCAAGCACCTGGGCCATCCTCCACTGCACTCCCTGGCCACAGCAGAGAGCTGGCCTGGAAGAGGGGCAACCGGGACAGAATCGGTGCCCCAACCGGGACTAGAACCTGGTGTGCCAGCGCCGCTAGGCGGAGGATTAGCCTAGTGAGCCGCGAGCTGGCCAAAAACAAATTCTTGAACTACAGAAATCCTCAATGGACAAGATAGAAAATCTCTCTCGTGAAAATGAAATACTAAGGAGGAATCAAAATGAAACGAAACAACTAGTAGAACAGGAAACTGTGATAGTGACGAGAAATCATAATGAAGTGAAGAATTCAATAGATCAAATGAAAAACACATTAGAGAGCCTTACAAACAGAATGGGTGAAGCAGAAGAGAGAATATTGGACTTAGAAGACAGAGCACAGGAAAGGATACAGTCAGACCAAAGAAAAGAAGAGGAAATTAGAAATCTAAAACATATTGTCGGGAATCTTCAGGATACTATTAAAAAACCCAACATTCAGGTTCTAGGAGTTCCTGTAGGCATGGAGAGGGAGAAAGGATTAGAAGGCCTTTTTAGTGAGATATTAGCAGAAAATTTCCCAGGTTTGGAGAAGGACAGAGAAATCCTAGTACAGGAAGCTCATAGAACCCCTAATAAACACGACCAAAAGAGATCCTCACCATGACACGTTGTAATTAAACTGTCCACAGTGAAACATAAAGAAAAGATCCTAAAATGTGCAAGAGAGAAACGTCAGATTACTCTCAGAGGATCTCCAATCAGACTCACAGCTGACTTCTCATCAGAAACCCTACAAGCTAGGAGGGAATGGCGAGATATAGCCCAAGTACTAAGAAAAACTGCCAGCCCAGAATATTATATCCTGCAAAGCTATCATTTGTGAATGAAGGTGAAATAAAGACTTTTCATAGCAATCAGAAATTGAAAGAATTTGTTGCCACTCGTCCAGCTCTGCAAAAGATGCTTAAAGATGTGTTACACACAGAAACACAGAAACACGGTCATCAATATGAAAGAAGGTAAAGGAAGGAAACCTCGCAGCAAAAGATCACAGGAAGTTCAAAGCATATATTAGAACTTATCTTTGGCAAATGGCAGGGCAAAGTTACCACTTATCATTAGTCACATTGAACATTAATGGCCTGAACTGTCCAGTTAAAAGACACCGATTGGCTGACTGGCTTAAGGAACAAAACCCATCTATTTGCTGCTTACAAGAAACACATCTTTCCAACAAAGATCCATACAGACTGAAAGTGAAAGGCTGGAAAAAGATATACCATGCCAACAGAAATGAAAAAAAGAGCGGGCGTAGCCATCTTAATATCGGACAACATAAACTTTACCACAAAAACTGTTAAGAGAGACAAAGAGGGACACTATATAATGATTAAGGGATCAATTCAACAGGAAGATACAGCAATTATCAATGTATATACACCTAACTACAGGGCACCGGTTTATCTAAAAGATTTGTAAAGGGACTTAAAGGGAGACTTAGACCCCAATACAATAGTACTGGGGGACTTCAATACTCCACTCTCAGAAATAGACAGATCAATAGGACAGAAGATCAACAAGGATACAGTAGATTTAAACGACACTATAGCCCAAATGGATCTAACAGATATATACAGAACTTTCAATCCTACAGCTAAAGATTTTACATTCTTCTCAGCAGTACATGGAACCTTCTCTAGGATTGACCACATGCTAGGCCATAAAGCAAGTCTCAGCAAATTCAAAAGAATTAGAATCATACCATGCAGCTTCTCAGACCATAAAGGAATGAAGTTGGAAGTTAGCAACTCAGGAATCCCTAGAGCATACGCAAACACATGGAGATTGAACAACATGCTCCTGAAAGAACAATGGGTCATAAAAGAAATTAAAAGAGAAACAAAAAATTTTCTGGAAGTAAATGAGGATAACAGCACAACATACCAAAACTTATGGGACGCAGCAAAAGCAGTGTTAAGAGGAAAGTATATATCAATAGGTGCCTACATCAAGAAATTAGAAAGGCACCAAATAGATGAGCTTTCAATTCACCGCAAGGATCTAGAAAATCTGCAGCAAACCAGACCCAAATCTAGTAGGAGAAGAGAAATAATTAAAATCAGAGAAGAAATCAACAGGATTGAATCCAAAAAAAAAAATTACAAAAAACCAGCCAAATGAGGAGCTGGTTTTTTGAAAAAATAAACAAAATTGACACCCCATCGGCCAAACTAACTAAAAAAAGAAGAGAAAAAACCCAAATCAATAAAATCAGAGATGAAAAAGGAAATGTAACAACAGACACCACAGAAATAAAAAGAATCATCAGAAATTACTACAAGGACCTGTATGCCAGCAAACAGGGAAACCTATCAGAAATGGATAGATTCCTGGACACATGCAACCTACCTAAATTGAACCAGGAAGACATAGAAAACCTAAACAAACCCATAACTGAGACCCAAATTGAAACAGTAATAAAGGCCCTACCAACAAAGAAAAGCCCAGGACCAGATGGATTCACTGCTGAATTCTACCAGACATTTAAAGAAGAACTGACTCCAATTCTTCTCAAACTATTCAGAACAATTGAAAAAGAGGGAGTCCTCCCAAATTCTTTCTATGAAGCCAGCATCACCTTAATTCCTAAGCCGGAAAAAGATGCAGCATTGAAAGAAAACTACAGGCCAATATCCCTGATGAACATAGATGCAAAAATCCTCAATAAAATTCTCGCCAATAGAATGCAACAACACATCAGAAAGATCATCCACCCAGACCAAGTGGGATTTATCCCTGGTATGCAGGGGTGGTTCAATGTGCACAAAACAATCAATGTGATACACCACATTAACAGACTGCAGAAGAAAAACCATATGATTATTTCAATAGGCGCCAAGAAAGCATTTGATAAAATACAACACCCTTTCATGATGAAAACTCTAAGCAAACTGGGTTTGGAAGGAACATTCCTCAATACAATCAAAGCAATCTATGAAAAACCCACAGCCAACATCCTATTGAATGGGGAAAAGTTGGAAGCATTTCCACTGAGATCTGGTACCAGACAGGGATGCCCACTCTCACCACTGCTATTCAATATAGTTCTGGAAGTTCTAGCCAGAGCTATTAGGCAAGAAAAAGAAATTAAAGGGATACAAATTGGGAAGGAAGAACTCAAACTATCCCTCTTTGCAGATGACATGATTCTTTATTTAGGGGACCCAAAGAACTCTACTAAGAGACTATTGGAACTCATAGAAGAGTTTGGCAAAGTAGCAGGGTATAAAATCAATGCACAAAAATCAACAGCCTTTGTATACACAGACAATGCCATGGCTGAGGAAGAACTTCTAAGATCAATCCCATTCACAATAGCTACAAAAACAATCAAATACCTTGGAATAAACTTAACCAAGGACGTTAAAGATCTCTACGATGAAAATTACAAAACCTTAAAGAAAGAAATAGAAGATAGAAGAGGATGCCAAGAAATGGAAAAATCTTCCATGCTCATGGATTGGAAGAATCAATATCATCAAAATGTCCATTCTCCCAAAAGCAATTTATAGATTCAATGCAATACCAATCAAGATACCGAAGACCTGCTTCTCAGATCTGGAAAAAATGATGCTGAAATTCATATGGAGACACAGGAGACCTCGAATAGCTAAAGCAATCTTGTACAACAAAAACAAAGCTGGAGGCATCACAATACCAGATTTCAGGACATACTACAGGGCAGTTGTTATCAAAACAGCATGGTACTGGTACAGAAACAGATGGATAGACCAATGGAACAGAATAGAAACACGAGAAATCAACCCAAACATCTACAGCCAACTCATATTTGATCAAGGATCCAAAACCAGTCCCTGGAGTAAGGACAGTCTATTCAATAAATGGTGCTGGGAAAATTGGATTTCCACGTGCAGAATCATGAAGCAAGACCCCGACCTTTCACCTTACACAAAAATCCACTCAACATGGATTAAAGACTTAAATCTACGACCTGACACCATCAAATTATTAGAGAGCATTGGAAAAACCCTGCAAGATATAGGTACCGGCAATGATTTCTTGGAAAACACCCCAGAAGAACAGGCAGTCAAAGCCAAAATTAACATTTGGGATTTATCAAATTGAGAAGTTTCTGTACTGCAAAAGAAGCAGTCAGGAAAGTGAAGAGGCAACCAAGAGAATGGGAAAATATATTTGCAAACTATGCAACTGATAAACGGTTGATAACCAGAATCTACAATGAAATCAAGAAACTCCACAACATCAAAACAAACAACCCACTTAAGAGATGGGCCAAGGACCTCAATAGACATTTTTCAAAAGAGGAAATCCAAATGGCCAATAGACACATGAAAAAATGTTCAAGATCACTAGCAATCAGGAAAATGCAAATCAAAACCACAATGAGGTATCACCTCACCCCAGTTAGAATGGCTCACATTCAGAAATCTACCAGCAATAGATGCTGGAGAGGATGTGGGGAAAAAGGGACACTAACCCACTGTTGGTGGGAATGCAAACTGGTTAAGCCACTATGGAAGTCAGTCTGGAGATTCCTCAGAAAGCTGAATATAACCCTACCATTCAACCCAGCCATCCCACTCCTTGGAATTTACCCAAAGGAAATTAAATTGGCAAACAAACAAGCTGTCTGCACATTAATGTTTATTGCAGCTCAATTCACAATAGCTAAGACCTGGAACCAACCCAAATGCCCATCAACAGTAGACTGGATAAAGAAATTATGGGACATGTACTCTATAGAATACTATACAGCAGTCAAAAACAGTGAAACCCGGTCATTTGCAACAAGATGGAGGAATTTGGAAAACATCATGCTGAGTGAATTAAGCCAGTCCCAAAGGGACAAATATCATATGTTCTTCCTGATAGGCGACAACTAACTGAGCACCAAAGGGGAAACTTGTTGAAGTGAAATTGACACTATGAGAAACAGTGACTTGATGAGTTCTGGTCCTGACTGTTGATGTACAATGTAATACTTTATCCATTTTAGTATTTTTTTTGTTCTAGTACCATTGGTTGAACTCTGTAATTAAGACACAATTATTCTTAGGTGTTTAAATTTTAACTGAAAAGTGATCCCTCTTAGGAATTTGGAAAACATTATGCTGAGTGAAATAAGCCAATCCCAAAGGGACAAATACCACTTGTTCTCCCTGATAGGTGACAACTAACTGAGCACCAAAAAGGAAACCTGTTAAAGTGAAATGAACACTAGGAGAAATGGTGACTTGATCAGCCCTTGCCCTGACTGTTGATGAGCAACTTAATATGTTATCCCTCTTTTTTTTTTATTTTATTTTATTTTTTTTAACTTTTATTTAATGAATATAAGTTTCCAAAGTACGAATAATGGATTACTATGGCTTCCCCCCCATACCGTCCCTCCCACCCACAACCCTCCCCTTTCCCACTCCCTCTCCCCTTCCCTTCACATCAAGATTCATTTTCGATTATCTTAATATACAGAAGATCAGCTTAGTATACCTTAAGTAAGGATTTCAACAGTTTGCTCCCACACAGAAACATAAAGTGAAAAATAATAGATGATTTTTTTAAATGATGATGAAATCAGATCAGACCTATTGTCATGTTTAATCCCAGTGAGAGTCAAGTTGGGAGTTGATAATTTCTTTTTTTTTTTTTTTTTACAGAGGATCAGTTTAGTATGCATTAAGTAAAGATTTCAACAGTTTGCACCCCCATAGAAACACAAAGTGAAATATATTGTTTGAGTCCTCGTTATAGCATTAAATCTCAATGCACAGCACATTAAGGACAGAGATCCTACATGAGGAGTAAGTGCACAGTGACTCCTGTTGTTGACTTTACGAATTGACACTCCTGTCTATGGCATCAGCAATCCCCCTATGCTCCAGTCATGAGTTTCCAAGGCTATGGAAGCCCCTTGAGTTCTCCGACTCTTATCTTGTTTAGACAAGGTCATAGTCAAAGTGGAGGTTCTCTCCTCCCTTCAGAGAAAGGTACCTCCTTCTTTGAAGACCTGTTCTTTCCACTGGGATCTCACTCACAGAGATCTTTTGCCAGAGTGTCTTGGCTTTCCATGCCTGAAATACTCTCATGGGCTTTTCAGCCAGATCCGAATGCCTTTAGGGCTGATTCTGAGGCCAGAGTGCTATTTAGGACATCTGCCATTCTATGAGTCTGCTGAGTATCTCACTTCCCATGTTGGATCACTCTCCCCTTTATTTATTCTATCGGTTAGTGTTAGCAGGTACTAGACTTGCTTATGTGCTCCCTTTGACTCTTAGTCCTTTCATTATGATCAATTGTGAACTGAAATTGATCACTTGGACTAGTGAGATGGCATTGGTACATGCCACCTTGATGGGATTAAATTGGAGTCCCCTGGTATGTTTCTAACTCTACCATTTGGGGCAAGTCAGCTTGAGCATGTCCCAAATTATATATCTCTTCCCTCTCTTATTCCTACTCTTATGTTTAACAGGGATCACATTTCAGTTAAATTTCAACACTTAAGAATAACTGTGTATTAATTACAGAATTAAACCAGTCATATTAAGTAGAACAGACAAAAAAACTACTAAGAGGGATAATGTATTAAGTTGTTCATTAACAGTCAGGGCTATGCTGATCAAGTCACCGTTTCCCATAGTGTCCATTCCACTTCAACAGGTTTCCTTTTTGGTGTTCAGTCAGTCGTCACCGATCAGGGAGAACATATGGTATTTGTCCCTTTGGGACTGGCTTATTTCACTCAGCATGATGTGTTCTAGATTCCTCCATTTTGTTGCAAATGACTGGATTTCGTTGTTTCTTACTTCGGTATAGTATTCTAAAGAGTACATATCCCATAATTTCTTTATCCAGTCTACCGTTGATGGGCATTTAGGTTGGTTCCAGGTCTTAGCTATTGTGAATTGAGCTGCAATAAACATTAGGGTGCAGACCGCTTTTTTGTTTGCCAATTTAAATTCCTTTGGGTAAATTCCAAGGAGTGGGATGGCTGGGTCGAACGGTAGGGTTATCTTCAGGTTTCTGAGGGATCTCCAGACTGACTTCCATAGTGGCTTGACCAGTTTGCATTCCCACCAACAGTGGGTTAGTGTCCCTTTTTCCCCACATCCTCGCCAGCATCTGTTGTTGGTAGATTTCTGCATGTGAGCCATTCTAACCGGGGTGAGGTGATAACTCATTGTGGTTTTGATTTGCATTTCCCTGATTGCTAATGACCTTGAACATTTTTTCATGTGCCTGTTGGCCATTTGGATTTCCTCTTTTGAAAAATGTCTATTGAGGTCCTTGGCCCATCTCTTAAGTGGGTTGTTGGTTTTGTTTTTGTGGAGTTTCTTGATCTCTTTGTAGATTCTGGTTATTAACCCTTTATCTGTTGCATAGTTTGCAAATATTTTTTCCCATTCTGATGGTTGTCTCTTCACTCTCCTGACTGTTTCTTTTGCAGTACAGAAACTTCTCAATTTGATGCAATCCCAATAGTTAATTTTGGCTTTGACTGCCTGAGCCTCCCGGGTCTTTTCCAGAAACTCTTTGCCTGTGCCAATATCTTGAAGGGTTTCTCCAATGTTCTCTAGTAACTTGATGGTGTCAGGTCGTAGATTTAGGTCTTTAATCCATGTTGAGTGGATTTTTGTGTAAGGTGTAAGGTAGGGGTCTTGCTTCATGATTCTGCACGTGGAAATCCAATTTTCCCAGCACCATTTATTGAATAGACTGTCCTTGCTCCAGGAATTAGTTTTAGATCCTTGATCAAATATAAGTTGGCTGTAGATGTTTGGGTTGATTTCTGGTATTTCAATTCTGTTCCATTGGTCTATCCATCTGTTTCTGTACCAGTACCATGCTGTTTTGATTACAACTGCCCTGTAGTATGTCCTGAAATCTGGTATTGTGATGCCTCCGGCTTTGTTTTTGTTATACAAGATTGCTTTAGCTATTCGAGGTCTCTTGTGCCTCCATATAAATTTCAGCACCAATTTTTCCAGATCTGAGAAGAAGGTCTTCGGTATCTTGATTGGTATTGCATTGAATCTATAAATTGCTTTTGGGAGAATGGACATTTTGATGATATTGATTCTTCCAATCCATGAGCATGGAAGATTTTTCCATTTCTTGGCATCCTCTTCTATTTCTTTCTTTAAGGTTTTGTAATTTTCATCGTAGAGATCTTTAACGTCCTTGGTTAAGTTTATTCCAAGGTATTTGATTGTTTTTGTAGCTATTGTGAATGGGATTGATCTTAGAAGTTCTTCCTCAGCCATGGCATTGTCTGTGTATACAAAGGCTGTTGATTTGTGTGCATTGATTTTATACCCTGCTACTTTGCCAAACTCTTCTATGAGTTCCAATAGTCTCTTAGTAGAGTTCTTTGGGTCCCCTAAATAAAGAATCATGTCATCTGCAAAGAGGGATAGTTTGAGTTCTTCCTTCCCAATTTGTATCCCTTTAATTTCTTTTTCTTGCCTAATAGCTCTGGCTAGAACCTCCAGAACTATATTGAATAGCAGTGGTGAGAGTGGACATCCCTGTCTGGTCCCAGATCTCAGTGGAAATGCTTCCAACTTTTCCCCATTCAATAGGATGTTGGCTGTGGGTTTTTCATAGATTGTTTTGATTATTGAGGAATGTTCCTTCCAAACCCAGTTTGCTTAGAGTTTTCATCATGAACGGGTGTTGTATTTTATCAAATGCTTTCTCGGCATCTATTGAGATAATCATATGGTTTTTCTTCTGCAGTCTGTTAATGTGGTGTATCACATTGATTGTCTTGCGCACATTAAACCATCCCTGCATACCAGGGATAAATCCCACTTGGTCTGGGTGGATGATCTTTCTGATGTGTTGTTGCATTCTATTGGCGAGAATTTTATTGAGGATTTTTGCATCTATGTTCATCAGGGATATTGGTCTGTAATTCTCTTTCAGTGCTGCATCTTTTTCTGGCTTAGGAATTAAGGTGATGCTGGCTTCATAGAAAGAATTTGGGAGGATTCCCTCTTCTTCGATTGTTCTGAATAGTTTGAGAAGAATTGGAGTTAGTTCTTCTTTAAATGTCTGGTAGAATTCAGCAGTGAATCCATCTGGTCCTGGGCTTTTCTTTGTTGGGAGGGCCTTTATTACTGTTTCAATTTCTGTCTCAGTTATGGGTCTGTTTAGGTTTTCGATGTCTTCCTGGTTCAATTTAGGCAGGTTGCATGTGTCCAGGAATCTATCCATTTCTGATAGGTTTCCCTGTTTGCTGGCATACAAGTCCTTGTAGTAATTTCTGATGATTCTTTTTATGTCTGTGGTGTCTGTTGTTACATTTCCTTTTTCATCTATGATTTTATTGATTTGGGTCTTTTCTCTTCTTTTTTTAGTTAGTTTGGCCGATGGGGTGTCAATTTTGTTTATTTTTTCAAAAAACCAGCTCCTCGTTTGGCTGATTTTTTGGAATGTTTTTCTTGATTCAATCCTGTTGATTTCATCTCTGATTTTAATTATTTCTCTTCTCCTACTAGATTTGGGTCTGGTTTGCTGTAGGTTTTCTAGATCCTTGAGGTGAATAGAAAGCTCATCTATTTGGTGCCTTTCCAATTTCTTGATGTAGGCACCTATTGATATAAACTTTCCTCTTAACACTGCTTTTGCTGCGTCCCATAAGTTTTGGTATGTTGTGCTGTTATCCTCATTTACTTCCAGAAAGTTTTTGATTTCTCTTTTGATTTCTTCTATGACCCATTGTTCTTTCAGGAGCATGTTGTTCAATCTCCATGTGTTTGCGTATGCTCTAGGGATTCCTGAGTTGCTAATTTCCAACTTCATTCCTTTATGGTCTGAGAAGCTGCATGGTATGATTCTAATTCTTTTGAATTTGCTGAGACTTGCTTTATGGCCTAGTATGTGGTCAATCCTAGAGAAGCTTCCATGTACTGCTGAGAAGAATGTAAAATCTTTAGCTGTAGGATTGAAAGTTCTGTATATATCTGTTAGATCCATTTGGGCTATAGTGTCGTTTAAATCTACTGTATCCTTGTTGATCTTCTGTCCTATTGATCTGTCTATTTCTGAGAGTGGAGTATTGAAGTCCCCCAGTACTATTGTATTGGGGTCTAAGTCTCCCTTTAAGTCCCTTTACAAATCTTTTAGATAAACCGGTGCCCTGTAGTTAGGTGCATATACATTGATAATTGTTATATCTTCCTGTTGAATTGATCCCTTAATCATTATGTAGTGTCCCTCTTTGTCTCTCTTAACGGTTTTTGTGGTAAAGTTTATGTTGTCCGATATTAAGATGGCTACGCCTGCTCTTTTTTCATTTCTGTTGGCATGGTATATCTTTTTCCAGCCTTTCACTTTCAGTCTGTATGGATCTTTGTTGGAAAGATGTGTTTCTTGTAAGCAGCAAATAGATGGGTTTTGTTCCTTAACCCAATCAGCCAAACGGTGTCTTTTAACTGGACAGTTCAGGCCATTCACGTTCAATGTGACTAATGATAAGTGGTAACTTTGCCCTGCCATTTGCCAAAGATAAGTTCTAATATATGCTTTGAATTCCCTGTGATCTTTTGCTGTGAGGTTTCCTTCCTTTACCTTCTTTCATATTGATGACCGTGTTTCTGTGTTTCTGTGTGCAACACATCTTTAAGCATCTTTTGCAGGGCTGGACGAGTGGCAACAAATTCTTTCAATTTCTGTTTGTTATGAAAAGTCTTTATTTCACCTTCATTCACAAATGATAGCTTTTCAGGATATAATATTCTGGGCTGGCAGTTGTTCTCTCTTAGTACCTGGGCTATATCTCGCCATTCCCTCCTAGCTTGTAGAGTTTCTGATGAGAAGTCAGCTGTGAGTCTGATTGGAGATCCTCTGAGAGTAATCTGACGTTTCTCTCTTGCACATTTTAGGATCTTTTCTTTATGTTTCACTGTGGAGAGTTTAATTACAACGTGTCGTGGTGAGGATCTCTTTTGGTCGTGTTTATTAGGGGTTCTGTGAGCTTCCTGTACTAGGATTTCTCTGTCCTTCTCCAAACCTGGGAAATTTTCTGCTAATATCTCACTAAAAAGGCCTTCTAATCCTTTCTCCCTCTCCATGCCTTCAGGAACTCCTAGAACCCGAATGTTGGGTTTTTTAATAGTATCCTGAAGATTCCCGACAATATGTTTTAGATTTCTAATTTCCTCGTCTTTTCTTTGGTCTGACTGTATCCTTTCCTGTTCTCTGTCTTCTAAGTCCGATATTCTCTCTTCTGCTTCTCCCATTCTGTTTGTAAGGCTCTCTATTGTGTTTTTCATTTGATCTATTGAATTCTTCACTTCAGTCACTATCCCAGTTTCCTGTTGTACTAGTTGTTTCATTTCATTTTGATTCCTCCTTAGTATTTCATTTTCACGAGAGAGATTTTCTATCTTGTCCATTAAGGATTTCTGTAGTTCAAGAATTTGTTTTTGAGAACTTCTTAATGTTCTTATCAATTTTTTGAGATCTGCTTCTTGCATTTCTTCTATCTCATCATCCTCATAATCTTGAATTGGGGTGTCTTTTTCATTTGAGGGCTTCATGGTGACTTCCTTGTTTTTATTACCTTGGTTTTTGCGTTTGTTATTTGGCATATTGGAGATATTTGGTTTCTTCACTGTGGTGCTTTTTCTTGTTATCCTATGACTCTAGATTAAGTGGACTATCTGTTTTTGATGGAGCCTTAGGGCTTGAGATGGGTGTGGCCTGAGAGCTCTGTTTGGTGTGCCAAAGGTGACACTCCCAGGTTAGGCGTGGTAAACCTCTCTCTCTCTCTCTCTCTCTCTCTTTTTGATTCAAAAGGGAAGTTATTCTGCACAGCTGAACGAAGTTGGAGGTAGTTAGCAGGCAAATGATATACCCACAGGAGCCAGAGATCGGAAGCTCTTTCCCAAGGACCACACAGGGAATCTGTTTGGCCCTCAGAGTGGGCTCAAATTCTCCTTCAGTCTCCCACTGGGTTGCCAAAGTTATGGAATTGTAGCGTCTCTGGAGAGTGCTCACGTGAATTCCGTGAGTTCTCTCCCCCACCGTCTCTTTTTTCACAGTCTCAGTTCAGTAGCACCACAAATTTACTAGGTCCTAATCTCCTGTTAATTCGCCCCGCCCAGAGTCAGGTTTTTCTGCTAGGCTCAGGGCCAGTGCAGACCTGAGGTCGCTCTGCTTATGACGTATGTCCAAGATGGCGCCTGCTCTTTGTCTCGCTCGCCCTTGAGAGGTGAGCGGAGAGAGAGAAACCCGTGTCCGTACCAGTCACCCTTTTTTTTCCCCTCTCTCTTCCATTTAGCTTGGTGAAGTCCCCCCCCCCCCCGGGGGTCGTTCCCTCTAGTCTCCTCTCTCCGCTTGCCTGCCGGTGTCTCGGGTTATTGAGGTTCGGCTCACCTCGCGTTCCAGCGCTGGTGTGTTGAGTCTGCCGCTGGTGTCCTGAACTGTGGGCTCCCACGCTCTCCACGCAGCTCTGCTCCCCTTCCAGTGCTGATGTGTGGACTCGGAGCCCTGGACGTCCCAAGTCTCCCCACTGTTGCACTCCCCTTCGAGCACTTGCGCGCAGACCCTGCAGCTTTATGTTATCCCTCTTAGTATTTTTTTTTGTTTGCTCTGCTTAATACTTTTGGTGGAATACTGTAATCAATACACAGTTATTCTTAAGTGCTGAAACTTAACTGAAAAGTGATCGCTGTTAAATATAAAAGTGGGAATAAGAGAGGGAAGAGATGTGCTATTCGGACATGCTCAAGCTGACTTACCTCAAACGGTAGAGTTAGAAACATACCAGGGGATTCCAATTCAATCCCATCAAGGTAGCATGTACCAATGCCATCTCACTAGACCCAGCGATCAATTTCTGTTCACAATTGATCATAATGATAGGACTAAGAACCAAAGGAATCACATAAACAAGAATAGTGTCTGCAAATACTAGCTGATAGAATCAAAAAGGGAGAGAATGATCCAACATGGGAAGTGAGATACACAGCAGACCCATAGAATGGCAGATGTCCTAAACAGCACTCTGGCCTCAGAATCAGCCCTTAAGGCATGAGGATCTGGCTGAAAAGCCCATGAGTGTATTTCAGGCATGGAAAGCCAAGACACTCTGGGGGGGGGGGAACCTAAATGGAAGATCTCTGCGAGTGAGATCCCAGTGGAAAGAATGGGTCATCAAAGGAGGTACCTTTCTCTGAAGGGAGGAGAGAACTTCCACTTTGACCATGGCCTTGTCTAAATATGATCAGAGTCAGTGAACTCAGGGGGCTTCCATAGCCTTGGCAGCTCATGACACGAGCCTAGGGTGATTACTGATGCCATAAACAACAGTGTCAATTTGTTAAGTCAACAACAGAAGTCACTGTGCACTTACTCCTCATGTAGGATCTTTGTCCTTAGTGTGCTGTACATTGAGATTTAATGCTATAACTAGTACTCAAACAGTATTTTTCACTTTATGTTTCTGTGTGGGAGCAAACTGTTGAAATCTTTACTTAATGTATGCTAAACTGATCTTCTGTATATAAAGAGAATCGAAAATGAATCTTGATGTGAATGGAAGGGGAGAGGGAGTGGGAAAGGGGAGGGTTGCGGGTGGGAGGGACGTTATAGGGGGGAAGCCATTGTAATCCATATTCTGTACTTTGGAAATTTATATTCATTAAATAAAAGTTAAAAAAAAAAGAAAGTAAATCCTCGGGGCCGGCGCTATGGCGTAGCAAGTAAAGCCGCTGCCTGAAGTGCTGACATCCCATATGGACACCAGTTCAAGTCCCAGCTGCTCCTCTTGTGATCCAGCTTTCTGCTGTGGCCTAGGAACGCAGTAGAAGATGACCCAAGTCCTTGGGCCCCTGCACTCACGTGGGTGACCCGGAAGAAGCTCCTGGTTCCTGGCTTTGGATCGGCCCAGCTCCGGACATTGTGGCCATTTGGGGAGTGAACCAGCGGATGGAAGACACCTCTCTTTCTGCCCCTCTTTCTCTCTCTGTATAACTCTGACTTTCAAATAAATAAATAAATCTTAAAAAAAGAAAGAGGACCCTAAATGTTCTCACTACAAGAGAGGATAGCTGTATGAGGTCGTGGATACATTAGCTTGATTGTGGTATTTATTTGACAGAGTATACATTTATGTTTATATGAAAATATTACAGTGTATACTCTAAATATGTAAAATCTTTATTGGTCAGTTATGCCTCAATAAATCTGGGGGAAAACCCATTAACTTAGATTTCTTGGGCTGGAGAGCACCAACTTGTTCTCAAAACCAAAACAATCTCTCAGCCCACACAATTCTATAGATTATGAAGCATGTTCACATTGCAGCCGCATAGCAACTATGTGAGATAAATATTACTATCTATCTATCTATCTATATAGACAGGCAGAGTTAGAGAGAGAGACACACAGAGAAAGGTCTTCCTTCTGTTAGTTCACCTCCCAAATGGCCGCTACAGCCGGTGCGCTCCACCAATCCAAAGCCAGGAGCCAGGTGCTTCCTCCTGGTCTCCCATGTGGGTGCAGGGTCCAAGGACTTGGGCCAACCTCCACTGCCTTCCCGACTATCCCCATTTT
The DNA here is from genome assembly GCF_964237555.1 of Oryctolagus cuniculus. Classification (NCBI taxonomy): domain Eukaryota; kingdom Metazoa; phylum Chordata; class Mammalia; order Lagomorpha; family Leporidae; genus Oryctolagus; species Oryctolagus cuniculus. The sequence continues at coordinate 54,639,762 of NC_091453.1, read as the reverse complement.
TATAGAAAACAAAATGAAGGCATAGAGAGGGAAATGATTCTCCCAAGGTCACACAACTTGTTCCTTGTAGAACCAGTACTCAAACCCAGGTCTCAAATACTTTGCTTATTGTCACCACCACAAACTGCCACCTCCACTACATCACTCAGATGTAGAAATCTGTTAACTGCCCAACTTGATTCAAAGAGGCAAATTGAGACTACTGTGTAGAAATACCAATCAGAATATAAAAAACATAATTTTGTGAGAAAGCAGTTGAATACATTACCAAAAAAGAGACCTTTTGCTTATGTAAGAACTTTCTGCACTTTCCATTTGCATATAAAACTGAAAATGGACCTAAGCTGTTGTCATTGCAAACAAGCAGGTGGTTAAGAGATTCTGGACTGTCAGTTAAGATATATGAATTAACGTTTTAAATGAAAAAAGAATCTTTGCTATGTCAAGAAGTAATGTTTCAGCCAGCGCCGCGCCTCAATAGGCTAATCCTCTGCCTGCGGCACTGGCACACCAGGTTCTAGTCCCGGTTGGGGCGCCGGATTCTGTCCCGGTCGCTCCTCTTCCTGTCCAGCTCTCTGCTGTGGCCAGGGAGTGCAGTGGAGGATGGCCCAAGTCCTTGGGCCCTGTACCCGCATGGGAGACCCGGAGAAGCATCTGGCTCCTGGCTTCAGATCAGTGCGGTGCATCGGCCGCAGCGCGCCGGCCGCAGTGGCCATTGGGGGGTGAACCAACGGCAAAGGAAGACCTTTCTCTCTGTCTCTCTCTCTCACTGTCCACTCTGCCTGTCAAGAAAAAAAAAGAGTAATGTTTCAAAGCATTAGGAGAAATTAACCACACCTTTGCACTATAATATATGCATTCTGCACATTGGGCCTTGCACTGAGGTTGTGTTTTCTTATCTTACAGCTTATTGAACTATAAGCTAACTACTTGAAAACAGAGGGTGCACCTTCCGCATTTGGGTCCCCTATGGTGTAATTTATATGGACTTTGTGTATAATAGACACCAGATAAATAATGACTTGTTCAGTGAATCAATTGGATTTTTTATTGGCTACAACTTAAAGGAATGATTCTCATCCTGCTTATTTTTGTTAAGTGAAGTGAGAAGGCCACCTTTCCCCTCTCAGAGTGAAAAATCAATCATAGAGTAAAATTAAGTTTATAAATCTAACTCAACAGCTAAATTCTCTAGCAACCAGAACTGGGTGTCACTCATGATTTTTTAAAAGTCCCTGCCCTTTTTTGTTTCTTTATGTAAGAACAATAAACAAAATTGTATGGAATAGTTTTTTTTTTTAAAGATTCTTTTAATTGGGGCCAGGTTTGTGGCCTAACAGGGAAAGCCACCGCCTGTGGTGCCAGTATCCCACATGGGTGCTGATTTGAGTCTCAGCTGCTCCTCGTCCAATTCAGCTCCCTGCTAATGCACCTGGGAAATCAGCCGAAGATGGCCCAAGTACTTGGGGTGCTGCACCCACTTGGGACATCCGGATGAAGCTCTTGGCTCCTGACCCTGGGTATTATGGCCATTTGGGGAGTAAACAAGCAAGTGGAAGATTTCTCTTGCTGTCTCTCCTCTCTCTGTAACTCTGACTTTCAAATAAAACATCTTTCTAAAAACAGATGCTTTTAATTCAAAAAGCTCTGAATGGTGTAAAACTTTAGTAGTTCCAAATGTTAATGATCATTTGTGGTCTGCACCCTAAAAATAACCATTTTCTAAATATAAACTTTTAATTTCAGAATAGTTTTAAATTTACAAAACAAATATTGTGAAGTAGTACAGAGTTCCCATATACCCCACACCCAGCTTCCTGTATTAGCAACATCTTAAATTAGTATGATATATTTGTCACAATAAATTGCTCAGATTCCCTTATTATTAGCATCTCATATTAGTGTGATATATATGTCAGTAACTATTATTGATCACATTATCTGAAAATGGTTAGTTCAGTTAATTCCTATTACAATTAATTTTATAGATACTTAAAACCGAGCTTCAGTTAATTTAAGGAGTTTTCCTAAGGGCACGAGGTATCTGAACCCCAATACTACTGATGCCAGAGACAGTGACTTCGACTATGTTATATTCTTCTCAAAGACTTGCTTGAGATTTTCTACACCTGTGGGAAAGCCACCATGTGTGGGAAATTGACCCTTAAAAGGAAAGATAGATGCATAAAAATCAATTGAATGATCTGTAATGGAAAACATGTCTGTTCCGATTGTATGAAGGGTGTGTGGGAGGGTGTCTTCAAAAAGTTCATGGAAATGTAGATTCCCTTTCAATTCCATTTTCCACGTACTTTCTGAGATACTGAAGGAGATTGTAACTTTAGAAATGGTTTACAAATCTGTGATTAAACCAAAAAGTGAACAATAGGGTTTTTTTGTTTTGTTTTGTTTTGTTTTAAAAGGGTATTTACTAAAGGCACATTGTTTCTGACCTGATGGTTATTTTTCCAATGCAGGGTACTATTTGTACTTTTTGGTTCGTACTAAGAACTGTTATTAATACTATATCGGAAAATGACATGTTTTTTCCTCCTTTAGGTCTGTCATTTTAAAACAGTTCCTGCATTCTTGAGTGTGTGCTTTTAAATTTGTCATTTGGTCCCAATTCTTATTATGGAAGCCATCTCTGCCTTTGCAATGAAAGGCATTGAAAATGTGATTTGATTAACAAATGTGCTTTCTGGTAAGGCAGATTTTATTTAAAGTAAATATATTTAAATCACAGGTTAGGAAGACTTGATTTCCTAGAACCATAAAATATTGGCATTGAAAGGGAAATTAGAGGTCATTGAGACCAACCCTCCATCTGACTCATGAATCAGATTATTAACTACAACATCCTTGACATTTTTCTTGGGAAAGTGCTTTCTTGTTGTTTGCTGTAGCCTTAATGCAGGTTCTTCAACTCAGCAGTAGATATGGGCTTCATTTTAGAAGGTACACACTAATACACTTTAAAGCAATGACTCATTTTTTTACTCTCTTCAGATTAATTTTGCATCTATCTCAGGAAGCTAAATAATGAATTTTTTTTATTTGCCAAAGCTAATGGAAGCAGATATCTGTGATGCCATTGGGAGGCAAATCATCTACTATTCATCAGGCTAATCAAGAATATTGGTGAGTTATTTTCTGCTGGACTGTATTTAAAAAGGAAATTAAAGTATTTCATGTCAACAAAAACAACCAACTTATTCCACAATCTTTTCTATTGCTAAAGCACCCATAATTATTCTAATAAGATACAAACACAAACTCTCAAATCATTTATTTAATGAAAAGTGTATGTATAGTAACCATAGTTTTAAGTTTTAAGAAAACAAATTCAGTTTTCATCTTCAACTTCTTATCTATCACTTGAAAATAAAGATAAAGATTTTTATATTTTTAAAAGTTATTCTCAAAAATGTATTTGTCCAATGGGAGAAAATATTCCTTCTTCATCTGCATAAGAAACTTGCTAGTGTTAAACCTAGATCCACCACTGTGGTTATCTGAATCCAAAAGATTATACTGTTACTATCCACTTTCCAGTGTATGTCTCTGAAAGCCTCAATAGCAATACTATGTTGTTGAAGGATTTATTATTGACAAATACATCTAAATGCCTACTTTGTACCAAGTGTTGTAGGAGGGACTGTGGTGAAAGATAATTCCAATCCAATCCTGTCCTTAACCTTGAGTTTAGTTAGGAAGCCAGAGATGTAAAAAAAAAAAAAAAAAGCAGTCATAATGCAGTGTTTTGGAACAGAGGATTGGGTACAACATAGGGGACAAATTGACTATCTCCACCTTAAGTCAGAGAAGGGGCTGGCACTGTGGTGCAGCGGGTTAATGCCCTGGCCTGAAGCGCTGGTATCCATATGGGCGCTGGTTCGGACCCGGCTGCCCTACTTCCGATCCAGCTCTCTGCTATGGCCTGAGAAAGCAGTAGAAGATGGCCCAAGTGCTTGGGCCCCTGCATCCGTGTGGGAGACTGGGAAGAAGCTCCTGGCTCCTGGCTTCAAATAGGCACAGCTCTGGCTGTTGCGTCCAATTGGGGAGTGAACCAGAGGATGGAAGACCTCTCTCTCTCTCTGCCTCCCCTTTCTCTGTGTAACTCAGACTTTCAAATAAATAAATACATCTTTAAAAAAAAGAATTCAGAGAAGTCTTCACAAAGGAACTGATTTGTGAATTGGGCATATGAATAGATAGGAGCTCACTGAGTGGAGAGGGTGGGAAGGACATGCCAAGCAAAGAAAAAAAGGCCTGGGGGCATGATTAGAGGGTACACATGTGACATGGTAAGAGACAAGGCTGAAAGGATGGATCAGAGAACACTTTTCCCATCAGTATTGAGATGTCATGACTAGTCTTTCAGTGAGGCAATAGTAGGATCAGTTTTGAATTTTTTACAAAAGATCATGCCAGTGATATGGAGGATTAAGTAAGAGTCAACAAGACTAAAAGCAGAGAAAGTGGTAATGGTTCTACAGGAGTCCAGAATGAAGGACTGATCCAGAGCAGTGGTAGTAGGAGTAAAAGGGAAAGGGGCATATTCGACAGAGATTTCTGAGAGAGAGTAGAATTGGCTGAGGTATATGAGAGAGGCAAGAGCGGCTGAGATTTTCGGGGGACAGGGCAGAACTGCAGGCAAAGTAACAAGATGCATTTGAGGCATACACATTGGCCCCCTGTGCTTATTGAATAAGTATCTACTTTCTAAGCTAGACCCTGTGTTAGATGCTGAGGATGACAAGATAAGCAAGATTTAGTCTCAGCCCCTCAAATGTTCAGGGCATACTGAGAATTATGCAGAGATTTTCTGAGATTCCCTCAAACACTGAAGTCATCTCCCTATTACCCTTGAGGTTAATTCAAGATCTAGTAGGAAGTTTTGAAAAGCAGAGATCATTGTCTTTTTTTTTTTTTTTAAATTATTTATGTGTTTATTTGAAAGAATTACAGAAAGAGAGAGAAAGAGACCTTCCATCCTCTGGTTCACTCCCCATATGGCCTCAATGACCAGGGCTGGGCCAAGTTGAAGCCAAGGGCTTCATCCAAGTCTCCCACGTGGGCACAGTGGCACAAGCACTGGAGCCATCTTCTGCTGCTTTCCCAAGCATATTAGCAGGGAGCTGGACCGGAAGTGGAGCAGCTGGGACTCAAACCAGCACAAACATGGGCTGTCAGCACCACAGGGCTTAACCCACCACACCACAATGCCAGCCCTGAGATCATTGTCTTTCTATTTTATTTTATTTTAGGGGCTGGCGCTGTGGCATAGTGGGTAAAGTCACCGCCTGCAGTGCCGGCATCCCATATGTGCACTAGTTCGAGTCCTGGCTGCTCCTCTTCCAATCCAGCTCTCTACTATGGCCTGGGAAAGCAGTAGAAGATGGCCCAAGTGCTTGGGCCCCTGCACCCATGTGGGAGACTGGGAAGAAGCTCCTGGCTCCTGGCTTCAAATAGGCACAGCTCTGGCTGTTGCATCCAATTGGGGAGTGAACCAGCAGATGGAAGACCTCTCTCTATATATATCTCTGTCTCTCTGTCTCTCTGTCTGTCTGTCTTTGTGTGTGTGTGTGTGTGTGTGTCTCCTCTCTGTGTGTAACTCAGACTTTCAAATAAATAAAGAAGTTTTTTAAAAAAGAAATACCTAATTTTATTTAAGTTATACAAGTTTCATGTATTTCGTATATACAGATTTAGAATGGTCTTTCTAACTTCAGGTCCTCCTAAAATGAAATTCCCATGCACAGAGACTTCAGCTTTATCTACCATTGCTTTACAATTTTACCACAAGAAGTAAGCTATTGGTTTGGATTAGAAAGGTTTGTTTCATATAGATTTTACCTTTCTTTTGGGAGAAAAGAATTCTGCTTACAACAGCTAAAATATGTCATTAGAGTGCTTGTATCCCCTGCATAGACTACTTTCTTTCTTTCTTTTGTTTAGCATTCCTTATTTTCCCTTTCTGTGTGAGTAATGGAAGGTCTGAAGGCAGAGAGGACTTCAAGAATGTGCCTACTGAGTGACTTAGACTGTTATACTTGCTGTTATAGCAAATAGTGTCTCTCTTTTCTTTAAAAAAATGTTTATTTTCTTACCCTTCTTTTCTTATACTTTTATTTCTTCTCAATTGATACAGAAAAGGAATTTTAGAAAAATCTAACACTGTTTCAGGATAAAAACACTCAAAAACTAGAAATAGGAGGAAAGTTCTTCAACATTGATAAAGGCCTTATATGAAACACCCACAGCTAACATCACACTCAATGGTGAAGGTCTGAAAGCTTTTCCCCCAAGATAAGTAACAAGACAAAGATGACCACTTTTACTACTTCTATTCAACATTGTAATGGAAGTTCTATACAGAGCAATTGTACAAAAAAAGGAAGAAAGAAAAAAAAAGCATCAAAATTCAAAAGGAAGATGTAACACTATCTCTATTCACAGATGACATGATCTTCTATCAAGAAACTCTAAAGAATCCACAAAAAAATTTAGCAATGATGTAGAATACAATATCAACAATCAATCAGAAATCATTGGTATTTTTATTGCTAACAATAAACAGTACAAGAATGAAATTAAGAAAACAATTCTATTTGTAATTGCATCAAAATAGTAAAATATGTAATTTCATTAAAAATGTATAAAGCTTATATTCTGAAAGCTACAAAGCCTTGCTATAAAAACATGAAAGAAACCTTGATAAATAAAAGATAGATTTAAGATGGCAATACTGCCCAAGTTGAAATGTAAGTCCCTATCAAACTATCAAAATCTCTGTTAAATTCCTTACAGAAATTTAAAAAAAACTAATCCTAACATTCATATGGAAATTCAATGGACCAAGAATAACCAAAACATTCTTGACAATGGAAAAAATTAGAGAATTCACACTTCCCTGATCTCAAAATTTACTACAGGAGCCTCAAGTGATTACTGACATTATAAGTAAGAGTGTTAATTGTTGAATCAACAACAAGAGTCTTGTGCACTTGCTCCCCATGTAGAACCTCTGTTCTTAATGTGTTGTACTATGAGAATTAATGGTCAAACTAGTCTTCAAACAGTACTTTATACTATATGTGTGTGTGGGTGCAAACTGTTGAAATCTTTATAGTATATACTAAGTTGATCTTTCATATATAAAGATAATTAAAAATGAATCTTAATGAAGAATGGGATGGGAGAGGGAGTAGGAGACGGGATGGTTTGTGGGTGGGAGGGTGGTTATGGGGGGAAAAACCGCTATAAACCAAAAGTTGTACTTTTTTTTTTTTTGACAGGCAGAGTGGACAGTGAGAAAGATAGAGAGAAAGGTCTTCCTTTTGCCGTTGGTTCACCCTCCAATGGCCAACACGGCCGGCACGCTGCGGCCGGCGCACTGCGCTGATCCGAAGCCAGGTACCTGGTGTCTATCCTGGTCTCCCATGGGGTGCAGGGCCCAAGCACTTGGGCCATCCTCCACTGCACTCCCTGGCCACAGCAGAGAGCTGGCCTGGAAGAGGGGCAACCGAGACAGAATCCAGTGCCCCGACTGGGACTAGAACCCAGTGTGCCGGCGCCACAAGGTGGAGGATCAGCCTAGTGAGCCGCGGCGCTGGCCAAAAGTTGTACTTTTGAATTTTATATTTATATTTATTAAATAAAAGTTTTCTAAAAAGAAAAACTTACTACAAAAGTTAGAACAATCAAGACACCATCGTATTGATTATAGGATAGAAATTCAGATCAGTGAAATATTATTGAGAGTCCAGGAAAAAAAAAGAACCTCATACATTTATGTTCACCTTTTTTTAAGATTTTGTTTATTTATTTGAGTGGTAGAATTACAGACAGACAGAAGGAGAGACAGAGAGAAAGGTCTTCCATCCAGTGATTCACTCCCCAAATGGTTGCAACGGCCACAGCTGGGCTGATCCGAAGGCAGGAGCCAGTAACTTCTTCCGGGTCTCCCATGTGGGTACAGGGGCCCAAGCACTTGGGCCATCTTCTACAGCTTTCCCAGGACATAGCAGAGAGCTGGGTTGGAAGAAGAGCAGCCAGGACTAAAACCAGCACCCATATGGGATGCTGGCACTGCAGGTGGAAGCTTAGTCTACAATGGCACAGCGCCAGCCCCTCACCTGTTTTCAACAAGGATGCCAAGATAATTCAGGGGGCTGGTTCTGTGGTACAGTAGCTTAAAGCCCCAGCCTGCAGCCCTGGCATCCCATGTGGGTACTGGTTTGAGTTGTGGCGGCTGCACTTCCAATCCAGCTCCCTTGTAATGTGCCTGGGAAAGCAACAGAGAATGGCTCAAGTCATTGGGCCTCTGCATCCACATGGGAGACCCGGAAGAAACTCCTGGCTCCTGGCTTCAGCTCAGCTCAGCTCTGATCATTTCAGCCATTTGGAGAGTGAATCAGTGGATGGAAGACCTCTCTCTCTCTGCATGTCTACATATCTCTGTAACTCTTTTTTTTTTTTTTGGTTCCAAAAAGGATTTTATTATGCAGTGGGGAAGTCACACTTCTAATTCACACAACACACTGGACAAGCCCACCATCCAAGGTTCCCCACGTACCGCCGGTGCTCCTCGCGAAGTGTCAGCCACGGAAGGGGGATTCTCACGGTATCCTGACGGGTGGTGCTCAGAGCAGAAGAACGCAGGTTTGAAGGGCGGGTAGAGTCTTGGCTCCCAAAGAGCAGGGCTTCAGCGTCAGGCGATCCCAGAGCCCCGGAGGCGTCAGGTGGGCGCGGGCTGGCTGGGAGAACTCTCGCGGGAAGGTCTGAGTGAGTGGGTTTTTTTTTTAACTTTTATTTAATGAATATAAATTTCCAAAGTACGATTTATGGATTACAATGGCTTCCCCCACATACCGTCCCTCCCACCCACTACCCTCCCCTTTCCCACTCCCTCTCCCCTTCCATTCACATCAAGATTCATTTTCGATTAACTTAATATACTATCTCTGTAACTCTTACAAATAAATGAAAAATAAATCTTTTTTATATTTATTTATTTATTTTTATTTATTTTTTTTTTTTGACAGGCAGAGTGGACAGTGAGAGAGAGAGACAGAGAGAAAGGTCTTCCTTTGCCATTGGTTCACCCTCCAATGGCCACTGCGGACAGCGCGCTGCGGCCGGCGCACCGCGCTGATCCGATGGCAGGAGCCAGGAGCCAGGTGCTTTTCCTGGTCTCCCATGGGGTGCAGGGCCCAAGCACCTGGGCCATCCTCCACTGCACTCCCTGGCCACAGCAGAGAGCTGGCCTGGAAGAGGGGCAACCGGGACAGAATCCAGTGCCCCAACCGGGACTAGAACCCGGTGTGCCGGCGCCGCTAGGCGGAGGATTAGCCTAGTGAGCCGCGGTGCCGGCCGAAAAATAAATCTTTTTTTAAAAACATTATTCAATGAGGGAAAGAATAGTGCTCTCCACACATGTGCTGAGACAACTGGATATCCATCTACAAAAGAATAAGGTTGGACACATATATCACACCATATAAAAACATTAACTCAATCTTTCATCTAGATCCTTTAAGAGATCAACCTGGCACTGGCATTGTAGCACAGCAGGTTAAGCCATCATCTGATATGCCCATATCATATCAATGACAGTCCAAGTACTGGCTGCTCCACTTCAAGTCCAGCTGCTTGCTAATATGCCTGAGTGAGCAGTGCAAGATGACCTGAGTGCTTGGTTCCCTGCCACCCAAATGGGAGACCTGGATGGAGTTCTAGGCTTCTGGTTTTGGCCTGGCCCAGCCCCATCTGTTGCAATCATTTGGGGAGTGAACCAGCAGATGGAAAATATCTCTCTCTCTCCTTCTCAATCTCCCTCTCTCTACTTGCAACTCTGCCTTTAAACTAAATACATAAACAAATATTTTAAAAAATCATCCCATTGGTCCTCTACACATGTCTATCTCCTATGCTAAATACTATGTGCTTAAGATGAGAATTCCTGCTCTATTCCATAACTGATATAATCTTTATTTAATCATTCATACATTATTTACTCTGCACCTATCTTTTGCCAGGCCCTTACCTAGGCACTGAGAGGTGAACACAGTATAATTCCTGCCCTCATGGAGCTTCTGGGCTGTTTTTGGTACCTGAGTGAAAGTTGATTCAAAAAGAGGACATAAATCATAGCAGAACTTTAAAAATATTAATGCAAAATATACAAATTTTTAATTGTTCAATGCTAAACATTTTCCAGATATTTTTCTTTTCTTTTTTCAGGTATTTTTCTTCTTATTCTTTGATCACTTTTTATGACAATTGTGTAATAGTATATTCTAGTGGATAAAAGAATAGTTCAGTCTTTCTTATATGAACATTAATGGCAATGTGATTGATTATTAGGTTCACAAATGTTTCTCTGGAGGTTTCTAACAACCAGCATCAGAAGACTCATTCTTATCCACTTGGTTCATAATTCCTGGTGAAGAAAGTTTTCCTGGAAGCCATTCCTACCAGAGTTTATTGAGAGGGACAGATGACAAATAAGAAATTAAATGATTTATTATTTTTGTTCTATAGTAAAAGTGTAGGCTGATGTGACAAGACATGATAGGAAACCCACAGATTGGATCCAACCAAGGCCAAGGAATCAGGAAAGCTTCCTTCAGGGTGTTATATCTCAGCTGCATTTTAGAGCCTGTAGAGGAGTTAACTACACAAAGGGGATTAAGGCAGAGAAATTAGTTTTTCAGACAGAGTATATAACATTCATTCATTCATTTATTTATTTGACAAATATTCATTAAGCAGTTAACCATGTATTGGATATTGTTCCAGGTGATGATGATACAGTAGTGAACAAAACAAACAAAATCTATGTTTTCATGTTGCTCACCTTTCAGTGGGGGAGATGCAGAGAGAAAGCAACAAATATATAAAATACTTGGTATGTTAGGTGATGCTAAGTGTTACAGAGATTTAAAAACAGGCAATGAAGGGTGATAGGGAGTGCTGATGATAGGTATGGGGAAGAGTTGGAATGCAACTTGGAAAATCTAAGGTAAAGAGGTTCCTACTACTTTATAGAAACTGCAAATAGACAAGCATGGCTGTAGGACCAAGAGCAGCTACTTGCCCTGCTGCTAGTACTAGCACTATCTTCTGTTTGTGTGGCACTTTGTTTTCATGTACATCATTTCACGCACTGTCCAGTCTTGCCCAGTCCTTGCCAGCACAGCATTGTCGACCCTTCTTCACCAAAAGCTTTTGATTCACCGTGTTGTGGGGACAGTTTCCATGGGAACACGCCTTCAACTTTATAATAGAAGTCAATAGAGAATTAGAGAACTAGGATTCTCTTTACAGAAATGTGTTTGTAGCCAACTTCTATGGGTCGCAAACGTATTTGTGGAAATTAATATCTCAAGGCTTTAAATTCTAGCTGATTAGGTCAGACAAAGGTGTTTTCTGGGGAAAGGCAATGTTCCGTGATTTCCGCCAGGCAAGGAAGCAGTGGATGTGGCTTTCATAGGAAGCAATAGGTATGCTGAATGCTTGGAAGTCTTGTCTCTGTAACAAATAGGCAAGTTGAAGCTTATCTGGTATTTTATTTTTATTTTTGTTGAGAATGAGTTCATACTGTATTTCCAGGATGAGTTTTGGTCACACCTGCTACATTGCATGGTACTCAAGGAAAAGTGCTGAGAAACAGTATACATATTAGAGTTTAAAGGGAATGAGAGGAGGGAGACATCATAGTTACTCAATAAACATCTTTTCATCTGGTTTTGTCATTTGCTACCTCTAGGAGCTTGACTAAGTCTGAGTCTCAGTTTCCACATCTTTAAAATAAGAATGGGAGGAGGCCAGCACTGTGGCGTACTAGTGCATCCAAATGGGTGACAGTTTGTGTCCCAGCTTCTCCACTTCCTATCCAGCTCTCTGCTAATGGCCTGGGAAAGCAGTGGAAATGGCCCAAGTGCTTGGGACTCTGCCACACAGGTGGGAGACCTGGATGAAGCTCCTAGCTTGTGGCTTCAGCTTGGCCCAGCCCCAGCTACTGCAGACATTTGGGGAGTGAATCAGCGGATATCTGACTTTCAAGTAAAATGAAAATAAGTAAATCAAAATGTTTGAAAGATGTCACTTGTAATACCTGCATCTCATATTGGAGAGTCTGGGTTCAAATCTCAGCTCAGCTCCTGATTCCTGCTTCCTGCTTATTCACACCCCAGGAGGCAGCAGGTGATGGGCTCAAGTAGTTGAGTCTCTGCTACTCAGGTGGGAGACTCAGATGGAGTTCCCAGATTCCAGCTTCAGCCTGGCCCATCCAAGGCTGTTGCAGGTATTCACCAATAATGCAGGCATTAACCAGTGGATAGAAGTATGCTCTCTTTCTCTCAAATAAAATAAATGTTAAAATTTAAAAATGAATAAAACTGGGGACCAGCATTGTGGTACAGCAGGTTAAACCACAGCCTGTGATGCCAGCATCCCACTTGAGTGTTGGTTCGTGTCCCAGATACTCCACTTCTTATCCAGCTACCTGCTAATGACCTGAGAAAAGCAGTGGAATATGGCCCAAGTACTTGGGCTCTGCCACCCACATGAGTGGTCTGGATGAAGCTCCTGCCTCTAGCCTGGCTCAGCCCTGGCCATTTTGGCCATTTAGCGAGTGAACCAGCAGATAGAAGATCTTCCTCTCTCTGTGTCTTCCCCTCTGTAACTCTTTCAACCAAATAAATCTAGATGCCAGAGTCGCTGGTGGTAGTTTTACCTGCTACACCACAACAGTGACCCTGATAAAACAAAACAAAACCAAAACACACACACACACACACACAAAAGCCAGTACCTAGTACCTAGTAGATAATAAGAGCTCAATAAAGTTTATTGTTTTTCTAAAATATATTCTAAATTCACTTTCTCCTTTACTTCTCACAACACCCTGTGACATGTGTTCTCATTCTTACTTATTTATGTATTTATTTTTTTTAAGATTTATTTATTGGAAAGTCAGAGTTACACAGAGAGAGGACAGCCAGAGAGAGAGAGAGGTCTTCCATCTGCTGGTTCACTCCCCAATTGGCCGCAACAGCCAGAGCTGTGCGGATATGAAGCCAGGGGCCAGGAGCTTCTGGGTCTCCCACGTGGGTGCAGGGGCCCAAGCACTTGGGCCATCTTCTACTGCTTTCCCAGGCCATAGCAGAGAGCTAGACCGGAAGTGGGGCAGCTGGGACACAAACCGGCGCCCATATGGGATGCCAGCACTGCAGGCTGCAGCTTTATCTACTACGCCACAGAGCCGGCTCACTCATTCTTATTTTTTTTAGTGATTTTATTTATTTATTTGAAAAGCAGAGATACAGAATGAGAGGAAGAGAAGGAAGGAGGAAGGGAGGAATGGAGAGAGAGAGAGAGAGGGAGAGAGAGAGCGAGAGCGAGAATCTTCCTTCTGCTGTCTGCTGGTTCATTCTCCAAATGTCTGCATGGGCCAGGGATGGGCCAGGCTGAAGCCTGGAGCTGGGAACTCAGTCTAGGGCTCTCTTGTGGGTGGCAGGAACCCATATACTTGAGCCAACGTCTGCTGCTTTTCAGGTGTACACTAGCCAGAAGCTGCATCAAAAGTGGAATAGTTGAGACTTGAAACAGGAACTCTGATATAGGAGGCAGGAGTCCCAAGAGGTGACTTAACCAGTAAGTGTTACAATTTTAAACATAAATCAACTCCTTTAGTCCTTACAACGACTCTAGGAAATGGATATTTTTATTATTCCTCCTACTTTACAGATGGAGAAACTGGGACTCAGAAATGTTAGGTAATTTTCTCAAGGTTACACAGTAAGTGGCAGAGCCAGGATTAAAATTCCAGTGGTCATGCTCCGAACTCAAAGTAGCGACTCAAAGGGTAAGAGAGTTGATTTCTTGGGGAGGATATGAAATCTAGCTAGTAAATATCAGAAATAGGATTCAAATGAAGCCTGACTCCATAGCCTGTGCTTTTTTCACAATGCAGCCTTGTGACAGCACAGTAATAATAGTAGCTAGCGTTTGTTGACTGCCTATTTACCAAGTACTTTATGTACAAAACCCATAATATTCATATATATACATATAGATATATGTAATATATAGTTATAATAATAACATGTAGATTTTTTTTCCTCATTTGAATCCACAGCTGCCTCATAACCAGAGCTTATGCCTATGCACATTGCTACTATTCTTGTAAAGTGAAAGGGCACAGGTACTTGTTGCTAGTATTGCCTGAGTGAGAGTGCAGGACTAGAAACATCAGCTGTGTACTTTTGGGAACTCAGTTGTTAATTATTTTATTTGAGGATGGTGTCAATTAGCTGTCATCTTCCAACACCTATAATGACCACAATCTGAGCTCACACAGGGGAACATGAGGTCCTCTCCTGTGTAATAGGTTGTCTTCAGGGTCACATCAACCCGGAAACTGAATAAATCTCATGCAGAGACAGTGGTCCTGGTCAGGGTGACCTCATATTAAATGAGAAGCCTGGCAATTGGCCCAGCTTGGTCAGGTTTTTTATTAACTTGTTGTCTGAGCCATGCTTAAGAAAGAACCCACTGTTCTTTGTAGCCATCCCTTAGGAACATTCATCGGTGGGGGCATGGCTGATGTAAGAGTGTGCATGAAATATTCAGCTCAGTCACTTATTTAGACATTTTATTCTTCAAATGTGTGTGCCTGGCACTCTCTGAAGAATGAAGAGACAAAGAGAAGGAAGCAAGCTCTTTATCCTGAAGGAGCTAAGAATTCTCAGTGCAGTGTGAAAGCAGACACATGTCCAAATCCTTATAATACAGGAAGGTAAGTGCTTTAATAGAGATTTATGCTATACAAGGTGCCATAAAAACCCAGAGGATGGGAGGATGGGAAGTCAAGAAAGGCTTCAGTGAGGAAGTAGCATTCAAGCTGCACCTTGACAGATGAGCAACAGATCACCAGACAAGGAAGGAAGGACATTCCAGGCAGAACGAAGAACTTATGCAAAAGCACAGAGGCATGAAAGTACATGTAGCTTTTGGGAACAGGAATTCATTCTGTATTTCTGGTCAGGCTGAACTCTCATCACTCAGTCTGTGACTGAGACCAAGACAATTGCCCCTCTTGGCTTGCATTCTCCTCTGTTAAAAGGTAAGTGTAATAACCATGATGAGGATGATCATTTTATCCACATTATGTATCTCACTATTATTGTATTAGGAGCAAATAAAATGGTTAACATGGGATTCCAGTGCTCTGGGAAGATGTGCATTTAGACATGCTTCCCAACCTTTAACTATCGTAAAGCATCATACACGTGAGCATTGATATTACTGTAAGTCTCATGAGCCAAACCCACAGCCCCACAGGAAAGTTTAACAGCTCAGTTTTCAGTCACCTAACTAGTTTGATGCTATGACTCCTCACTCTATCACTCAGCCTCATGACTGCTTTTCATCAGTTCGTATGGAGGAATATGCAAGTAAGACTTTCCCCTGCACCTGCTCATACATCCAATTCTTACCTTATTAGCTTTTAGTCCCTGAGCCCCAACTGGGGACATATATACTTCAACTGTCCCCTTCTCATTCCACCCTCCCTCATTTTATTCCAGGAGCTTCAGGTAGTGTTTTACTCTCCTTTATTGTAGCGTCTTAATTCTGGCATATGACATCTCAATTGTCAGTTCCAATCACAGTGTCTCCCAGGGTTTGGGGTGGGGGATATTTGGAAGACATCAAACAATAAACCCCCAGGTAATCTGCCTTAACTTACCAGCATTTCAACAAAGAATAAACGGTTGAATTGCTCTTGTGCTTAAAGGATTGGTAGTTATATAGTATTTGGTAAACAGGCATATTTTATGCAGATCTGTGAAATGTGCAGGGAGTATGCACCCTAATTAGTGCTGCATCATAGGAAACTATTTCAGAAAACAAGTAGTAAGTTTCCATGGCCAAGTCCATGGCTCTAAACTCTGTTGAGACTTTGGGTTAGCTAACTTAACCTTGACATAACCCATAAGTAATGCCTATGAGAAGATGACCATATCGGGTCCCATACTTCTCTCTCTCTCTCTCTCTCTCTCTCTCTCTCTCTCTCGATAACTCTAAGCTCATAAGGGACAATACTTACATTTTAATGATTTATGTTTTGCATTACTATGCCTAGCCCCATGTTTGGCAAATATAAGCTCAGTTAATTGAATGAACTAATTATAGCTACTTGAGTGAATCAGTAAATTTGAAAGATATGCTAAGGTTTGGTATAGGATGGCTTGTTTTGAAAACTGTCAAAAAAATCCTTCCTGTTTGGATTATAATACTACAGGGAGTTACAGTTGAGTCCTGGTGATAGGGAAGCTAGTACTTTCTCAGATGTACGCACTTATTCTATATCATAACTTATGGTTAGGTAGTACATTGTTGCTCCCAGTCTGCCTTTTTTTTTTTGACAGGCAGAGTGGACAGTGAGAGAGAGAGACAGAGAGAAAGGTCTTCCTTTTTGCCATTGGTTCACCCTCCAATGGCCGCCGTGTCCTGCGCGCTGCGGCCGATGCACCACACTGATCCAAAGGCAGGAGCCAAGCACTTATCCTGGTCTCCCATGGGGTGCAGGGCCCAAGCACTTGGGCCATCCTCCACTGCACTCCCTGGCCACAGCAGAGAGCTGGCCTGGAAGAGGGGCAACCGGGACAGAATCCGGCGCCCCGACCGGGACTAGAACCCGGTGTGCTGGAGCTGCAAGGCGGAGGATTAGCCTAGTGAGCCACGGCGCCGGCCCCCAGTCTGCCTTTCATAAATATTTTCCTCTTTCCTGTAATTGAAAGGTAAATCAGACACTTTAAAATTTCAGTGATAATTAATTCAGCACCTACTATAGATCAGGCACTTGGATAAGCAATGAGTTGCACAGAGATAAATAAGATATATTTCCTGCCCTTGAAGAGTTTGCCCTCTGATCATACAGACTTTTATTTACATACCTGCATTATAGAAGGGAGAACAAAGTTGTATTAGTCATATTTCCTTTACTGCCATTAAATACCTTGATGCAGGATACATATGAAGGAAAGAGGTTTATTTTGGCTCATAGCTCTGGAGGGCCAAGCCCAGGATCAGGCAGCCCAGTTAGTTTGTCCTCTGATGAGCACAGTGAATAGCAATGGTGGAGCACATGTGGAGGAAGGATCACATATTGAGACAGGAATCAGACACACACACACACACACACACACACACACACCAGAGAGAGAGAGAGAGTCTGGGCCCTACTCAGGCTTTATATTCAACCCTCTTGTGAGAACTACCTTCTTTTTATATATATATATTTTTTTAACTTTTATTTAATGAATATAAATTTCCAAAGTACGATTTATGGATTACAATGGCTTCCCCCACATACCGTCCCTCCCACCCACTACCCTCCCCTTTCCCACTCCCTCTCCCCTTCCCTTCACATCAAGATTCATTTTCGATTATCTTAATATACAGAAGATCAGCTTAGTATACATTAAGTAAGGATTTCAACAGTTTGCTCTCACACAGAAACATAAAGTGAGAAATAATAGATGATTTTTTTTAAATGATGATGAAATCAGATCAGACCTATTGTCATGTTTAATCCCAGTGAGAGTCAAGTTGGGAGTTGATAATTTCTTTTTTTTTTTTTTTTTACAGAGGATCAGTTTAGTATGCATTAAGTAAAGATTTCAACAGTTTGCACCCCCATAAAAACACAAAGTGAAATATATTGTTTGAGTACTCGTTATAGCATTAAATCTCAATACACAGCACATTAAGGACAGAGATCCTACATGAGGAGTAAGTGCACAGTGACTCCTGTTGTTGACTTTACCAATTGACACTCCTGTCTATGGCATCAGTAGTCTCCCTATGCTCCGGTCATGAGTTTCCAAGGCTATGGAAGCCCTCTGAGAGAACTACCTTCTAAGGGCTTTACCTTAGTGGCCTAAGGGCTTCCCACTAAAGCCACCTCCTAAACACCAAGGCTGGGTTAGGTTTCTATCCTCTTAGTACCATTAGCTTATAGCTTTGGATTGTAAACATCTGCATGAGTTCAGTAGCCAAATAGCGTTCAAACCATAGCAGAAGTCAAGCTCTTATCGTCAAAAATATGTAATATGTAAGGTCAAAAGAAAAGAATGTGAATTCAGTCTGGAAGGATGTAGTGGGTTGAATGGTGACCCCCCCAAAAGGATGTGTCCAAGTCCTAACCCCTTATATCTGCAGGTGTAAGCTTACTTAGAAAGAGTATTTGCAGGCAAAATTAAGTGATAGATCTTGAGATAAAATTATCCTAGTTTAACATAGTGGAATCTAAATCCAATGACAAGAGCCTATATAAGAAAATGAGAACTATACAGACAAAGGGAAGACAGTCTTGTGAAGATGGAGGCAGACATTGTAGATTTACTGCCACGAGTCAAGGAACACCAGGAATTACCAGAACCTGGAAGAGGTAAGGAAGGATTCTCACCTGGAGCTCTTGGAAGGAGTATATTCCTGATGACACCTTGATTTTAGGCTTCCAGTCTCCAGAATGATTAAAGTCTAAATTTCTATTGCTTCAAGCCACCAAGTTTGTGATAATTTGTTGTTGTAGCCCTAGGAAAATAATGTAGGAGGATTAAAGAAGGACTTTGGAAAGGATATGACATTTCCACTAGACCTTAAAGGAAGAGAAGGATTCTGATGACTCAAGGCATAGAACGGTTAGTCCAGGCTGCAGGATCAGCCTGAGCAAAGACATGGAGATATAAAGTGGAGAATGTGTGGATGGACTATCAGCTATGTGGAACTGGAAAGACGGGTTGGGGCTGTTGTTGGTGATTATTATCTTAAGGTTTTTGACATTGTCTATTTAGACTTTAAAAAGCCACTAAAGATTTTGGTGGTTTGAAATGGTAAGAGGGGGCCGGCGCCGCGGCTCAATAGGCTAATCCTCCACCTAGCGGTGCTGGCACACCGGGTTCTAGTCCCGGTTGGGGCGCCGGATTCTTTCCCGGTTGCCCCTCTTCCAGGCCAGCTCTCTGCTGTGGCCCAGGAAGGCAGTGGAGGATGGCCCAAGTGCTTGGGCCCCGCACCCCATGGGAGACCAGGAAAAGCACCTGGCTCCTGCCTTTGGATCAGTGCGGTGCGCCGGCCACAGCGCACCAGCCGTGGCGGCCATTGGAGGGTGAACCAACGGCAAAAGGAAGACCTTTCTCTGTCTCTCTCTCTCTCTCACTGTCCACTCTGCCTGTCAAAAAAAAAAAAAAAAAAAAAAGAAAGAAATGGTAAGAGGGAATGTGCTAGTATTTAACAATGCTGAAGACGTTTTGACTGGTCTCAGCAAATAGCCATACTGAGTGTGTTGACTCTACATTTCCTAGATGTCAGTGGGTTCATTTGTTTGTGGTCAAAGAGTGTATTCAGGAAGCATTTATTTTAGATGAATGGAAATATGTCCTTTCCTGGTTTGCTTTATATTCACTCTTTTGGAGAACATCCCTTTTCTGTTTCTTAGGACACATTTTACTGCATAATTCCCAGTGCAATACTCTTTGGGATTTGGCACGAATTGTGTATATAGATAGACTTTGAGAGGCCTGCTCAGGGAAGGTCAGACTTTGAAAACAAAGCCATACCTTCTGTTTTCTCCCTAAAAGAACTTCTCTTGCTGTCTTTTTATTTATGTTATTTATTTCATGCTCTTAACTGGTCACAATTTTTGACATTAAACTATTACTATCATCCCCATCATCAACAGAGGAGTAGCAGCTATTATTAATAGGGTAAAAGGAGAACATCATAGGAATTGCTAGTAAGTAGAAGGAAATTCACATCTTCTCCATTGATGACTTAGAAAAGCCTCTTGTAGGATAAGAGATTTCAGAAATTTCTGGAATATATGCATGGACAGACATTTATTATGTATCAGCATATGCCAAGCATTTTGCCAGGTGCTTTCATACACCTTAACTTATGAACTCCACACAAGTGCTGTGTGAGAAAGAAAGTATTACTGTTTAAAGATTTATTTATTTATTTGAGAGGCAGAGTTATAAACAAAGAGAGGAAGAGACAGAGATTTAGGTCTTCCATCCTCTGGTTTATACCCCAAATGGCTGCAATGGCCAGAGCTGGGCCGATCCAAAGCCAGGGGCTCAAGCACTTGGGCCATCTTCTACTACTTTCCCAGGAGCATTAGCAGGGAGGTGGATTGGAAAGGAGCAGCCAGGACTCAAAATGGAGCCCATATGGGATGCCAATGCCACAGCAGATGCTTAATCTACTACACCATAACGCCGGCCCCTGTTGGATCTTTATAATAGACGAGGAAACTGTGGCTCTGAGAAGAATTAGTAAACAGCCCAGGATCACATTAATCAGGAACAGAACACAAGGTGATTTGATTCTAAGTCTAGTGCTTTCCCAATAGGGCACAATCAATCCTCTTTTTCTTTATCTGGGTGAATGGGAACAGGGGAGTGGGAAATATTGTGATGTATTGGATTTTACATGAAGAGGAGTCCATTCCTTAAAGGGACAGAGGTTACTATGTCCAAGATATCTCTATAGCTAGGTGTGAGCTCAATCTGTCTGTGTCTCCTCACTTTGGAACTATTCTTCAAACTAATCCAAGATTGCATTACAATCTCCAACAGTGTACATTTGGCACTGTTAATACCTCACACATTGAATAAGGCCTTTGAGTCTGTGCCCAAGAAAGAGCTTACACTGTACACGGTACTCTGACAATGCCCAATCTAGGGATGGCAAAAACCCACATCACATAGTCCATACATTCTGCAGTGCTGCCCAGACACACAGGCATGATGGAGGTCTGTACTTCACTGAGAGATTTGGTTAAAGAGGCCTGATGATCTCTGTCCATGGTCCTGTCCTGAGTCCGAACACACTTCCTTACCATCTCCGTCCATGTTCCCACCTTGCTCAGTGTTGTCGGGTTACAAACATCTTTGGCTTGTGGCTGAAACTGTGTAAAACAGCTCCGTATGCTGAGCTATTTGGCTCACCTTCATTTGGGCCTCTCCAATGGCCATTGGCAACTGATGGGGGAAATGGTTCTCCCCAAACCTCAGTTCCCTAACTTTGACACATTCAGTGTGTCCCAGTATATTTCAAAGGCTCATCCTGAGAAAAAGTACTCAAGTGGCAGGAGCTTGAGTACTTGAGTTCCTGCATATGCTTCCCACAGTAGCCAAGGTGCCTGGGCCTGTTGAACAAATGGAGACAGGACACCCCAAACACTCTGGATTGGAATCAGCATTTTGTTTATCTGGCTTTGATTTGTGGGACCTACTGTTGCTTCCTTACCCCCAGAAATTCAGTTTTATCTCCATAAGATGAGCTTAACCAACAGGTTATGTTTATCTGTTTATTTGTTGTTGCAGACTTCAATGAAGAAAGGGAGAAGGGAATGTCTGCTGTGACACTCTGAACAGGTTGTAATAAATAGATCACATAATGTAAGTGAAAGTGTATCATAAATCATATATGTTCATCATTTCTGTCTTCCAAACCCTAAGAGTCACTGCCTCAGCTAGCTACCTGTCTACTATATAGCCATGACCTTTCTTTTCCACATTGGTAAAGTAGAGAGAATTGCGGGACAAAATATCCTAGAGTTCCAAAGCCTCCTCAATCTGGCTTCATCCAGTCCCTGCAAATTTTTCTTGTTCTCTGGAGTGAGTTTTTGGGTCCATTCTGGTACGTCCCTGGTGCCCAAACACATTGTTCACTAGTCTGTTTCGGTACTTCCTCAGCGCATACTCTTTCCTGTGATCAACACGCTTTCCTCATCACTGCCTTACACAATCCTACTTCTCCCCCCCAAGTCCACCACATCTGGTGCATGCCCAAACTCCTTTGGTCCCCTGAAGCCCTGATTTAGTCTCACCTCTCACTCAGGCCTCATTCTGCACAGCCTAAGTTTTTCTTTCCTGTGTTTTCTTCTCCTCCACTAGACTGTAGGCTCCTTTGAAGCAAAAAAAAAATTGCACCTTTAACTGTCTCTGTTTCCTTCTCTTGAGGCCTAATAATACAGGGCCCAAACCAGGCAGTAGTTGAATAACTTGTAGAATAGTGATTACTTCACTGCTGAAAGGGGAAATAAATGAAACATCTATCAGTATAGATGAGAGTTATATTCTTCCAGTCCTGTTTAGGACAAAGGAAGGAAGTGCTGAGGCAGCTTATCAGTTCTACTGTATTCAATTAAAGCCCTCAATGCTGGGTGCTGCCCCTCAAATGAGAGGAAGAGCTGATGCTGATTTCAATTCATTGACCTCTGGAGTCTGAACCGCCTTGAGTTCCTTTGGACCATTCTTTGACATTCACCATGGAAAGGTGCCATAAAGTCCCAGCCAGAGGCCATTATTATGATTATTATATAGTCTCTAGGCACAATAGTGGTATATTATATGAAAAATAATATAGTAGTTTTCTTTTTTATATATGCACATGATACCATAATAATGTTATTTCTGTCATTCATTTTCTTTATCCCTTTGGGCTATAACAGAACATAAATTTGGGCTGAAAAATCTCCTGTGTCTGGCTTCTGCATTCTAGAAAGAAACCTTTTGGGTCTATCTCCATGATGGTGGTACCTCTTATGCCCCAGAAATTTCCAGACATCTTAGACCCTTCACTGGAAATAGGGTGAATTGCGGGCTATTAGGGAGCTGATTTGACAGACTAAAAACCACAATATCCTGGAATTTGGGTTGGAGTATGAAAGTCTGTGACTATTTTAGAATACCAAGTCCAGAGACTGATAACCATCTAGGCATGTAATATGAAAGTAACAGATGAGTTCAATGTTTTCCCCAAAGTGAAAGTCCAATAAACTCTTTTTTTTGACAGGCAGAGTGGACAGTGAGAGAGAGAGAGAGAGAAAGGTCTTCCTTTGCCGTTGGTTTACCCTCCAATGGCCAACGCGGCCGGCGCGCTGTGGCCAGCGCACCACGCTGATCCGAAGCCAGGAGCCAGGTGCTTCTCCTGGTCTCCCATGAGGTGCAGGGCCCAAGAACCTGGGCCATTCTCCACTGCCTTCCCGGGCCACAGCAGAGAGCTGGCCTGGAAGAGGGGCAACCGGGACAGAATCTGGCACCCCGACCGGGACTAGAACCCGGGGTGTCAGCGCCACAGGCAGAGGATTAACCTATTGAGCCGCAGTGCTGGCCCCAATAAACTCTTTAATCTTTGTTATCAAAGTCCGTTAACCCATGAATGAAGTGATTATGCTCTCTATGTCCCCTATGGAGAAACTGAAGTTCAGAGAGGTTTGGTGATTTGCTGAACAGCATAGTTTGTTTGTGAAAGAATTAAGGTCAAAATCGAAGATTCTAGGGGTTAGTCTTACACTCCTTCACTACTGCACTTTGCCCTAACAGGCATGCTACCATTGGCTTTTAAATAGCAGAGGCTAATTGTTTCCAGATCTTGCCTTAATGTTTTGCACTCTTTCCTCTATTTTATTAAAAGATGTATTTATTTACTTGAAAGCAGAGTTAGAGAGAGAGAGAGGGAGAGAGGCAGAGAGAGAGAGAAACATCATCCATCCATTGGTTCACTCCCCAAGTGGCCACAATGGCCGAGCTGGGCCGATCAGAAGCTAAGAGCCAGGGGCTTCTTCTGGCAGGAGTCCAAGGACTTGGGCCATCTTCTACTTCTTTCTCAGGCTCATTAGCAGGGAGCTAGATCAGGAGTGGAGCAGCTAGGACACGAACCAGCACTCATATGGGATGCTAGCACCACAGATGGCAGTTTTACCAGCTACACCACAACACCAGCCCCCATTCTTTCCTTTAGATCTGCCTTATAGGGAGGATCACTTTGTGAGAGATCTTCTATTACTGTTTTAATAAAAAAAAGATAATCCAGGGAAAGGGGTGATGGTGGCTACGACCAGCCTGACCTGAGTTCCACTCTAGACAAAGCAAACAATGTGGCAAAAATACAATCTGTGACTTTATATTGAGTGCCTTTGTTGTGCTGGGTACTGTGCTCACAGATGGGCACCAAAGTTGAAAGTATTTTGTCTTCTTTCCATAAATAGTCTGGAAGGGGAAGGAAACACACAAGCAGTTGTCAGTATCATATGCTAAGTGTAGTGATTAAGGTAAATATTGGTGCTATGGTAGCATAGTGGAAGACAGTCAGGTGGGTCTACAGGTAGGGATGGGGCCTCTGGAGCTTTCTTGAAGTAACTATAGGTAACATAAACGTTTGATACATTGAAAACACTCAGTAAAAGTTAGCTATTATTACCATGACAACAGACATTGTCCCTGTTCTCAAGGAGCTTAGGGTCTAACACAGGATAAAGTATCACTATTGTAATATTGTGCAAGCCATGCTATAATGGTCTGTTGGAGAAGACAGACATGGGTAAGAGCTCACATTCAATGAAGGCTGCCCAAGTGCAATGAAGGCTGCCAAGTGCAAAGCCCTGTTCTAAGGACATTACAAAACAGGACTTCAAAAATTTTCTGGAAATGTATACTATACAAAACTACATGAATTTCAATTTTCTGCACCAAAATAAACTTTTAATTCAACTTTCCCATGAATTTCTTGAAGTAGCCTCCTACAGGTGTTTAGAGCTTCAGCATTTGAATTTTGATGGCGCACAATTCAGCCCATAACACCTCTGGTTTGTGTTCTCCCTCACTATCACAAATAACAATAGTTCTAATTTACGTGTGTTCCCAGTAGTCTGGCTGAACAGCAACGACACATATTATAACTGATAGTAAGCAACTAGCTTAAAAAAGGAAGAACGATACATGTGGTTAGTACAGGAGAAGACAATGTGCTTCTGACAATGGGAAAAGAGAATTCATGCTGGCTTTTGAGATCCAGCCAAAAATTGGGTGGTATTTTACATGTTTAACCTTGTTTGTTTTTGCTTTTGAGGACAGACACTAAATTTTATTTTGCTTCTTATTTATTATAGCGTCTCAAAGATGCAAATGTATTTTCATAGTGCCTGATAGATGCAAGATAAATAAGATGGTCCTCAAGATACGTATACCTAACTTCTTTGTAGCTCAAACTTTTTTCACCTGTAAAATGAGGATAACAACATTCTGTTTGTTGTGAGGATTAAGTAAAATATGGCATGTAAATTGCTTAGCACAGTGTCTGGCACATAGTAAGAACTAAATAAGTGTTGATTAAGGGTGAGCTATTACTTATGAATGAGTTGCATAGATATAAAACGAGAGAGAGAAATACAAGAGTGTTCTAAGCAGGTGGAATGACAGAAATAAAGGCACAGAGATGAGGAGCTATAAAAGGATCTTCAGTGCCTTTACAGACACTTTAGGGCTCAGGGATAAAAGACCAGTGGTAGAGTGCCTGCCTCAAACATGATAAAGTGGAGTGGGTGTTGTGGTGCAGTGGCTAAAGCCACCGCTTGGGATGTTTGGGACTCCTGCATCCCATATCCCAAGTTCCTGTGGGTTTGAGTCCTGGCTCTGTTTCTGATCCAGCTTCTTGCTAATGTGCACCCTGAGAAGGCAGCTAGATGATGGTTCAAGTAGCTGGGCCTTGCCATCCTTATAGCAGACTTGCATGGAGCTCCTGATTCCTGGCTTTGGCCTGGATCAGCCCTGATTATTGCAGGCATTTGGAGAGTGAACCAACAGATGAAAGATCTGTCTCTCTCTCTCTCTCTCTCTCTCTCTCCCTCCCTCCCTCCCTCTCTCTGCCTTTCAAATACATAAAAATAAATAAACTTTAAAAAATGTGATAAGGGGACCCGCATCTTGTTGGAAATTAGCTCTCTGGAAGGCATGTCTCCTGTATTTTGTCGGGGAAAGGCAAGAAGTGCCCTACCTCTCCTTCACCACTTGTGTTATTTCTGGGAAGAGGTGTGTGACAAGCTCTGTTCAGGGTGGTAGTCAGTTGCACACCTGGATTTCAAAGCCTGAGCCTTGATAGTGAAATGGGGCTGTAGTTGTTGTAGCAGAGAACTCTGAAATCAAGCCCTCCCTGACTGGAGATCCTGTGTTTTGGCAACAACTTCCTGGAGCAAGTGCAGGAGTTCTACCTCTCCTGTCCCAGCACCAACCTTCCCATTTCTTGTCCTGGTTCCTAGTGGTGATGACTGCTGGCCTGGGGCCCCAACCTTAGACCCAGGGTTTGAGGACTGCTAAAATGTTCCCACCTGCCAATGTTTGGCTCTTTCCTGTTGGGTTCCCAGGACAACCAAAGGGAGATGAGCACCTAAGATTTTTCAGTGATGGCACTCATGCAGACCCCCCTTTCTTCCTACCCATATTCAGGTTCCCCTCTCCCCTGTTTTCCAAAACAACAGCAACACACACACAACCACAACAAAACACCTCTTTCCAATTCTCTGCCTTCAGCCAACCCTTCCAACAGGACCCACCTTTCTCAGCACCCAGGCCCTGAACTTAAGGGTAGGTAGAGGTTGAATGGTTAAATGCTTGGTGGACGTGGCCATTCAAATATTCTTCCCCAAACTTCAGAGCGCCCCTCTCCGCGCACACAGCTGCCCTACAAGTCATGGGAGAGTGGTGTCCGGCTGCGTGTCTGCCGGGGGAAGAAGGCGCCAGTGGCGCGGTGGCCTGGGCGGGCTGTGAGAATGGGAGTGGGGGGCGGGGTGGGGGTGGGGAAGGGGGGTGCGCGCCCTTTATGACAGGTGGCCGCGCAGTGCGCGCTCCCGGGTGCCTGAGGGGAGGGAGGGACAGACGGACAGGGTGGGAGGGGGCACATGAGGAGGGGACAGTGAAGAGGATAAGGAGAGAGCGGGAGGGTAAGGAGAGAGCGGGAGGGAAAGGGAGGGCTGTAGTGGGGAAGGAGGGTGGGGGGGATGCGTCCAGCAAGAACAGCAGTGTTGGAGGAAACAATGGCAGGGGCAATAGCGATGGTGGCAGCCTAGGCAGCCCCACTCTGGGCACCTTTCTGAATGGGCAGAGGCAGCTCTGGGAGAACAGGGGACCAGGCAGCGCCCGCAGAGGCTCTGAGAAAAGCGGCAGAGGGAGGAGAAGGGGGAGGAGGGGGAGGAGGAGGGGGGAGGAGGGGGAGGAGAAGGGGGGAGGAGGGGGGAACGAGGCAGGGGGAGAACCCGGGAAGGAAAACCAGTAGCATCAGCAGCAGCAGCCGCCGCCACAGCAGTAGCAGTAGCGGCAGTGGCAGCATTTAGCAATAGCTTTACCAGCGACAGCGACGGTAGCAGCCGCCCTCCTTCTCTCTCCCTCTCGCGGACAGCGGCAGCCACCGCACAGAGCTAGCCGGCTGTAGGCGCCGCGCGAGCAGCCCGCTCGCGAGGTAGCCCCGGCCCGAGCGAGCGGCGGTGCAGGCGAAGCGCGGAGCCCGGGAGCACTTGGACATCCACCGAGGCTCTGAGTTTCAGGGCCAGAGCCGACAGCTCTGACTCCATCTGGAGCTGCGGCGGCGGCGGCGCCTGAGGGAGAGCGAGGGAGAGAGGCGCGTCCACCTGGCGGGCCCGGCGCATGGAGCTGAGGCAGAGGCGGCGGCGGCGGCGGTAGCAGTAGCGGCAGCGGCAGCTTGAACAGCTGCGGCGACGGCGGCAGCGCAGCCTTGACTGTGGCCGCGCTAGCTCCAGCGCCTTGCTGCCTGAGCCCGCCAGCGACGTGCGCTTCGGGAGTCGGCCTGTGAGGTGAGTACGAGCGCTACCATCCAGCCCCCTGGCCTTCTCGCCGGCTCGCCGGCTGCCTCGGGGTGGCGGCGGCAGGGGGTGGAACGAATTGGGGGAAGCCGAGCGAGCTAAGGAGGAAGGGAGAACGGAAGGGAGGCTATCTGTGTGCGAATGGTGTGCGTGTGTGTGTCTGGACGAGGGAGCGGGGCCGTGAGGGCGAGAGATCCCAGCTCGCCCTGACAGGCACTGCAATCTAGGAAAGGCCTCTGTGCTTGCGCGGGGGGTGGGGGGGGGGAGGGGAAACGAGCGGGCCGGAGCCGCCGCGCTCACAGGCACACAGGCGGGCACCGGGAACCAGCAGAGTGCCGCCTCCTTTCAGGCTGGTGCCTGGGAGCGCCTGGCCAGGGAACCAGGGGCACCGGCACGGCACGCTTCGGTGTGAGCGGGAAAACCCACGCGGCTGCTGCCGGGAGGCCAAAGCCGCAAAGGTGCGAAGCCGCGTCGCCGGCGCCTCCCCCGCCCGCGGCTCCCGCGCGCGCGCCAGGCGGCCACGGCCACCACAGAGCGCCCGCGGGGCACGCTCCAGCCGGCCCGGGGCTTGCGAGCCGGGGTGAGTTGGGGGCCCGACTGAGCCTCGCCCAGCTCGTCACCTTTGCGGAAATTGACCCGCAGCCCCTTCCCGCTCTCTGGGCGGCGATGGAATTGACGCTTTCCTGGAGGCTGCTGGCGCTTCTCTCTGCCGCGCCCCACAGCAACACGTCGGCTCGGGTCTCGTACACCCCGTGGGGTGGGGAGGCGGGGAGGCCGGGCCGCGGGGCCCCGCTCTGGGAAAGTGTGGAAACCGCGCCGCTGAGTTGGCGCCGTGCAGCTGAGGAATCCAGCGGTTTCAGCATGAGTGCTTTTGCCTGTCTGATTCGTGAGGGACCGAATCACCCGCGCAAGGTTTTCTGTCTTTTTCGAAGTTAAAAAAAAAAAAAATTGGCATCCTCATTTTGACACCAGCGCTCTTTGATTTTTGTCGAGCTTCTGGTTGCATTTTGGAAGAAGTGGGTCTCTTGGCTCCCAGCATAGTGTTGAATTCTGTGCACAGCAGTGCACTTAGCTGTGTGGCCTTTCCCTAACGTTCTATTTTCTAGACTGTGATCTGAAAAGACATGATTTGTGTGCCGGGCTGGCAGGGCTGTTTTTCAGAAGCATCTAGAGCACTTGAACCCCAGGACTGGAGTACCTTCTCGGTTGTTTTAGGCGGAGAAGCAGTGTGCTGCTTGTTCCTGGAATATTTTGCTTGGTGAGAAAAGGTGCTCCAGTGGTCTTCTCTAAACTACTAGAGACCATTTGGAGTTGCTTTTGTGTGTGTGTGTGTGTGTGTGTGTGTATCTCCCTTACATCTTTTACACATGGCGTAACATAGGACCAAACGGTTTATTTACAGCAGTGACGTTCTCATGGCTGAGGAGAATTTACACTTATTGAAAATATATTTTTAGAAAGGAACAAAAAAGCCCTAAGTAACTGTCATTTTACATATTAACTGGGAAACCGGCTAATCAAATAAAACTGGCTGAGTGTCTGAAACTCTATCCCAGTGAAATATGTGGCTGTGAATATAATTAACCATCTGTCTAGTGAGCAATTTAAATTTGGGCTGGTACATTTTTATTACGGTGTCTAATTTCTGGAAGACTTGTACATTTTACCCAGCAGTAACAACAAAAACGTATTCACTTACTAGGTCAAAAATGTACTTGTGTGCTGGTGAGATTTCCTTTCCTCCCTATATCTTCCCTAGTCTCCACACTCCTTGACCTGGGAGGTCAAAACGAGCCTCTTGCTATTGCAAATGGCATATTTACAATAGAAGAACTCAAACCAACCCTGGCAGCTAGTGATTAGACATTTTTCTTTCTTGGAAGCACTTTCCAATATTTTACCTCCCACAGAACCTAGATAGATTGCATGCATTTGAGTTGAAAAGATATAATTTTTTGTGCACATGTGTTCAGATAGGGTAGGGTGATTCAACAAAATCTGTAAGACTTGAAATTTGACTCCATTTACTTTCTCTTATTTTACCTAATTCTCTAGCTTGCTTTCCCCTAACTGTCCCGAACGCCCACACACACACAGATAAGTACTCACACACACAAAAAATCACACCCTTTTGTCCTTTCAGCCAATTTTTTTAGGCTAGCAATTTTCAGATCTGTGATTTTAACAATATGGCAAGAAACTGCTGTTTTGGAAATAAGTGTAAAACCCTGTAACATAAAATGACATTGTACATATTTAAAAATTTTACCCTATGGTATGGTTTTAAACCCAAAAGTTATTAGTGGGCTAAGAAATGTAGGAATAGGGTTTGGATGGAGATGAGATGGCATGGGGAAGACCAGATTTCAGAGACCTCCACCAAATAACTATTGTTAACATAATTAAAATGAACTGTGCAGGTTGTTTGTGCAATAGGCCAGAGGAGTCGTTTAAAGGAAAATACTTATAAAACAAATATTTGCCTAAATAGCAGCTCTGATAAATGGGTAACAATTATGTAAGCACATGGCAGAATTTTACATATGTCAAGTCTGTTAAACAAATCAACCTGTTCAGTGAATAAATCTTCTATGCTTCAATGCTTAACACACACACACACACACACACACACACACAAACCTGTAACACCCTTTTGCCAAAGTCAAACAACTGCAGAGCACTGCTGCTTTCTGTTTTACTCAGACTCTGTCTCCCCTCTTTTTCCTTTTTTTCCACAATCTTCTGATTACCTATAAGCTACCCAGTGGGCAGAGAGAACTAAAGGTGTGGTAGCATTGCCTGTGTTTATGATGTGCAAGAAGAGCGATGAGAAAAGCGATAAATGCTGGATTTAAAACAGTCAAAGGTGTGCTTATGGATTCCTGATACAATCAGTGTGAAGGTCCTGGTCTCGCTTAAGTACTTGCTTAGGAGAGGGACTGGCCTAACCAAAGAAGCACTGATTGCAGTTTCTGTGTTCCTTAGTCCAGTTTGAGTGAATAATTACTTTTTTTCTTCAGTAGATCCTTTTAGTAAGGAGAGAAAAGGAGATTCTAATTGGCCTTTGCTTCTGTTACATTATACATGTATTTAAACTTATTTTCTTGGTGGCAATACATAGTTTAAAGATTCCTGTTCATAGTAAGCAAAAGGAGAGAAGGATCAAGTGGGTGACAGGGGGTGGTGGATGATTCACTAAGGAACAGGTCATTTGGCTTCCTTGTTTTTTCTGGCTTAGAAATTTCAGGTTTGGACATTTTAATCTTTTCTTTCTTTGACTTTTTCCTCCACTGAAAAGTTGCCCACCAGCTCCTTAATTGACAGTTTCTCCACAAGAGCACCTTTTCAAACCCAAGGTCACAGGGTTAGACACAAAGAACTTGTCAGGTTCTCCACACCACTTCTCCATAGCTGCTGGAAAACAAAACAAAGAGCACGGTATGAGGCTGCATCACTTGGGGCTAATTTTAAGTTTACACCTTTTCTCTTGTCCAGAAAATTTCTCTTTAACAGAGATGAACATGCCTCTCTTCTCAAACAGTACTGGCCTATAATACAGCAGTGAACGCATCACAACCTCGGGAAAATCTTTGGGTGTGGTCAGCTGAAAAAGTGGAGGGTTAGGGGAAGCTGCTTTTTAGTGATGGTAGTGCCTTTTCTGGGCCAGCTACAAGTAGAGGTGACGATCTTTGTTTCTTCCCTCTGGTCTCTCACTACCCACAGTGATTTGCAGGCCTCTGCCAGGGAAGGTGCTCTTTTTGATCTTTTTCTGTAGGTAAGTGCTGTGGTCTGATGTCTTTCTCCTTCCTTGTTTTTCTCGTGGAAAACAAGGACTAACTACTATGCACACAATTATTGTTTCTCCAAAGAGCTCTTCAAAAAGGTCATTTTACCCACCCCAGTGGGACATTTTTGATACAATTAACTACTGTTTTCTCAAGCACTTCCAAATCCTATTTTAAAAATTCAGCTTCTCTCCTTTAGTAACCCATTTCAGTTGTTACACAACTAAGCAAGAATCTGCTCCCAAGGGGATTTAGAGGTTTGATACCAGGATTATACCTTGGCCCTGACTGCTAGAGCAATGCCAAGCCATCCTCCATCAAGAACAGGCAAAGGGATTAATTTCATTTGGGACAAGTTAAAGCATTTCCTCTATGGAGGACTGTAAGTTGGATGGCCATATACATGTCATGTTTTACGCTTATTTTGCTGGCATATTTATTTCACTCTCAAAACGTTCCAGTTGGGAAAAAAATTCTATGGCCACCTTAATTGTAAGCCACATTTGAAAGAAGCTACTGTTCTTTTCTTTTTTTAAAGATTTATTTATTTTATTTGAAAGTCAGAGTTACACAGAGAGAGAATGAGAGGCAGGAGAGAGAGAGGTCTTCCATCCTCTGGTTTACTCCCCAGTTGGCTGCAATGGCCAGAGCTGCACCAATCCAAAGTCAGGAGCTAGGAGCTTCCTCTGGGTCTCCCACGTGGGTGCAGGGCCCCGAGGACCTGGGCCATCCTCTACTGCTTTCTCAGGCCATCAGCAGGGAGCTGGTTGGAAGTGGAGCAGCTGGGACTCGAACTGGTGCCCATATGGGATGCCAGCCAGCACTGCAGGTGGCAGCTTGACCTGCTATGCCACAGTGCTGGCCCAAAAAACACTGTTCTTGATTTGGGAGAATGATATTTTTGCCAAACCTGGAGACATAATGAGCTTTAGAGATGTAACAGTATCTTAACCCAGCTCAGCCTTTCTAAGAGCTCTTTCTAGAGAAGAGTCCCAGAAATTATTCAGGCTCCATACTTTCCAGAATTGTGTTGTTAGGTCCAGCGACACCCCTCCAGAAGCATGAATATGTTTGCACATACACAGGCACGCAAAGAGGTGCTAACTGTGTGCTGGAGAGTGCTTATTGTTACTTTCATGGAATATCTTGACCATGGTAGTTGTGAAAAGACATTAGTATCAGGGAAGTGTGAATTCTTCTTTTCAGAATGTATTTGACAAGTGCATGGACAACCCTCTATCCCAAATAGTTTGTGTATGTGTGGTTTTTCTATGTGTGTGTGTGTGTGTGTGTGTGTGTATATATATATATATGTTTATTTATTATATATTATGCCTTTTCTGTAATGGACAAGATGATCTTTTATACTGCCTCCCAATCCTAAGTATCTGTGATTGACTTTCATTGATCTAGGTCAAGAGTCAAAACAAACTAAGGCTTTCAGGCAAAATCTAGCCGGCCATAAAGAAATACTGCAGATTAGAAGACATGGAGCCAGGTCCAGTGTTGTGGCGTAGTGCTTAAAACAGCTGCCCGTGACACGGGCATTCCCAGTGGGTGCCGGTTCTGTCCCTGCTGCTCTAACTTCCGATCCAGATCCCTGCTAATGGCCTGGGAAAAGTAATGGAGGATGTCCCAAATGTTTGAGCCCCTGCTGTCTATGTGGGAGACCTGGATGAAGCTCCTGGCTCCTGGCATTGGCCTAGCCCAGCCCTGGCTGTTGCAGCCATCTGGGGAGTAAACCAGAAACTGGAAGATCTCTCTCTGTGTGTGTCTCTCCCTCTCTCTCTCTGTAACTCTTTCAAATAAACAAATAAATCTTGGAAAAAAAGAAAAAGAAGAAGGGCATGGAGCCATTTGGAGTTGCTTTTGCTAATATTTTCAAGCTGCCCCCATCTTAATTAAGATTTATTTTGTCAATTGCCCACATTTCATGACTATATATCAGTTTATTTCTAGAGTTTGGGAGATTATTCTGGTGGAGTAGCATGGGGATGACCAAAAAGTGGAATCTACGAGTGAATTTGTTTTTTTGAGTCAGCATGTCAGTAGTTACCTTTCTTGCCTATTGCAGTAACCTAAATTTTGTGATGCTACTAAATTCTTTCTGCCTTCCTTCTCAATATTTGCTGTTATTCTAGTCAGGCAGGTGATTTATTAACCCAGAGACCAGTTCTCAGAGACTCGGTTGAATAGAAACCCACTGTCTCTTTCGTTAATAAATAACTAGAACACATTTTGAAGATGTGCTGCTTTGATAAGTAAAGGAGTGGAAAAAGTGGGCCATCACCGTCTACAGTGGTCTCCAACTTTAGCTTGAACTCCTGTGAAAATTCTGTGAACACCGGGGATACTCTTTTCAAAAAGTGCAGATTTACATACATAACACCTGCACATATTTTCAGCAGTCCAATCATGCATTGTGAATTAAAAGCCTCTGCATCAGCCTTTCCCAGTTATTACAGAATTCCTGTTGCATGGCTATCATGGTCACAGTAGCTGGAAATGGAAGCTGGGAAAATAACTGTCTAAAAAAAGCATGTTATTAGTATACTTATGGTTCACAGCACTCAGTTACCATTACAAGCAGTTTTCTGATTAGCCTTCATAGACACTTTCATGATGAAGAAGAGCCACTGAATACTCCCTTTGACATTACTGTTCTCACTAAAAACAAGTAAAGACTAGTTTTCCCAAATCCTTGACTTAACAACTCTCAAATTCTTAAACAATGCTTGTTCAGCTCCCACACCCCAGTTCATTCACTATTAATATGTGAAATATATTCCATAAAAGCTCACTCACACTCAACTTCCTCTGTCTGTCTCTCTTTCATCTGTATATCTCTATAACTGAGGAAATTTCAAAAAATTCTTGGAATTAAAATGTTTATCTTGGTGCTTTCCCATAATACCCATATTTCATGAACTTTTTGAAATGCCTTCGTATTTCACTTTGCCAAAGGCCTGACAAAAATAAGGAACTCTTTCCAAGATCGGTTGTTAGGTATGATGATGGGTTAAGAGAGGGAGTTGGTGTCTAGATGTCTTCATGGTTGTTTTGGAGTACTAGCCATCCAGGAAAGAGTTAATAGATTTCATCCTGGATATCTAACACCATATATTAAAGGCAAAGCTCCTTAAGCTCTGTAAACACAAATATATGCCACATCTGTACCTTGCAGTTGGGATGATAGTAATGGGTGAGATTCCCATCCATGAATAAATGTTTATTGCTTCTTGTCTTAGCAGCTTGGAGTATTGCACAGTATGAGGGTTAGTATGATACTAAGGCTGGATGAATTCATTAATAATAATTTATAACTCAAGTCAGCAAACTTTCATTGAGCATCTATGTGCTAAGCATTGAGATACTGGGGACAGAGAAAAGAATAAAATGTATTATCTGTCATAGGGCATTAACTTTGTTTCTGTCTGGGTATTTTCAGAATTTGCATGACTTTATTTCAACCTTATTTAAAAGTTATTTTTATCTTTTAATTGACACATAGTAATAACACATTTATGGGGCACAATGTGACACTTCAATACATGCATACAATATTTAATGATCTTATTAGAGTAATTAGCTTATATATCACCTCAGATATTTATCATTTCTTTGTGTTGGGAGCATTCAATCTTATCTACCAGCTATTTTGAAGTATTCAATTAGTTGTTGTCAACCATAGGTTATTCTGTACCACATCATTTTTTGAATTCAATGTATTATTCTGTTATTTCTATATTCTACTCTTTGAAAAATAAGTGTAGATATTTTGTTTTCCTGACAGCAAGAAATTCCTAGGCAAATAGGTATCTTCTACCTGGATTGAGACAAGATTTCCAGCCTCCATGAAACAAATGTTTTGTTCTCATCTCTGTATTGGCATAGAAGATCCCATTTAATACAGAGTAATATGTTTATTTTCCTTGCAATTCTGAGGCTAGATTTCTATCACTGCTGTCATTGGTAATGTGGAACTGCAAATAGCATTAGTCATGATGAATTGACTATTGCCTTAAGATTATAGTAGAGTTATTGACTTCTAACTACTGAATTGAATGCATTCTGTAAAAAGCCAGTTGTCTATCTCTGAGCAGGTTAGTTTTTAACCCCTTGTTCATGGTGGTTTAGGTTTTCTATTATGGCTACTGTGACAAATTACCGAAAACATACTTTCAATGAACAAAAAAATTATTTTTCCACAGTTCTGGAGTTAGAAGTAGGTGTCATTGGGCTAAAATCAAGGTGTAGGCAGAGCTGCGTTCTTTTTGGAGACTCTAAGAGGACATGGCTGTCTAAATAGTTCATTCCCTTTTATTGTTGAACAATATTCCATAGTATTACTGTATCCCAGTTTATTTAACCATCCACCTGTTGAGAAGCATTTGATTGTATTCAGTTTTTGGTTATTACAAATAAAGCTTTTAGTAACATGAGTGTACAGATTTTTGTGTCATTTCTCTTGCTGCTTTCAAGATCTTTTTTCCTTTAGTTTTCAGAAATTTGACTATGACGTGCTTTGGCCTTGATTTCTTTGGGTTCATCTGGTTTGGGATATGCTCACCTATTTAAATCTGTAGGTTTGTATCTTTTGCTAAGTTTGGGAAAACTGTTATTTCTTCAAATACTTTTCCTGTATCTCTACCTTCTCCTGTAGTTATAGTAGTTACTTTCCTTCTGTGACAGCAGGAAAGTTGGATCTTTTTTGGCATCTTAAGTTTCTTGACTCTATTCATTTTCTTCTGTTGTGCAGATTGGATAGTTTCTATTGTTCTATCTTGAAGTTAACTGATTTCTTTCCTCAATCTTCTTGATTATGCTACAGAGACCCTCCATTGAGGCTTTTATTTTGTTGTTATTGTAGCTGTCATTCCTAAAATTTCTACTTGGTTCATCTATAGATCCTCTACTTAATTTGCTTCAAGATGTATGTATTTGTATTTTGAAGCACCTTTGCTATGGTTACTTCAAAATTTTTGTTAGATGAGGTAGACATTTGGTATAGCAGTTAAGATACCATCTTCCAGATCTATGCTAATGTTCACCCTGGGAGGCAGAGGTTTGATTCAAGTAGCTAGGTCCCTGTCACCCACGTGGGAGACCCAGATTGAGTTCCTGGATTGTGGGCCATCCCCACCATTGTAGGTGTTTGGGGAGTGAACCAGCAGATGGGAGATTTTCTCTCTCTGTCTCTCTCCCCATTTCAAATAAATGAAATAAAAGTTTTTAAAAATATTCATCAGATAATTCTTTTTTTAGCAATTTTTTAACTTATTTAATGAATATAAATTTCCAAAGTACAGCTTTTGGATTACAGTGGCTCCCCCCCATAACTTCCCTCCCACCCACAACCCTCCCATCTCCCACTCCCTTTCCCATCCCATTCACATCAAGATTCATTTTCAATTCTCTTTATATACAGAAGATCAATTTAGTATATAGTAAGTAAAGATTTCAACAGTTTGCACCTACACAGAAACACAAAGTGTAAAGTACTGTTTGAGTACTAGTTATAGCATTAATTCACATTGTACAACACATTAAGGACAGAGATTCTACATGGGGAGTAAGTGCACAGTGACTCCTGTTGTTGACTTAACAAATTGACACTTTTGTTTATGACATCAGTAATCACCCTAGGCTCTTGTCATGAGTTGCCAAGGCTATGGAAGCCTTTTGAGTTCTCCGACTCCGATCTTATTTAGACAAGGTCATAGTCAAAGTGGAAGTTCTCTCCTCCATTCAGAGAAAGGTACCTCCTTCTTTGATGACCTGTTCTTTCCGCTGGGATCTCACTTGCTTACTCGCAGAGATCTTTCATTTAGTTTTTTTTTTTTTTTTTTTTTTTTTTGCCAGAGTGTCTTGGTTTTCCATGCCTAAAATACTCTCATGGGCTCTTCAGCCAGATCCGAATGCCTTAAGGGCTGATTCTGCGGCCAGAGTGCTGTTTAGGACATCTGCCATTCTATGAGTCTGCTGTGTATCCCGCTTCCCATGTTGGATCGTTCTCTCCTTTTTAATTCTATCAGTTAGTATTAGCACACATTAGTCTTGTTAATGTGATCCCTTTGACTCTTATTCCTATCATTATGATTAATTGTGAACTGAAACGGATCACTTTGACTAGTGAGATGGCATTGATACATGCCACCTTGATGGGATTGAATTGGAATCCCCTGGCAAGTTCCTAACTCTGCCGTTTGGGGCAAGTCCGATTGAGCATGTCCCAAATTGTACATCTTCTCTCTATCTTATTCCCACTCTTATATTTAACAGGGATCACTTTTCAGTTAAATTTAAACACCTAAGAATAATTGTGTGTTAGTTAAAGAGTTCAACCAATAGTACTAAGTAGATAAAAAAAATACTAAAAGGGATAAAGTATTAAGTTGTTCATCAACAGTCAGGACAAGGACTGATCAAGTCACTGTTTCTCATAGTGTCCATTTCACTTCAACAGGTTTCCTTTTTGGTGCTCAGTTTTTAAAAATATTCATCTGTCATCTTGTTTCTCACATCTATTTATTGCTCTTTTTTCATTTCATTCAGTTTGAAATCTTTTTGGTTCTTGGTATGATGAGTGATTTTTAGACAGAAATCTTGGACTTTTTTGTAGTATGTTAACAAAACTCTGGATCTTATTTAAACCCCTGTTTTAAGCTGTCTTTCTCTGACAATGCTTCAGCATTGTTGTAACTGCCAGATGAAAGTAGAAGTCCATACATTTCCCACTGATCCCAGTTGATACTTGGAGGGCAAGGCTTGTAACTTCTGGGTGGAGGTTAGAACCCAGCACATTTCAAGTATTTAGTGGCCACATAAGGTTATTGGATACCATATTGGATGACACATAGGTGGAACCTTTCTATCACTGTTCTAGGAAGACTGTGGTTACAGGAGGGAGCTGTAAAGGAACTTGATCTACAGAAATTGAAGTTTGGTGTTAGATGTGTTAGACACAGGTGGATATGACAAGAACCTACTTACTGAATCTGAGGTCCATAGATGGGGCTTGGTTCCAAAACCTAGGATGTTATGAGTTCTGGAGAAATATGGGCACAGAGAGCTCACCTAGTCAGTATGGGCCTAGTAAGAGCAGGGGTGGTATCCATAGTATTACCCAAGTTTCTTCCTCTCAACTCTTGTAAGAGAGGTGGAGTGACATGCTACAGATTCTGGTACTATGCTGTTTGAATAGAGGGAAAGTCTTCCTTATTGGGAGCAGGGGGCAGCTAGCTTGTATATTCATAGCAACAAAATACCACCTCCATGACTGAAGTAACCATGGATTGGGGAAATATTAACAGAAGAGAGTGGGTAGTGAAAAGGGTATTCATTTGGTTTGTAGAATCGAGAGTTTTCTTGGCATCTTGGTGGCCCTGATATTCTAATCCTTGAGGTTTTCAGCATGCTCAGCCAGGTGGCAGGCATTTGTGAAAGAACTCTGTCCTTCACAGAACTCTGTGTTGACCTGTTGGCACTTTTTGTCCAAGGTCCGGAGAGTTAGTAGACTCAGTTACACAGCTTCTTTGTACACTGGAATAACCGTTGCCTTCTCAAGTCTCTTTTTGCTTAGACTAGTGGTGGTGTCTTCAATGTAGATTCAGTGTTCCCAATCTCCTTGGGGAAGTTCGGTTAAATTTTTCCCTTCCTGACTCTGTATTTGTGCATACATCTCTATGTGCTTGTATTTATGAACTGTCTGTGTACTGTATATCTTGGCAAGGGAAGAGGTGTACCCAGTATCCTTGAATATGTGTTATATGAGGAGTTGTCAAAAAGTTCATGGAAAATGTGCCTTAAAAAGTAATGCATGGATTTCAAATTTTTTGCATAAAAATGAATATACCTTTTAATTCCATTTTCCACTAACTTTTTGAAGGACCCTCTTATACAGATCACATGCTTTCTCCCATGGTAATTCATATGTAAAACTGTGGTCTTGGCATGTTAAATGGTAGGTCAATCCATTTGTGTAAACAGGCAAAAAAAAGGGGAGTTGCACCAATTCTATAGTGGTTTTTCAGATCTATATAGTTTAACTTTAAACAAAAATGCATGTTCATCTAAGAAAGAAGCAATTTGGGGGTCAGACTAAAAAATAGGCATGCATACTTAATAACCCAAGGCCAAAGTGTTAGTTTAAAATCCTACACCATATGTCTTACCCAGATCATTCTAATGCAGGTATATGTGGGGAGGAGGTGAGTGTGTCTATTCTGTTATACAGAGATATGGAAATGATACAGTGGGAGCAACCAAAAAAAATCCAGATTTGTCACTTTGTCTTTGAAGAAGTCCCCAAAGTTGTCACTTACTTTTAAAGACAGTGGCCATGACTTGTGTTGGAGAGCCAAAGATACTGCTATACATATCTGGGAAGAAAATCCTGAATCATTCTTCCTTGCCATTGATCTTACCCTTTTCCAATAAGCTACTGTTTTTTGGCCTCTTTCAATAATGGTTTATTAGCTACAGTTACATAGATTTAATGCCTGAAAGAAGGGAAAGATCTTTCTGCTTATTATCTAAATAAGGTGTTGGTATCACAACATTACTGACCCCAAGGAAGAGATACATGACTCATTAAAACCATATTACTTCTAGCCTACCACTGAAAGATGTTGAAAAAGAGGTAGGAGAATTAATATCTTCCTTTTGATTTTCACTTCCATTGTTCTGCCTTCAAATTTGACTTTGATATCATCTGGCACTGAGTACCATTGGCTAATGGAGGCCTAATGTGGGTGCAGTTAACACTAGGAATGGAATTCCTTTGTTTTCTGAAAATTCAGTTTATTACACTAAAAAGTCTGCACTCCTGCCTCACACAGCCAGACCACTTACTAGACAAGAGTGCCCTCAAATTATACTTTGAAATGAAAAGCTATTTTGGAATAATGTGCACTGATGGGAAAAGCGTGTACCTAAGTATGCTCTTTACTTTGCCTTTTGGACTTTCTCAGCTTTTCTTTGATCTGTGTGTTGTTCTGACTCCTCTCCCAACAACCTTCTAGGAGGCCCTGCTGTATGTCGTCTACTTATGGCACTGAAATGCTGGGTATCACATGGCATAAGATAACAACAACCACAGTGGGGCTGAGAGAAGGATGTTGTGGTGAGCAACCATTTCCAAACCCTCAGGCAGAGAGAGTACTCAAGTAAATGAGACAGCCTGAGGTGGGACAGGGAACAGTGTCAGAGAGCTGCCATCTCTTTTTCTGAGATGACCAGCTGAAGGAGAGAGCAGTGTGTTCAATATCACTGAGAACATAAAAACCAACATTGATGTGTCTTTATTCAGGATTTATGTTAAGGGACCATAGCCATTAAGGCTACTGATCATAACACCTTGTAATTCTATAGCATTCTCTTCTAAAGTAGTAAAAGTGCTCCTATGTTTTATTTCATTTTGTCTCACAAACATCCTTATGGGTTTAAGTTCAATGTTGATGACCACACAGAACAAACTGTTTCTCCTCCCAAGCCTCAGAGTTGTCAAACTGTGAAATGGGGGCTTGCTTAGTCTGGAAATGCTTTCTAAGGTCTTTCCCCACACTAACAGTTTCCATGATGGTAACGTTTTCCAGATGGGAAATTGAGTCTCAGAGACTTTAAAGAGAGTTGCCCAAAGCCACACTGTTTATCAGAGATAGAGATCTTTTCCCTTAGATTGCCCTAGCTGTGGTCTTTTTTGAACAGTGATGTAAGGGGGAGTCTCATTTCTGAACACAGGAAGCCTTGTGCTCATCAGTTGCATTTAGCACTGTCCCCCATCTGGCCTCTTTCACAACCAGCCCCCTCTTCCCACTTATCAGCAAGGCCTTCAGTCTTTCCCTTGATGTTGCCCAGGATCCATATCTTGACTGAAGTTGTGTTCCTGGAATAATTTGTGGTTGGATGCAAGGTTATTGTTACCCATAGTGAACAAAGCCTGGAGCAAGCACTTTAGTTACATCAGCCAAGAAAGGCAGGGGCCGCTGGGTGTGACAGGGTGTCAGGACAGGAGAGACATGAAAAAACATCTTATTATAAAATGCCCTCAACAGATGAGGAGAGTTTATAGATTAGGACTGGGAAAGGGGAAGTGCTGATTAAAGGGGCCAAGGAAGAAATTAAGGGACAGTAAGTTGATAAAATAAATTGGTTCATTAATCAATCAATATGCAGCAAAGACACCAAGATGACTGACATTTCTTCAGAGTTATGGAATAAACATGGCATTTCTGACTGTGATGGGGATTTAGCTTGAGAGAGAGCATAAGGGGAGAAATGAAAAATCAGCTTTCATAGTAAGACATTGAGTTTAAGAAATGTGAGCTAAGTATTATAAGGGAATAAATTCAGAGAACTATATTCTCCATATGATTCCTGGAAACCAGTAGGAATTTGGCTCAAGAAGGGATGGCAGAAGGTGATTTGTGGTGTTGTAACAACCGCTTTAGAAGCCAAGATGGAAAATTTGTCCCTGAAAGGCTAGATGGTTTGGAGGAGACTCACTGGAAGTTTCTGTCCACAGAAAATCAATGAAACAGAGAGGAGTTTTAGAACATGTGGTGGGGGTGAAGGCCGGAACACCCAGGAGCTCCCATCTTGTAATAGGTACATTTGTTAAATTCTTGGCTGATGGTCTAGAACAGGAATTTGTTAGTTACTCTGAGGGAAAAAAATGTCCTCAAGCTCCCAGGGCTTCTCTCTATCTTATCTCAGTGACCCACTCTTTCACTTTTCTTTGTCCTGTTTTCTCTTTTCTATTTCCCTAGCTTTGAGATTAAATTCATCTGTCATTTATCAAAATAATCCATGAACATTTCACAAATATTGAAAATATAGAAAAATTCAAGCTTTTACTTTTAGAAATAATTTATTTTTATTCTGAGTAATAAGAAAAATATTGCGAAGCACTGAGAATTGATAATATGACAAAGAAATCTAGATCTCTATTCAGAACTGCTAATATTTTAAATGTAAAGTTTGCTTTAGATTTTTAAAAATTCTTTTCTCTATTCTCATTCTCATTTTTCTCCATCCATTTGCAGAGGCAAGCATTAAGACAGATTTGGTATGTATTCTACCATCTTGTTTGTATACTTTTGCACGCACACACACACACACACACATCCTCCCATAACTAATGTATACAGCTGTTCTTTGTTAAAATTTATAAAAGTAATATCCTAATGTGTGTGTCATTCTGCAACTAGGTTTTTTTTTGCTCAATATCTTATTTGGGAGTTTAATTCTACTTTTCTTTTCACATTCTCCTTTTCCACTATATCTGTGCCCTAGAGCCAATGATATTGGCTCTTTTCCATTACTTTTCATGATACTTTATGATAAAAATAATATATAATCACATTATAGGAAAATTAGAAAATTCAAATAATTAATGGCTCTAAGTACCAGAGAACTCACTGTATACTGAAGTTTGCAAAGGCTCTAGGCAAATTGAGTAGCTCAATGATTCTGGATGTAAAACATTGAAAACCAAATTTGGAAAGGTCTCCAGGGGAACTTTCTCTCCAGTTTCCCACTCTATTTCATGAAGGAGTAAACAGAGGCTCAGACAAGGAAAATGATTTAACCAGAGCACATATTCATTTAATATTGTATCCTGGCTCCCTGTCCCATGCTTGAAACCTTTCCAAGGCAAGAAAACAGGAAAGGAAAAGAAAACTAAAATTGCTAGTTTTTATTATAAAAATAAT
Source organism: Oryctolagus cuniculus (assembly GCF_964237555.1). Lineage (NCBI taxonomy): Eukaryota > Metazoa > Chordata > Mammalia > Lagomorpha > Leporidae > Oryctolagus > Oryctolagus cuniculus. Next base: position 54,596,587 of record NC_091453.1, on the reverse strand, counting down.
CAATTTTTCATAACGTGGGAAATACAGAAAAGTAAGAAAATCAAGGACTGCCTATTTTAATATTTTGATCTTCTGATCTTTTTTCTGTCCAATTTTTATGTTTCTGTAATTATAGTTTACCTTTTGTTACTGTTATTTGGCCAGATCTTGTTGTTCTAAAACAAAATGACAAAACCTAGATAGATATGTCCAGGGTTCCTGCTCCTGAAGTTTTCATTCAGAACAATTAGATTGCCCTCTGAGATGGCTTGAGTATGACCAAGGGATGCCCAGATAGGCCCTTCCTTCTTCAAGGTAAGGGTTGCCCTTGGGCCCAAAAGGAGCCAATTCCAGAATTGTCTGGCTCAGAGAAGCCAACTCAGAGGAACATATGGTGGTGGTTTTCCATGATCCATGGAGAGGGGTGTGATGCTCAGTTTTCTCAGAGCTCAAGCACAAAGACGATGACAGTCGGCACACCGGGTTCTAGTCCCGGTCGGGGCGCCGGATTCTGTCCCGGTTGCCCCTCTTCCAGGCCAGCTCTCTGCTGTGGCCAGGGAGTGCAGTGGAGGATGGCCCAGGTGCTTGGGCCCTGCACCCCATGGGGGACCAGGAAAAGCACCTGGCTCCTGGCTCCTGCCATCGGATCGGCGCGGTGTGCCGGCCGCAGCGCGCCGGCCGCGGCGGCCATTGGAGGGTGAACCAACGGCAAAGGAAGACCTTTCTCTCTGTCTCTCTCTCTCACTGTCCACTCTGCCTGTCAAAAAATTAAAAAAAAAAAAACTTCAATACAGACTATCAGAGGAGAGATATCCGTCCTTGACAAAGCCACAACACTGCTGCACACACACACACACACAATCAGAATTTTAACATATGTCTAATTGAAATGTGTACAAAATTTCATTCAACTATCAAGATATGCTGAGAGAAAGGGAAGTGATGGTTTATTATTCTGGGCAGTTCAACGTGCTTGAAACAACAAAGCACTGGGAGATTAAGCTACTTGATCAAGGTCACACAGCCAAAAAGTATGATGCTGAGATTAAAAAATAAAATAAAAAATGGAAGTGCTGTTTTTCCTTGGTCTTAGGTCTTGCAAAGCCAGACCTTAGCCCGCTGAAGCTCACCATGCTTCTGCTTTAATCAGTTTAATTCGTTGCTAGCTTGCCCTTGCCACCTTTGATTCTCTTTGCATCGGCCAAATGTCAATTCGCAGTAGTTGTTCCAAACCGCTTGACTGTTTTCAATTTTTCAGTTCCTGGGCTCTACTCTTTTGTGCAGGGCTGGACAGGAACAAGTCAAGCTAGTGGCAAGCTGCATCTTTGCCCCAGACATTGAGGGTTGAGGTGTGTGTGTGTGTGTGTGTGTGCGTGCACACACACGCATGCATGCATGCACATTCATGCCTGTGCTTGAAAATCACTGAGGTCTGCAGGATTGGGAATGTTCAAGATTTTAAATTGAAATAATTAAACAAATTCCTCTATGAAGAATCATTTCCCCTGCCAAAAGATTTTCTTTTTTAAAGATATGTATTTATGCAATTGATTGAGGTTGGAAATAGGCAGGGTGAAGTTGACCAAACGTGTCTTTCTCTAGGACATAGGGTGCTCTTGCTGCCAGGTCAAGAGAAGCCAATATTGGAACAAGTCCCAGCTGTGTTTACCCCTAGATTCAAGTTTCAAGGGAGCTTCTTTTCCCACTCCTCTCCCCTCCTCCTAGCAAAACCAGCTGAACTAAAACTGCCTTTATTCACTGTATTAGCGGTTCCCCTTCAAACTGGGCAGACAGCTTCTTCGTGGGAGTCTGAACCTGCCACACATATCACAGGTTTTAGAAAATGCGAAATGGCACTGCAGCTAACCTCCAAAGAATTTGCCTGCATGCTGACCAGTTTGGCTACAGGATACCTTACCATTTTTTGACTATCCAAACAGATCTGAATGTTTGAGTGTAGGGGGAATGGAGCAGGGAGGACTGCAGAAAGCTCACAACTATCCTCAGACCTAAGGAAGGTGGCAGTCAAGAAGACCATTATTTATCTGTTTCCAGTGTCTCATGTAAGTGAAGATTGCAGTCCTCAGTGGAAAAGATAAAAGAGGCAAGGAGATATATGGGAACTCAGATGAATTTCAAGGGACCTCAGCCATAGATCAGCTACATCAGTGCTTCCCAAATCTTTTCAGACCCTCCCAAACCCTTCTGTATCTTCTTTTCATAAGGCCTGGTACTTCAAAGAGTTATTTCTCCTGAAAAAAAAAACCCTATTTATTGAATAATAGCTTCTTCATGCTTTTTAAGATTTATGCAGAGTAAGACAGAGAGAGGGAGAGAGAGAAAGAAAGAGAGAGATCCACCAGTTCACTCCCCAAATGGCTGCAGTTGCCATGGCTGAACCAGCTCCATCCAGGTCTCCCATGTGGGTGGCAGGAACCCATGTACTTGGGCCATCTTTCACTGTTCTCCCAGGTGCATTTTCAGTGAGCTAGATCAGAGGCAGAGGAGCTGGAATTTGATGCTCCGAATATGGGATACCAGCATCACATTGCAAGTGTCAATTCAACCTGTTGTGCCACAAGCTTGGCCCATTTCTTCATGTTAATATATACATATAACTACATATGAATGCACATGCATTCGTATCAGAGATGATCAGTACAGATAACCAGTTTTGTTCTTGTGTGCTGTAATTCCAGGCAAAGTCAAAGAAACTTGACATTTAGCTAACTGGGCAACTGTATGATAAAGTGTTTTGTTTTCCTTAAAGTTTTGAAAATGCCTTGAGGAACCTTTTCAGTTAAGATGACCTGAGACCTCAGGGTGTGAATCAGTGATCTAATTAACTCTTCCTCCTCCTTTTTGGCTTAAGTAGTAAGGCTTTTGGACAAATAGAAAGTTAGTTTTTGAGCTGGAATTAAAAACTTACCCCATTTGGAGCCAATTTATATCCTTTTACTTGGTTTTCCAAACCATGACACTTTTGGTCTATAATTTTGCCTCATCCATGATCAAATTTCAAAAATGTCCTGGAAAGGAATTTTTACTGTGTTCTTTTTTAAAGAGATTGATTTATTCACTTAAAAGGTATAGAATTAGAGATGCAGAGGCAGAGGGGGGCTGGGTCTTCTGTCCGCTGGTTCACTCCTCAACTAGATGCAATGGCCGAAGCTGTGCCGATCTGAAGCCAGGAGCCAGGAGCTTCCTCCAGGTCTCCCACTCGGGTGCAGGGGCCCAGGGACTTGGGCCATCTTCTACTGCTTTCCCAGGCCATAGCAGACAGCTGGATCGGAAGTGGAGCAGCCAGGTCTCGAACTGCTTTGCTACAGCACCAGCCCCTGCTGTGCTCTTTAGTATACAGTAAAGGTACTCATAGTGGTTTGGAACTGGCTTGAGATTTGAGACAGGCCCTCAATTTGTTGGAGGGAGTATAAAAGGAGCTGCCTCCTCTTATTTATCTGAAGCTCAAAGTCATTTGTGATAAAATGTGCTTAAATATACAGCCTACTAAGTGCAATATACTATATAGTTGGAAGGAGGATAGGGTAGAAGTAATGGTGGAGAAGCAGCTTAGTAAAAAAGACCCCACTGGGGAAACTATATTTTATTAGGGAGATATAAATACACAGGACTATTTCTAAGGCAAGACATAAGATAGGGCATGCCTCTGCGGGTTGTAAATTATGCATATAACACTTGGTTAAGCAGGATTCCCTGGGACTGAAACCAGCAACTTCCCAATTTCTAACTATCTTCTAGAAGAAGACAAGTGATGTAAGTTGTGTCACACTGTGCTTTGTGCAGCAAATTACAACAGAATTTAGAAGCACTATCATCCTTGCTGTTTGTGTTTATCTATTAAGCCTCATATTGACAGCATGGCCACAAATGTTTTCTACCTCTGGGAAACCTAGGAGATCATCTAAGCTGCCTTTATCTGATAGATTAATTACTTTTGCTACATTGCCTTGTCTAGACAGGCAGCTACCTGCAAAGACAGTCCATGCCAGAAATCTCATATTTTGTTTTACTATTTAAAATTGCAATAAAACAAGTATAAGATGAAATTTGCCATCTTAACAATTTATAATTCTGTGGAATTAAGTACATTCACATTGTTTTGTAACCACCATCACCATCCACTCCTAGAATTCATTTCATTTTATGGTACTGAAACTAACGGGTTAAATAGCAGCTTCATATTTCCCCCTTCACCCCAGTCCCTGGCTACAAGCATTCTATTTTCTGTCTCTATGATTCGATGATTCTAGGTACCTCATATAAGTGGAGTCATGCAAGTACTTGTCTTTTTGTAACTGGCTTATTTTACTTAGCATGTTGTTTTCCAGGTTCATCCACTTCATAGCATGTGTCAGAATTTCCTTCTTTCTCAAGACTGGATAATATTCCACTATGTATGTGTGTGTATGTATTTATACATATATATATATGTAACATATATACCTATAACTATATATACATATATATATAACATATATATAGTTAATCCATTCATCCATTGTTGGACACTTGGGTTGCGTCCACCTTTTGGGTTTTATAAACAATGCTGCAGTGAACATAGGTATAGAAATAATTCTCAAGACATTGCTTTTTTTTGACAGGCAGAGTGGACAGTGAGAGAAAGAGACAGAGAGAAAGGTCTTCCTTTGCTGTTGGTTCACCCTCCAATGGCCGCCATGGCCGGCGCGCTGCGGCCGGTGCACCACGCTGCTCCGAAGCCAGGAGCCAGGTGCTTCTCCTGGTCTCCCATGAGGTGCAGGGCCCAAAGACTTGGGCCATCCTCCACTGCACTCCCTGGCCACAGCAGAGAGCTGGCCTGGAAGAGGGGCAACCGGGACAGAATCCGGCACCCCGACCGGGACTAGAACCTGGTGTGCCGGCGCCGCAAGGCGGAGGATTAGCCTATTGAGCCATGGCGCTGGCCTTCAAGACATTGCTTTTAATTCTTTTGAACTTATATCCAACATTGAAATTGCTGGGTCATATAGTGATTTAGTTTTAATTTTTTGAGGAACCTTCATACCATTTTCCATAGAGGCTGCACCATTTTACATTCCCACCAACAATGCACAAGGATTCCAGTTCTTCCACATCCTCACCAACATTTGTTATTTTCTGTTTCTATAGCACCCATCCTAATAGGTGTAAGGTGGTATTCTCATTGTGGTTTTGATTTGCATTTCCCTAATAGTGATGTTGGGCATCTTTTTATATGTTTATTGCACATTTGTGTATCTTCTTTGGAGAAATATCTATTCAAGTTCTTTGTTCATTTTAAAATCAGGGTTTTGTTGTTACTGGGTTGCAGGAGTTCTTTATATATTCTAGTTATCAATATTTTATCAGTGGTATGATTTTAAAAGATTTTCTCTCATTCTATCTGTTACCTCTTCACTGTGTTGATAATGTCCTTTGATGCAGTTTTTTTTTATTTTTGTACAATCCAATTTATTTATTTAATTAATTTTTTCGTATGCTGCCTGTGTTTTTGGTGTCATATCCAAGAAATTATTGCCAGTGAGGTATCCCCTCTATGTTTTATTTTGAGCTTTTTGTAGTTTTAGCTCTTATGTTTAGATATTTGGTCTATTTGAGTTCATTCTTGAATATGATATATGCTAAGAGTCTGGCTTCCTTCTTTGGCATGTGGATATCCAGTTTTCCAAAACCATTTGTTGAAAATGCTGTGCTTTCTCCATCCAATGGTCTTGGACTCCTTGTTGAAAATCATTTGACCAGATACATGCAGATGTATTACTGGTTTCTGTCTTGCATTGATCTATATATCAGTCTGTACAGTAGCTTTGTAGTAAGTTTTGAAATCAGAAATTCTGAGATCTCCAACTTTATTCTTTTTCAAGATTGTTTTGGCTCTTCAGGGTTTCTTAAGATTTTATATGAATTTTACAATCCCATCGAGGTGGCATGTACCAATGCCATCTCACTAGTCCCAGTGATCAATTTCTGTTCACAATTGATCATAATGATAGGACTAAGAACCAAAGGAATCACATAAACAGGAATAGTGTCTGCAAATACTAGCTGATAGAATCAAAAAGGGAGAGAATGATCCAACATGGGAAGTGAGATACACAGCAGACCCATAGAATGGCAGATGTCCTAAACAGCACTCTGGCCTCATAATCAGCCCTTAAGGCATGCGGATCCGGCTGAAATGCCCATGAGAGTATTTCAGGCATGGAAAGCCAAGACACTCTGGGGGGGAAAAAAAACCTAAATGAAAGATCTCTGTGAGTGAGATCCCAGTGGAAAGAATGGGTCATCAAAGAAGGAGGTACCTTTCTCTGAAGGGAGGAGAGAACTTCCACTTTGACCATGGCCTTGTCTAAATATAATCAGAGTCGGTGAACTCAGGGGGCTTCCATAGCCTTGGCAGCTCATGACAAGAGCCTAGGATGATTACTGATGCCATAAACAGGAGTGTCAATTTGTTAAGTCAACAACAGGAGTCACTGTGCACTTACTCCTCATGTAAGATCTCTGTCCTTAGTGTGCTGTACATTGAGATTTAATGCTATAACTAGTACTCAAACAGTATATTTCACTTTATGTTTCTGTGTGGAAGCAAACTGTTGAAATCTTTATGTATGCTAAACTGATCTTCTGTATATAAAGAGAAATGAAAATGAATCTTGATGTGAATGGAAGGGGAGAGTGAGTGGGAAAGGGGAGGGTTGCGGGTGGGAGGGACGTTATGGGGGGAAGCCATTGTAATCCATAAGCTATACTTTGGAAATTTATATTCATTAAATAAAAGTTAAAAAAAAGGTTTTATATGAATTTTAGAATGAAATTTTATGTTTCTGTAGGAAATGTCATTGGGGTTTTAAACATTTTTAATTTTTATTCACAAATAATTGCATATATTTATGTA